>NC_092371.1:126439609-126749097 GCF_030028105.1 Mobula birostris
AGACGCTATCCTGAAAGAAACAGAGCATCACCCAGAAGACTGAATCTTTAGTATAGTGAAGTTAGTTATGGATTGTTACTGTAGAAGCATGCTCATTTTGGAATATGGTGGGTAAAAGGGAAATTAAATGTTTTGTACATATACAGTTTGTGTTGCATTAATCTAAAGGGGGTGGAAGTGTCATGTATGGATCTATTTCTTTTAAAGTATGACTCCCCTTAGCACTACGTATGGACTGTTGTCTATACATGCATATTGATCTTTCTTTCTCTCTCACTGCAATATGAACACTCCAGTTAAAACCATTGTCTGCATGCGTGCGTCTAATTTAATTGATATGTAGTTGCACAGACACGACAATAATATTCAGAATTTGGATGAACATCTTACAGTTCCAAATTTTGCAAATAATTTGTCCTTTGGACAACAGTAGGGAAAATAAACTTTAGAGGCCCAATGGAATCAAGGATGACAGGACTATGAAGTCATATTACACAGAAATGGCCCCTTTATTTGTGACAAATATCAAATACCCATCTATGCTAATCCTGCACTTGTCTGTAGCCTTATTACCTTGGTAATTCAACTGCTCGTCCAGATGCTTCCGAAATGTTGTAAAACTATTTTCCTCCACCAACACTTTAGGCAGTACATTCTAGTATCTCTTAGTGAAAACAAATCTGCCGTAGATCTCCTCCAAACCTCTGACACACGAAGAAAGTTTTTATTTACAGCCTGTCCACTCTGTTTTTTCCACAATCTTGTATACCTCTATCATGTCTACCATTGTTTCAAGAAAAGCAAACCTTTTCTCTCCAGTGTCTCCTACAGCCATAGAATCACAGATGCCTACAGTACAGAAACAGGATCTTAGGCCTAGCTGGTCCATAGCAGCCTAATTTTCTGCCTAGTCCCATCTACCTGTACCCAGACTATATCCCTCTTTATCTCTCCCATCGATTTACTTATCTAAACTTCTCTTAAGTGTTACATTTGAACCCACATCTACCACCTCTACTGGCAGCTCATTCCAAACTCACACTACCCTCCAACTGCAGAAGTTTCCCCTCAGATTCCCCTTAAATATTTCACCTTTCACCAGATGTGGGATCCACAGATTCTTCCTTGGATAGGGCAAAAAGTGTTTGATAAGGTGCATGGTCGTTGAAGAAGAGAACTTCTTCCACCATTTGCTTGGAGCATTTGTGTGTTCCTGATGCAAGTCCTCAAGGTTGTCAGTTCTGTCCTGAATGCTCCTTTTTGATCAGGAGAGGTCATGGACCAGGGATCCCTGTGAGTCAGCAAAGATGCTGCATATCTTCAAGGAAGCTTTGATGAGGATTTGCAAGAAGAGACAACATGACCGACTGATAGCCTGCCTGAGAAAAAAAGAATTAAATTGCAGGTGCAACGTTGAACTAAGATACAAGAGTACAAAAACAAAGCGACCTTGGGAGATAAGTATGTAAACTTTTAAATATGCCAGGACAAGTTCTGTAGACCGTTAACAAAGCACAAAATTCTCATGTGTTGTAAGGTCATCAACCTGAAACTTTAATTTTGTTTCACAGAACTTGTCTGATCTACTGAATGTTTGCAGAATGTTATGTTTTATCTTGGAGAGTTGCATATCAAGAGAAGTTGCATAGAAGAGCGAGGCAGTGAGGGGATTGGAAGCAACGTTGAAGTACCTAATACTTAGGTAGGGATCAGGATGCACAGGGTTGCTGGACTTGCCATGGGCACCTTAGTTTTGTGTATCAAATTTTTAATCAACTCCCCCGGGTTTCTGAGGGAGAGGATTACCTCTATTACCTTCCTTTGTGCAGAAGGATTTGTTTGATGAGACTGATGATTGGCTCAGCTCTAGTATCAGGACAGCATTTTCATGTTTTGGACTCCCTCAACAGAGGAAACTTTTACACACACACATCAATTCATTAATCAGCTTAAATTTGAGGCTTATGTCCCTTTAAACAACCAGGGATATAGCATTCCTAGGGGTAGGTCATTTAGCACTACATGAGGATAAGCTGGAGTTCTCTATCCTAGGGAAGCTTAGCCACTGAATCTATTCAATCTAGCGAGTGATAGATTTCTGGCTATGAAAGGAATATCAAGGTATGGAGGTAGAGGAGAAAACTGGTATTAAGCTAGCAGTAACCCCAATATAGGAACAATGTTTTGGCACCGGAGAAGGTGCAGAGGTGATTGATTGGGATGAAGAATTGCATTCATGAAGAGAGATTGGAGAGGCTGTTTCTGTTTTCCCCAGAGTGGAAAAGGTTAGGAAGGTACATGATTGAGGGATATAATATTATGAGAGTATGAGTGGATTAGACTACAGGAAACTTATACTCATATCAGATGTAGATAAAAGCTAGAGAACATAGTTTTAAGACAAGGGGTAAGAGATTCAGACTAGAAGACATAGAAGCAGAATTAGGCCGCTCAGCCCATCAAGTCTGCTCTGTTATTCCATCATAGCTGATTTATTATCACCTTCAATCCTATTCTCCTGCCATCTCCCCATAACCTTTCATGACCTGACTAATCAAGATCATATCAACATCCACCTTAAATATACCAAACGATTTGGCCTCCCCAGCCATCTGTGGCAGTGAATTCCACAGACTCACCACCCTCTAGCTAATGAAGTTCCATCCTCTGTTCTAAATGGACATTCCTCTATTCTGAGGCTCTGCCTCTGGTTCTAAACTCACCCACTATAGGAAACATCCTCTCCGCATCCACTCTATTTAGGTCTTTCAAAATTCAATAGGTTTCAATGAGGTTCCTTCTCATTCTTCTGAATTCTCCGGTGAGTACAGACCCAGAGCCATCAAATTCTCCTCGTATGTTAACCTTTTCATTCCAGGACTCCTTCTCATGAACCTCCTCTGGACCCGCTCCGATGCCCGTACATTTTTTCTTAGGTAAGGGGCCCTAAGCTGCTCACAATGCTCCGAGTGTGGTCTGACCAATCCCTTACAAAGCCTCAACTTTAACATCCTTGTTTTTATATTATTGTTCTCCTGAAAAGAATGCTAATGTTGCATTTGCCTCCTTTGCAACCAACTCAACCTGCAAGTTAAGCTTTAGGGAATCAGCCAGTCTTCATCATGGACACAACTTTCCCCAGCATCATGGACATCTTCAGGAGGTATTGCCTCAGAAGGTGGCATCCATCACTTAGGAAATTCCTCTTCTCATTACTATCATCAGGGTGGAGGCACAGGAGCCTAAAGAAACACACTGAGCAATTCAGAAGCAGCTTCTTCCTCTCTTCCATCAGATTTCTGAACTGTCCATTAACACTACCTCATTCTTCCTTTTTTTGGCACCTTTTACTTATGTTGTAATTTATTGTAATTTTATGTCTTTGCAGTGTACTGCTACCAGAAAACAACTGATTTCGCATTATATTAGATAGTGATAATAAGTCTGATTCTGATATAAGAGATGTTGGGAAGTGATGATCTCATAATATATTGGACTGAGTCTACTATTTTCTGAAGCTTCTTAATCACTTTCACATTCAAATTGCTGTATGAGACCATGATGCAGCCAGTCAGGATGTACTTTCAACAGTACATCTGATCTGTAGAAGTTAGTCAGAATGTTTGGTGTTATGCCAAACCTCTCTAACCTCCTAAGAAAGTAAAGACACTGGTGTGCCTTCCTTATGAATGCACCTATGTTTTGGGCCCAGGACAGACCATCTGATAACACCCAGAATTTTAAAGCTGCTGACTCTCTCCAGTGTAGACAGGCACATGTTTGTCCTCCTTCCCCTTCCTGAAGTTATCAATCACTTCATTAGCTGAGCAAGAGGTTGTTGCTGCAGTATCACTAGTGGTAAGCTAACTTATCACAAAATAGCATGGAGACATAGCATGGATGCAGTTCCTTCGGCCCAGTGAGTCCCTGCTGATCATAATGTCCATACATCTCACCACAATCTCCTGCAGCAGATCCATCTCCCTTTAAGCTCCACCCTTCCACATACCTGTCTAAATGCTTCTTAAATGATTCTACTGTGTCTGCCTCAACAACTTCTTCTAGCAGCTCATTCCACATACTCACCACCCTATGCATGAAGAAGTTCCCCCTTAGGTTCTTTTTAAACATTCCCCAACTAACCCTAAATCTAGCCCCCCCCCACCCCAGTTTTGTTCTCCTCTGCCCTGAGGGAAATACCTTTACCATTCACCATATGTATATCTCTCATAACTTCAAACATTTCTCTAAGGTCACCCCTCATTCTCCTA
The DNA here is from genome assembly GCF_030028105.1 of Mobula birostris. Classification (NCBI taxonomy): domain Eukaryota; kingdom Metazoa; phylum Chordata; class Chondrichthyes; order Myliobatiformes; family Myliobatidae; genus Mobula; species Mobula birostris. The sequence continues at coordinate 126,443,881 of NC_092371.1, forward strand.
GGAACCTAGCCTAGTCAACCTTTCCATATAACTCAAGGTCCTATAGTCGTGGCAATATTTTTTTTCTCTGCATTCTTTCCAGTTTAACCACATCTTTTATATAACAAGGTGACTGATGCTGTACACAGTACTCCAAATACGGCATCATCTAAGATTTATACAACTGCAACATAAATCCCAGGTCTTATACTTGGGTTGCCACAGCAGCGTGGCCATTAGCGCGATGCTATTACAGTTTGGGGCATCGGAGTTCGGAGTTCAATCTTGGTGTTCTCTGTAAGGAGTCTCTAAATGTCCTCCCCATGGAATGTGTGGGTCTTCTCTGAGTCCTCTTGTTTCTACCTGCCATCCAAAGACATACTGGGTAGGCTAGTTGGTCATTGTAAGTTATTCCGTGGCCAGGTTGGGGTTAAATTAGGGTTGATGGACGGTGCAGCTTGAAGGGCTAGACGGGCCTATTCTGTGCTGTATCTTGAAATAAAATAAAATGCTCAGTGTCCTGACACATGAAGGCCAGAGTGCTAAACACTTTTTTCAGCACCCTGTCTACCTGCGACCTACTCTCAACAAGCTGTGCACTTATACTGTTATGTCCCTCTATTTCATCATACTCCCTAATGCCCTACTATTTATAACATAGGTCTTATGCTGGTTTGAAGTCAAAAGTACATCACCTCACATTTACCTGTATTGAAATCCATTTGCCTCTCCTTGACCCACTTCCCTAACTAATCAGGACTTCCCTGTAATCTACAATAACCTTCTTCACTATCAAGGACACTTCCTAGTTTTGTATCATCCACAAACTAGCTGATCAAGTCTTGGACATTTGCATCCAAATCATTTATATAATTAATGAGCAACAAGGGTCCCAACACTAACCACTAGGGCACATCACTAGTCTCCGTTCTCCATTCCAAGAAACAACTTCCAACCAAGCATCGATTGCTTCCTACTTCTGAGCCAATTTTGAATCCACCTGGCTAGCTCTCCCTGGATACCATGGGACCAGACGATCCTACCCATTCAGCATCTTGTCAAAGGCCTTAATGAATTCCAAGCAGATAACATCCACTGCCCTATCTTCATCTACCTTTTTTTGTTAATTATTACTTCTTCAAAGAATTCTAAAAGGCTCATCCAGTATGATTTACACACAAATCTATATTGACTGCTCCTAACAGACTTTGTCTAACTAAATGCTGGTAGATCCTGTGACTCAGAATTCCTTTGAGTAATTTCCCCACTACTGATGTGAGGCTAATCAGTCTCCCTGTATTCTCACTATTACCATCAGGTCTGAGGTGTCGGAGTCTTGGGTCCCACACCATCAGGTTCAGAAAAAGTTGTCCTGCAGACATTGGCTCCTGGACAAGTTTTACCCATCTCAGTGCTGAACTGACTCTGCAACCTGTGGACTCACTTTTGAGGACTCTGTGGCTCATGTTTGATGATTTACCTGTTTATTTTTTTATTTGCATAATTTGTCCCCTTTTGCACATTTGGTGTTTGTCAGTCATGTTGTCTGTGTTCTTTTTTTCAGGATTCTATTGTATTTCTTGGATTTCCTGTGAACGTCTGCAAGAAAATGTGTATTTAGTAGGCATGCTTTGATAATAAATTTACTTTGTACTTTGGGAGGGAGGTACAGAGGTCCAGGTCTTGAAGCTTGATGATGAGCCTGGATGGGATGACTGCTTTGAATATTGAGCTATGCAGCAGCCTAACATGTATATTCCTGAAAGGCATCGAAGGATATTATTTGTGGACATTCCTAAATGTGGGCAAATTGGATCAGAATAGGTGGGCAAAGAGGTTAGCATGGAAATGATGCATCGAAGGGTCTATTTCTATGACTATGACTGTGACTCTAATGACCTCCACCAAAGAAACCGTGCGTCTAGTCTGCAACTTGTCATGTTAAGGCAGATTTTACCCACTCTTACATCATAAATCTCTGGCTGGGTTCTCCTAATCACCGATGGCGATTTGGAGGAAGTACTGTGGAAACAGTTTCTGATAACTTAAGGTTAGTATATAGACTTTACCTGTGGGGAAAAAAATAACACTGGGGGAGGAGCCTTTAAAGCAAACACGTAAGAAAACTGATGATTCATGTAAGTATTGTCTCTTTCCAAAGCCAGCCACAATTAAACATGACCTTGCCATGGTGCCAACTTTCATTTAAAAAAAAATTGGGTTTCTGTTTTGCAGAAAATTTTGAATGTTATCTATTGTGTACATATTTCACTTATTGCGTAGTCCTTATCTATAACAATGTTACAGAATAAGGTTTTAAATCCACTGTTGTAGGATTTATCAACCTCTCCCACACAGGACATGGTCGCAGAGTACAGATCTGCCTTTAGTATCAATGTCAAGTGAAGTCAGATTTTTCCCACCCTTTTGTTTGGTCCTGGATAGATGGAGGTCACAGAAAGAGGCTATTGGCCCAGCGTTTCATTGAGGCTAACCACCTCCCAGCTCCATAAACACCAACATTGTCTTTGGTACTTATCTGAGCTTTTTTTGTGCCATCCCAGATGCAAATGGGGTGGATTTGGGAATCACCAGTCTATAAACAGACGTGGAAGGCGCGGAGCTATATTTCATTTGAAGTTCGAGGAGATTTGCTTTGTCACGTAAAACACTCAGAAGCTTCTATAGATGTACTGCGGGGAGTACTCTAACAGGCTGCATCACACGCTGGTATGGGGTGGGGGGGGGGTGGCTAATGCACAGGATCGAAACAAGCTACAGAAAGTTGTAAAATTAGTCCGCTCCATCTTGGGTACTAGCCTTCGTAGTATCCAAGACATGTTCAAGGAACAGTGCCTCAGAAGGGTGGCATCCATTATTAGGAACCCCCGTCACCTAGGACATGCCCTCTTCTCAGTGTTATCATCAGGAAGGAGGTACAGAAGCCTGAAGGCACAGAGCAATTCAGGAACAGCTTCTTCCCCTTTGCTATTCTAGTCATGAATTGACACTGAACCCATGAACACTACCTCACTTACTTTTAAAATTATTTCAGTTTTTGGACTAATTTTATTTTAATTATTGAACACGCACATATTTCCACTGTAATTGATTTAATTATAGTTTCTATATTTTCATGTATTACATTGCACTGCTGCCACTAAGTTAACAAATTTCTTGACATATGCCAGTGATATTAAACTTGATTCCGAAATCACCAATGTGCCCACCTCATGTTCCGTCTGAGGAAGGTCGGGGCTCTCGCATTAGTCATCTCAGAATCCTGGACTAGAATAAAGTCACCCTGAATCCTGAGGGATTTTAAGGTGAGAGGGGAAAAGCTGAAGGGCAATATTTTCTCCCGACGGTAGTGGGTAAATGGATCCAGCTGCCCGAGGAAGTGGTTGATTCAGGTATATTGACAACTTGTAAAAGACATTTGGACAGGTAGATGGGTAGGAAAGGTTTAGGGGGAAATGGGTCAAATACAGCAACTGGGACTAGCTTATGTTGGCATCTTGTTTGACATGAACGAACTGGTCTGAAGGGACTGTTTCTGTCCTCCATGACAAAGAAGAAGAACTATGATGCCAAAGAAGAGGGACTTGTCCAGATGCTTTTTACACCTGTTGAGGGCTATGGCCTCCACCACCTTTCAAGGCTGTGATTTCCAAGATCTTGCCATTCTCTGGATCATAGTAGTTCTCTCATTTCTCCTCTGATCTCTGCAGCAAAGGAGAAAATCATCTGTAACCGAATTGGAAATGTGCATTGTTACCACAATATTGTGTCACTTTGGTTGGTCATTATCATGACGCAGTGGCACATGACCTGTCTCTGAGACAAGTCATGGGTTCAAGTCCCTCTATAAACACTTAAAACTATCATGCGAGCTGGCATTCAAGAAATGCCTTGCCTGGGATGCTGACCTCTGTGTGAGACATTCCATCTGATTACTCAGATGGAAGTAATGTACTCCCATGATGTTATTTTGAATAACAGAGGAGCTATCTCCAGTGTCCTGCCTGATTTTTGCCCTTTATACAACATCATGTAAAATTTGGCTATCTTTACCCTTTTGTGGCATTCCTTACAGGACAAGATTTTACAAAGTGCTTTATAGAATGCTCTGAGAATGCAAATATTTTATTTCTGAAGATTCAAAAATGGTACTACAGAGTCTGGAAGTGTAATGGTTAATTTAATAGCCTAGCATGCAAGGTTCCAGGCCATTAATCTGGGAACATAAGTTCAAAACCCACATGAGAAGCTGATCTACATTATAACATCAGGATTTGGTTTACTTGGCCCTTTGAGCAAACTTCTCTATTCTTCAAAGTCGTGGCTGATCTGCCATTTTGCTTGATTCTATAAAACCTTCCTCACTCCTCTGGAGCAGAATACAGCCTGAAATAGTTTACAAAACTATTTCATATTTTACAAAACCATAGCTACTATTGGACTATGGCTACTTGTTAAAATCCAATTTTTAAAATATAAAAAATAATTTTTACAAGCCATCCATGGGTTACAAACACCTGATTTATGGACATCTGTACATTTGACTGATTTCTCATAATACTATTAAATTCAGAATCTTACAATCAGCTGATCATTCCTATGAATAGCTATCTAGCTTTTTTCTCTCACTCTCATTTTCTCTCTTCCTCTTTCTCTCTCTCTCTCTTTCTGTCTGTCTCTCTCTTTCTCTTACTCTCTCTCTCTCTGACCACTTCTCTCTCTCTCTCCACTCTTTTCATAGTTTTTTTTAAATCTGTCCGAAATGCTTTTGATGCCGTTTATTACAATATTCTGGATGTATCATTCTCACATTGAGTGATTTTTTTTCCAGAGTTTTCCAACTAATGGACAAAGTGAATGTATGGACATCTGTCAAGATGCAGCCTGTTGATTATCCAGATATGATTTGTATTCATGAAAATATATATTAGAAATATATAATGAAAGTGTACGGCATTCTTCTAATTCATAATGTTATCAATTTTATGTATTTGTCATGTAAGCACATTTTGGGTACAGAGCATCATTGCCCTGCCTGTGGCCTGCTGCATGATACCAGCTTCAAGGGTTTGAGAGAATTTTAGACAGGGTTTATCCCTCAAAGTTTGCTGGCAGAAGGACTTTGCACTGCAGGCTTTCCACACAAATCCTTGTGGTGGCTGTGTCAAGTTTCAGTGCATCCTTTAGCATGTACTTTTGCAGCCTGGAATATGCCAGCTGGCAGCATTTTGTTGCAGATATCTCACTGTGCTGGAAGACCAGTAGGTTTCAGGTAGACCACAGTATGCCTCTCACTGAGCTGATGGCCTTCCAAATGCTATGTGTCCTGGGCAGTGGCTGTAGATCGGCGAGTCCTCTGTGAAGCAGCTGCTCGGGATGAACCTCGACAAGCACTGTTGCAACCTATTCTAGACCTTCCTTGCAAATTCATGGTCGACAGAGAGGTGGGTGTCGTTCTTGTCATCAGCACAGCTGTCCCAAGGGCAGCTTGCACCGTGGATGAGGTATGACCATGCAGAGAGGATCCCCTAACAGTGCCAGCCAAGCAAGGTCTGGTGCTTCTTGTTGAGGTCTGGCAATGAGCATTTCTGCAAGATGATTTTGTAAGTCTGCTCAGGAAACCATGCAACAATTGTGTACTTCTGTGGTGCCCGCACGGTATTTCTGTGTTGACCACTGCCTGATGAAATTGTGGTCAAAGGTACTTCCCTGAAAGATTGTTACCACAAAGAACAGGTAGCGAGGCAACATCCAGCTGACTCAGGCAACACGAAGCAATGGGGGAGGCACATCCTTCACAGCACCAGGGACATTTAGAATGCCAGCAAGCAATGACACCTGGTGCTTGCACATCTTGGTTCAGAGTTAAACATATAAGTTAGTGTGCAGAAGACCGCAGTCAAGAATGTCGGAAGGGATCCTGTAGAGCAATACTGCTCCTTTAAGAAAGCGTGTTTGCCATGTGTGAGCTTGTTCTAACTGTTTCTATGGCAAATTATATTCTGATAACAATAAGTGGAATGGCTTGCACACAGGTCTCTTTCAGCTCCAGTAATCCAAGCAAAGGTGACTTTGTTCCTTTGGTGACCAGTCTATATCATTAGTCATTACTGATCTACAACCAGATAACAACAGTTTTTTTTAAATGTGCAAACATCCTTTTTGCAAATATTGATTGCTTCCATCTGCATTCCTGATTACACTGCCAACTCAGTATCAGAATGGTCTTAGAATATACATAAATCATAGCCCTTATCCCAATCAATTCCGTTCTCTTGACACTAATCAAGGAGCCAAACTAGGTTCGGTGTTAACAATTAACATCTTAAGATAATCAGTGAAGTGTAAAAGTGTGGGAATACTTAGCTCAGAATGAGTGAAATATAAAATGATTTGCTACTGGGTTTAAATGGGAGAAGGGAAGGGCATAAAATAAAGTTTTATATTTAGGTTTGAATAGAGAAGACTACATTTTCCTAATGGAATAAGTTTAGGAAGTGGTAAAACGGTGCAAAAAATACTTTAGATGTAAAAGACATGCACATACCCTTCAAAGATAAGTTTCTGTTTATGCAATTATCCAGTTTTAGTTAGCAACAACAAACGAGAAACAGTCTTTTGTGAAGGCAAAGAACATCAGAGATTCCACAGACAGAGAAAAGTAACTGGAAAAGAGGCTACAAAATTATTAAGGGAGACAAGGAGAAAGATTGTGAGGCAACAAGGATTTTTACAAACATATGATGACAAAGAAGATGGCCAGGTATAATGTGGACTCCTTAATGACAGGCACAGGAAACACAAAACACCTCCCCAGCTAATGACCTCTACAATGAGTTCGGATTAATTTCTGCCTGTGATATTCTCTCCAAGTTGCAGACTATCCTGATTTTAAATAAATGCAGTTCCTTCAACGTCATTTTTGAAGAGAGTTAGAGCATGGAAAAAGGAAGATTATTTCACTGCCCGTGTCAACAAATACTCGTGTATATTAACTCAGTCCTAAAACCTGGTTTATACTTTCAACATTCCCATCAACTCCCCAATTATCTACGTACAAGGGACAATATAGAGTGGGAAAATAAGAAAACAACCCATATATCTTCAGGATACGGGAAGTAATCAGAGCACTTCGAGATCACAGGGAAAACATCCAAACTCTATGTTAATGGCATTCAGTGTCAGTATTGAATCGATGAAACAACAGTTTCACGGTGCTACCCTACACCCATGAGTAGGATTAATCCTGAAACTCCTGGCCCAGCAGCAAGAGTACCTTCAGCACACACCACACACCCAATGATTCAGTAACGGCTTCTTCCCCTCTGCCATCAGATCTCTGAATGGACAGTGAACCCATGTTCACTACTTCACTACTTTTTTGCATTATTTATTTAATTTAATTTACCTACATATGATTATCTATACAGCTGTCTTCTCAAGAGCTATTAGGTTTTGAAACAATGGACACATCGTTATCAAGGAAGAGATAAAAAAAATGTATTTGAAAATCAAAGAGTGAGTAAACAGTAATGGAACATTTGTTTCCAGAGTGAGAAATACCAGGAAATCAAAGAATATTAATGGAAAACTAAATAGAGATACGAATGGAGAAAATAATGGTAGGCAAATTTCAGGAGTCTGCACCAACACAAGAGACTGCAGATGTTGGAGTCTGGAACAGCAAAACAAACTGCTGGAGGAGCTTGGTGGGTCAACCAGCATCTGTGGAGGGAGAAGGATTGTTAGTGTTTCAAGTCAGGACCCTGCATCAGGACTGAGCGCAAAAATGAAAAGCAGCCAAGATACAGAGGAGAGGGTGAGAGTGAGACAAGGTCTGGTAGCTGATAAGCAGAGTCAGGTGTGGTGGAGGATGATGGGGCAATAGAAGCCTTATGACCGTCAACACCAGCCATTCTCTCACATTTAACAAATACTTCTCCTTTTTGCACCAAAGTGAATGGCCTTGTATTTTTCCATACTATATTCCATCTGCCATGTTCTCTCCCATATATTCAGATTTCTCACAGACCCTTCTAGCCTCCTCACCTCCCCACCTCCCCATCTCACCTAGTTAAATATATTCAATAAACTTGGAAATATTATATTTGCTATATATGATATATAAATTTTGAAATATGACATTGATGTTGAATAGCTAGGGCCCAGCACTGATCCCCATGAGAAAGATTCATTTACTTTCACAACAAAAAGCACACCTGTCTCACTACAGAGAATGTTGTGCTGGATAGGGAGGCTTGTGGGATGGTAGGTCGGACAAAGGGAACCCTACCCCTGTTAGAAGGCGGGGGGTGGGGGGATAGGGTGAAGACCAGCACATCATTCCTCATAACTTCTGCCATCTACAATGGGATCCTATCACTAAGCACTTCTTTTTCACGCGCCCCCTCCCCTTTCCGTAGGGATTGCTCTCTATGTGACTACCTCGCCCACTCGTCCCTCCCCACTGATCTCCCTCCCGACGCTTAACTCTGCATGTGGGACATGTGCTACCCAAACCCTACACCTTTTGCCTCACCACCATTTAGGGCCTCAATAAACCTTCTACGTGAGGTGACATTTCACCCACAAGTCTGTCAGAGTCATCTGTCGTATCTGGTGCTCCTGGTGCAGTCTCTTCAACATTGGTGAAATTTTATATAGGTTGGGGGACCGCTTTGTCATTCTTTCCTCTGCAAAAGGCAGGATTTCCCAGTGGCCACCCGTTTCAATTCAACTTCTCATTTCCATTCCTACTCTGATATATCAGTCCATGGCCTCCTCTACTGAAATAATGAGGCCACACTCAGGTTCATATTCCGTCTGGGTAGGCTCCTACATAATGGCATGAACATTGATTTCTCTAACTTCCAGTAATTCCTCCCCCTTCCCCCTTCTCTATTTGGCCATTCCTCATTCTGGCTGCTCCCTGATTACTTGTACTCACCTGACCATCGTCTTCCTCTGGTGCTCTTCCTCCATGTCTTTCTTCCAATATCTACTGTCCTTTCCTTTCAAATTTCTTCATTTTCAACCTTTTACCTCTACCACCTATCACTTCCCAGCTTGTTACTTCATCTCCTCCCCCCACCCAGACATCCTCCCCTCACCAGTCTCACCTCTCTCCTGCCAGCTTGTACTTCATCCCCTTCTCCCACTTTCTTATTCAGACTTCTACTCCCTTCCTTTCCAGTACAGAGAAAAGGACTCACCTGGAAATGTTGACTGTTTATTTCCCTCTGTAAAAGCTGCCTGACTTACTGAGTTCCTCCAACATTGTGTGTGTTGCTCCAGATTTCCAGCATCTGCAGAATCTCTTGGGTTTACAAAATTGCTGGAGGAACTCAGCAGATCAAGCAGTATCTGTGGATGCACCAGAATGGTCAGAATTTCAAGTCTAGGCCCTGAGACAAGACTGAAGTGCAGAGGGAAGGCAGCCAGAATACAAAGTGAGAGGGGAGAGGTGAGACAGAGGCTAGAAGTACTCAGTGGGTTTGGCAGCTTTTGTGGAGGCACAGAGATAATCAACATTCAGGTTTAGACTATGTATCAAGATGAGTAGGAGATAGTTGGAACCTTAAAAAGATGGGAGTAGGGTCGGGGTTGAGTACTTGGGCAGATGGAGCGAGATGGGTGAGATGGAGGGTGAAGCTTTGAGACCAGTGATGGTGGATGACAGGTGGACGCAGATGCTGCTGGACAGATGGAACCAGGTGGATGGATGTTAAATCTAGGTAATGAAGATATGGGGGTGGGATGGTGGTGAGGGGAAGGAGAAGGTAAACAAAGGGAGAGAGAACATAATGGATGAACAGGAGAAGAAACGAAACATAGGTGTGTGAGTCACCTGAAATTCAAGGGATCCATCTAGGTGTGGTATAGTAGAGAGAGAAGACAGTTATCTAAGGATCTAGATCTGTTGAGCAAAGGAGTGGCAGGGGAAATTTAACTCAGCTGATTGTAAAGTGATGCATTTTGAGTAATTTTGCATTTTGAGGAAGGGCATGCACAGTAAGTGGAAAGGCCCTACAGAGTGATGTCAAGCAGTGAGACATCTGGACACAAGTACTTAGTATTCTGATAGTGATAGTCCCTCCCTACCATCTATAATATCTACAGGCAGTGATGCTTCTGTCTTCAAAGATCCCCATAATTTGGGCTCTGCCATCAGGCAAAATGTATAGAAACCCAAAGTCCCACACCACCAGGTTCAAGAACAGCTTCTTCCCTTCACTGTTTGGCTTTTGAACCAATCAGCAAAACTCTAACTGTTCCAATTTGGCAACACTGTGACAATTTTGATCACTTTCCATTAAATGGACTTTATTTATATTTTCTAATTGTGTTCTTTCTTGTGTAATTTATATCAAGTTTGTTTTTTTTCTTGGGAACCTCGCTATTATGACGCTATATTCCTGTGATGATGCTGCAAATAAGATTTTCATTACATCTGTGCATACATGTACTTGTGCATAGGAGAACAAACGACTTCAGTCTTGAAGAAGGCATTTGGCATGCTTGCTTCATTGGTCAAGGTGTTGAGCACAAGACCTGGGACATCATATACAAGATGTCCAAGACATTAATAAGACTGCACTTGGAGCATTGTGTTTGCCACACTATAGCCAGGATATAATTATAGTAGAGAGGGTGCAAAAAAGATTCCCAAAGATATTGCTGGAACTGCAGGGCCTAGGTAACAGTATATGGTAAGACTGGATAGACTGAGAATATTTTCCCTAGAGCAAATGAGGCTGAGAGGTGAGTTTAGAGATGTTCATAAAATCATTAGGGCAGTAATGTGGATGTCCTGTATTTTGCCTAGTGTAGAGTAGAGTAGACAGCACACAGTAGATTTAAAATAAGAAGGGATAGATTTACATGGGAACAAAGGGACAAAATTTCTTCCTCTTCTTTTTATTCTGGCTTTTGCCTCCTTCTTTTCAACTCCTGATGAAGAGTCTCAGTCTGAAATGTCCGAAGGTTCAAAGGTTCAAAGGTACAATTTAATGTCAGAGAAATGTATGTAATATACATTCTGAAATGCTTTCTCTTTGCAACCAACCATGAGAACAGGAGTGCCCCAAAGAATGAATGACAGTTAAAAGTTAGAATCCCAAAGTTCCCCCCCAGCTCCCCCTCCCGTGTGTAAGTGGCAGCAAGCAGCCATCCCCCCTCCCTCACCAGCAAAAAAAAAAGCATTGGCACCACCACCGAGTACTCAGCGTGAGCAAAGCAACAGCAAAGACACAGACTTGCAGTTACCCCAAAGGCTTCGGGTTTCACCCAGTATTCGACATACCGCAGGTTCTCTCTCTCTCCCTAATAAGGGAGAAAGAGATGTCTCCATTTTCCCAGGGAGCAGGGAGACATAACAAACAACTCGCTGGTTTACAATTTTAGAAGTCTGTTACGTCACTTTTGTCGAGCTCTGTGCCTGAAGATCGCAAAGATCCTGGGTCTCTAGGCACACTGCAGATATCTCAACTCCCCTGATGACACACGGGTCTCCTGTTGTGACACTGACCCTCGATCCACCTGTCTCCAGAACCTCGAGATCCTAGGCTTCTGAATTCGAGCCGGACTCTTAGGCCGAGCCTTTGGTGTGCCGAACAACTGCCAATTATGGAACCCTGAGAGTGGGTCCTATTTCCGCAAAGAACCGCAGTTAGTGTGTAATTCTAGGTCAGGGTCTTCAAAAGAGCCCTGAAATGGAAAAATAGAGATATTAAGGATGGAAATAGAGCTGTTTCTGTAGATGTAAGCAAAGGAGTCGCCATTAGACGCCATTAACCCTCCTAATGCCAATGGTTTATTTCCCTCCACAGATGCTATCTGACTTATTGTGTTCCTGCTGAGTTCCGTGTGTGTTCCTCAGGATCTCCAGCATCTGCAGAAACTTTTTTGTTTATGCTTTGAATCTTTTCCTTTGTTTTCAAAGGAATACCTTCCCATGATGGCTTGAAATTGAATGTGCGTGTTTTTTTTTGGGGGGGAGGTGTGGCCGGGTATCTTTATTGCTGTACTGTGGTGTGTTACAACAGGGAAAGAGGTTCTGTCTTGTGGATGATGAGTGGGCCCCTGCTTCAAGGATCAAGTCATTGACGGCATGGAGCCTGTTCTCTCTGCAACATCAGAGGCTGAGAGGACACTTGACAGAAGTTTGTAAATTTATGAGATGCAGAAATAGAGTAGAGAGGCAGAATATTTCTCCCAGTGTAGAAATGTTGAATACTAGAGGACATAACTTTAGGCCAGAGGGGAAATATTTAAAGGGATGTGCAGGGCAAGTATTTACACAGAGAGCGCCTGGAAGGAATGGTCATGGAAGGTGGTGTTCAAGAGGCTTTTAGATGGATGAATAAATATTCAGGGAATGGAGGGATATGAATCCTGTGCAGACAAAGCAGATTAGTTTAATTTAACATCATTGTGAGCTAAAGGTCTGTTCCTACACTGTACTGTTCTATGTTCTATATTCTAGAAGAGCTCGGGCAATGGCACAGCCTTGTTTGACACTGGTTTCCAATGAGATTGACCCAGTGATTGTCATTGGCATTGGCGAGGATCATTGTTTGCATGCCATTAGGAAGCAAACTTAAACTGGTGAGGAACAGATGAATTTGAGGAAGGTTTCGCACTATCATAGAAGATTAGTAAGGTCAACAGCCAGGTGTACTGGTTGGTACTGTCCCTGTATTTTTCTTGAAATGGTAGAATAGCAAAGACCATGTTCACTGAATCAGAATCTGGTTAATTATCACTGATATACGCATGCTGTGAAATTTGTTATTTTGGGCAGCAGTACAGTATAATACATAAAATAATTACAATAAGTTACACTAAACAAACAAACAAACAAATAAATAGTGCAAAAGAGGAATAGTGAGGTGGTGTTCATGTGTTCATGGACCATTCCGAAATCCGATGGCAGAGGAGAAGAAGCAGATCCTAAAATGTTCTGTGTAGGTCTTCAGGCTCCTGTACCCACTTCCTGATGACAGCAATGAATAGAGGGCATTTCCCATGTGGTGAGGGTCCTTAATGATAGATGCTGTCTTCCTGAAGCATCATCTTTGGAAGATGTCCTCGATGTTGGAGAGGCTTGTTGTTCCCGTGATGCAGATGGTTGTGTCTACAACTCTGCAGCCCCTTGCAAAGCTGTGCATTGGAGCCTCCATACCAGTCAGAATGCTCTCCATGTTACATCTATAAAAAGCCTGTGGCGACATATCAAATCTCCTCAAACTCCTAATGAAATATAGCTGCTGGTGTGCTTTTGTCATGATTGTATCAATGTGTTGGGCCCAGAATAGATTCTTTGAGGTGTTGACACCTAGGAAGGTGAAGCTAACTCCTCAATGTGAATTGGTGTGTTCTCCCAACTTTCTGGAGTCCATAATTAATTCTTTGGTCTTGCTGACTGTATAGGTAAGTGTATAGTGTATGGGTAGGTGTCTGGGTATGAAAATTGGCATGGCAGGGAAATGGTTAACAATTAGGAATTTGTGGGCCTGTTATGTTGTTGGGCAGACTGACCCTTGATACTAGATAAGGGGAGAACACCACGTGACTCTGGTCTACCAGATAACATGCCTGAGAACAAGCTGAAAGTGCTAATTTGTGTAAAAGTAATTAATCACCTTGCCTCTAAAGAATGTTTTTTTACATTGTTTGGTTGTACAATTAGTAGGATGCATTGTCCCTGAGGGGGCAAAGGCCGGTTGTTAAAGGTCACCCGACCTTGGTACTTGCAGGTATGGAGGATGTATATTGGCTTAACACGTGGCCAAGACTTGGACTGGCCCAAGGTAGTGGGCTAGAAGCTGTGCTTGAATCTGTTTGTTGTTTGTGTGCTCTTGAATGTCCGTTTGAGCTCTCAGGAATTTGTATCTTCCCCCAGCATCCCTTTCCTGAATTAACCAGTGACAATGTGTCCTGCTGTAAGTAGTCTGGGGTTTGTCAAAATCAAGACTGGATGAGACTCATCCCTTGAGAGAGCAAGGAGATGGTAGGTGCGTCAAGAGCAGCGTGGGAGTTATTGAAGACACATCAGATTGGGTACTTGAGGATTTGTTTTCCTTGCACATTGTGCACCCTTCCAATTTGTTGCATTTTATTTTGGTTCATGGACTTGTTCCATCTTATGACAGTTTCTTGTGTGAGAAGATCTGATAAAATGTAACCATATGACAACCAGCATGTTGTTGTTGAAAATATTGGCTACAGGGCTTCATTCAGGGATAGAGCCACAGATGGAGAGTTTGTTAAAGGCTTCCATTCACCAACAAAACGGGCAAAAAGGAATATTTCCAGATCTTTCTTTGGAGCTTAGGCACATTCCCATGTGTATTTTAGTTTGCCTTTTGCTGCTTCTAATTCAGCAATGAATCACGCAGTTGGCTTTCTTACTTTCTCTGACTGACTTCTCCGTCTACTGTTCATTATATGCCTGGCTGGATAATGTCAGGCTTTTAGCTCAACCTAAAAATGGTTTGTTGCTTTAATGTTTTTAATGCCCAGGAACTTGAATCAGGTGGAAAATTTGCAAAAAAATAGGCTTTTAATAGTGAAAGCAATTCTATAAAAATATCACAAACACAAGAAAATCTGCAGATGCTGGAAATTCAAAGCAACACACACACAATGCTGGAGGAACTCAGCAGGTCAGGCAGCATCTATGGAAAAAAAGTAAACAGTCGACATTTCTGGCCAAGAACTTTCATCGAAGGGTCTCTACCAGCTGTACCAAGGTACAATTTTAATACAATGTCAACATGGGCCAAAACAATGAAGAATAACACAGCAAATGTGTATATATCTTTTACAGACGAGCTTATAATATAGGAAACTACATTGTATAGAAGCAACTAAAAGCATCCAAACAAGTGGTGATTTTCACATGGTCCTTACACACCTGGAGAAGAGGGATGCTTATGTGAGAATGCTGTTCTTGGACTACAATTCAGCAATCAACACCATAATTCCCTCCAAGCTTGACAAGAAGCTCAGAGTCCTCGGCCTTTTCCCTGCTTTTTGCAGCTGGATCCTAGGCTTCCTGTCAGATCACAGGCAGTTGGTAAGAGTGGGCCCCCTCATCTCTGCCCCTCTGACCCTCAACATAGGAGCCCCCCAGGGCTGCGTCCTAAGCCCCCTCCTTTACTCTCTGTATACCTGTGACTGTGCCGCCACCCTCAGCTCCAATCTGCTAATTAAATTTGCAAATGATACTACATTGATTGGCCTTATCTCAAATAATAACAAGGCAACCTATAGAGAAGCCTACTGTGGTGTCAAGAAAACAACCTCTCCCTCAATGTTGCAAAAACAAATGAGCCGGTTGTGGGCTACAGGAGGAATGGAGACAGGCTAGTACCTACTGACTTCAATGAATCTGGGGTTGAGAGGGTGAACAGCTTTAAGTTCCCCAGTGTACACATCACCGAGGATCTCACTTTGTCTGTACATACCGTTGTGTGGTGGAAAAAAGCACAACGGTGCATGTTTCACCTCAGACGGTTGAAGAAGTTCAGCATGAGTCCCCAAATCCTAAGGACTTCCTACAGGGACACGGTTGAGAGCATCCTGACTGGCTGCATCACTGCCTGGTATGGGAACTGTACCTCCCTCAATCGCAGGACTCTGCAAAGAGTGGTGCAGACAGCCCAGCGCATCTGTGGATGTGAACTTCCCACCATTCAGGACACTTACAGCAACAGGTGCATAAAAAGGGCCCGAAGGATCACTGGGGACCTGAGTCACCCCAACCACGAACTGTTCCAGAGGCTACCATCCAGGGAATGATACTGCAGTATTAAAGTCAGGACAGGCTCCGGGACACCTTCTTCCACCAGGCAATTAGAATGATTAATTCACACTGATATAATTTAATTTCTATGCTATATTGACTGTTCTGTTGTATATCTTACTGTACATACTACTTATTCCAAATTACTATAATTTTCACATTGCACATCCAGACGGAGACGTAATGTAAAGATTTTTACTCCTCAGGTATGTGAAGAACGTAAGTAATAAAGTCAATTCAATTCAATTCAAATGTGGTGGAGCCTGAAATCTTTATCACTATTGAAAACCATTACCTAGGATTACTGTGACATGGTCATACAACATGTAAACAGGCACTTTGGCTCTACATGGCTGGGTAGCTGGCAAGACCGTTGTCAGAATATTGAGTTCAGTTTTGGTCATCCTGCTATATGAAAGATGCTATTAGACTGAAAAGAGTGCAGAAAAGATCTACAAGTATGCTACCAGGACTTGAGGAACTGGGTTAGAGTGAGAGGGTGGATAGGCTCGGAGTTTATTCCTTAGAGCGTAGGAGATGAAAAGATCATGATGGTGGATGCCCTCAGTCTTTTTCACAGAGTTAGGGTATTAAGAACTGGAGGGCATAGTTTTAAGACGAGAGGAAAGATTTATGAGGAACTTGAGGAAAAATGTTTTACTCA
The DNA here is from genome assembly GCF_030028105.1 of Mobula birostris. Taxonomy (NCBI): domain Eukaryota; kingdom Metazoa; phylum Chordata; class Chondrichthyes; order Myliobatiformes; family Myliobatidae; genus Mobula; species Mobula birostris. Next base: position 126,460,353 of record NC_092371.1, read on the forward strand.
AAGGGTGGTAACCTTGTGGAATGAGCTGCTGGAAGAAGGTACAATAATATCTTTTTAAAAGGTAGTTGGACAGGTACATGAATTGGAAATGTTTCGAAGTTTATAGACTAAATGCTAAGTACCAGCAAGTGGGACAATTGATAGGGGCATTTTGGTTGGGATAGACCATTTGTGCTGAGGAATCCGTTTTTTCCATATGCCTCTATGATTCTCTGTCCGTGGTGACCGAGTTGCCAACCTGAGCTTATCCCATTTGCCTCCTTTGGCCCACATTCCTTTAAACCTTTCCTATCCATACACTAACCTAAATGCCTAAGTGTCTACATAACTTTTAAATATTCAGAGTTCTATGTCTGGAACTGGACAATGGTCTTAATTTAGCCATAGATCTGGCCAATCTAGCTTAATTTTTATACGCAGCATAGAGACAATGGTACCATGAGATTCTTGAGTCACCAAGATATAGAAAGATCAGATCAAGTACTAGTAAATGAGATCATTATAAGTCTCCAGTATGAACACTTTGGGCCAAAGGACCTGTTTCTGCGCTGTTTAACCTTATAACACTTAACTCCATCTCAGAATAACCCTCCTTTACAGAAAAGGAATAGCTTCTATTAACATTGTATGAAGTTTAGTCACATGGGGAACAGTAATTCTGGTTGCTCACATCAGGCTCTCACAAATGGCAATGAGATTTTTGGCCTTACAGGTATAGCAGACAATGCAGGCTTGAATAGTGATGGATGGACATTGGAAAGTTCTGCTTCCAATTGAACGTGGAATTGTTAAATGCCTCTTCAAAAGGACTACTCCCTCAGAGCACGGCACTGCAACAGGTCCAGCTTTCTGCCTTAAGCATCGATAATTTTTATCTCAAGAGATGAGAGTGCGATCAATCAAGCCACAGTGGTGATGATAGTACAGGCATAAATTGCTGGACTTTGTAAAGTAGTAAGACTGAGTTTAAAGATTGCTACGTCAATTTAATTCATATTTGAAAGGAAAGTCCCTGTTCATGAATAATGATGACCAAAAGAAACCACTATATTTTTGTAAAAAATCTCAGAGCTTCTGAATGTTTTATAAAGGAGGATATCCACCAATCTTTTCTTGTCTTAGCATGTATATGAGATCCTTGATTCACTGATGTGGTTAATGTTGAAATGCATCAGAAAGCCACTCAGTTCAAGGAAAACTTGCCAGTGTTACTCAGCTCTGGGAGAAAAATGTTCTTTTTAAAAAATCAGAGAATAGAATAACTTTCACAAACACTTCAGCTTGGCTGTTGAGCTACTACCTTTGAGTCAACAAGAAGGTCACCAGTTATTTGCAGTACAGTTGAAATACCTTCTGAGATTCGTAGCACCTGATAACAGAGTGACTCAGGACTATTTTCCAGTTAAGCAGTCGACTTATTTGTGCGTGAACACTTTCCTGATATCAGACAGCAAAAGCAAGTATAGTAGAGAAAGATGAGACTGAAAAGAAATGCAGATGCTGGAAAGCAGAAACAAAAACAGAAAAACCCAGCAGCTCTGGGAACAAGTGTTAAAAGAGAGTTGGATCTAATATTACATGTCCAAGACCCTTTGTTAGAACTGGTGGAACTATACTGTATAAAATACAAAGTTAGTCAGCAAAGGGATATGTTGATGAGGACTTCCTTCTTACTAGATATGGTTTCCTGTTTGCCTTATGCCATTTGTAACACTCCAAGTAACAAACTTTATCCACAAGTGCACCTCCTCTTTCCCTTTCTTCTATGGTCTTCTGTCCTCTCCTATCAGCTTCCCCCCTCCTCCAGTTGTTTATCTCTTTCACCAATCAACTTTTCAGCTCTTTGCTTCATCCCTCCTCCTTTCTGGTTTTACCTAAGACCTACCTCCTTGTACTTCTTCCTCCCCTCCCCCCACCTTCTTACTTTGACTTCACGTCTTTCTTTCCAGTCCTGATGAAGGGTCTCGGCCCGAAATGTCGACTGTTTACTCTTTTGCATCGATGCTGCCTGAACTGCTGAGCTCCTCCAAAATTGTGTGTGTGTGTGTGTGTGTGTGTGTGTGTGTGTAAATTACAAAGGGCGGTGGCAATAGTGGGGAAGATTTGAGGATGACTTATGCCTTCAGCCACTGTTGCCCAATGCTGCTCACAAATGAACACGAATCCACACACCTACTCTGCCCAGCTATCTGGGCTGGCACAGTGGCATAACTCATAGATCCGCTGCCTCATATCTAGATCCAGTCTCAGCCTAGTGTGCCGTCGTCACATGGGTCTCCTCTGGGTGCTCCATATTCCTTCCTTATCCAAAGACGTGTGGGTTGGTGGGTTAATTATCTTCTGTAATTCATTCCACATGCATTGGCAAGGGGTAGAATCAGTCATGGTGTGGAGATGGAGATTATGGAAGTTTTAGAGAGAAAATTTACAGTGAAAAAGGTAGAGGTATTCATCTTAGACACGAGAGAGTATGCAGAGACTGGAAATCCAAAGCAACGCACACAAAATGCTGGAGGAACTCAGCAGGTCAGGCAGCATTGATGGAAATGAACAGATAGTCAATGTTCTGGGCCAAGAGCCTTCCTGTCCTGAGGAAGGGTCTTGACCTAAAATGTCAGCAATCTATTCATTTCCATAGATGCTGCCTGACCTGCTGAGTTCTTCCAGCATTTTGTGTGCGTTGCTGAGGTATTGATCTGTGAGCTGGCATAGGTTGCCACAGGAAGCAGATTGAAATGGCCTCTATTGCCTTAAGGAACCATGGTACGGTGTGTAATGGTTGATTGTCATGTGTACCAGGATAAGGTGAAAATCTTTGCATGTCATCTAGACAATTAATGCCACACATAATTACCTGCGATACTAAAGGGAAAACAGAATGCATAATATCATATTAAATTACAGAGAAAGGCCAATGCAGGTGCTGCAATAAGGTCGATTGTGAAATCAGGGATCTCATCTTTACCATATGGCAGGTCCAGTCAAATGTTTGACAGCAGCAGGATAGAAGTCCTTGAACCTGGTATGTACTTTCAAGCTTCTGTATCTTCTGCCCTCTGGGAGGAGGGAAAAGAGCAAATGAACGGGTGGGTGTGGTCCTTGATTATACTGGCTGCTCTCCTGCGATAGCAGGAAGTGTAGACGGAGTCCATGGAGGGGAGGCTGCTTTGTCTGATGGACTGGAACTGATGAAGAATTGATGAGCCACCAGATTATTCCTAATGTTGTATCATAATCTTCTTGATTTATTATTGTATGTCCTGACTAATAAAGGCACATATCCTGTTGAGTCAGTCATACAGCATGGAAACAGGCTCTTTGGCCTTTTCGGCCCATACTGATCAAGATTCTCTTTGAAGTTCATTCTATTTGCCTGCTTTTGGCCCATATCCTACTAAACCTTTCTCTTTCATGTACCTGTCCTGGTGGCTTGTCAACCCATTTCATTTATAGGCTACCCACTGGATTACAAATTTGCCCCTCAGGTTCCTGTTCAATATCCCCTTTCTCACACTGAACAAGGGGTTCCCAGTCTGGGGTCCATAGGCCCCTTGCTTAATGGTATTGGTGCATGGCATAAAAAAGGCTGGGTGCCCCTACCCTATGCCTTTCAGTTCTTGATTCTTCAACCCTTGGAAAAAGACTATACCCATTCACGCTATCTATGCCCTTCCTGATTTTGCACACAGTATGCCCTCTTTACCAACCTATCTCCCTGTGCTGCCACCTCCAGGGAACTTTGGGCATGTAGATCAAGTCTCCTCTATTCCTTATTAACAATGGACATATCATTCACTCTGCAAGTCCTACACTTATTATTCTTTGCCAAACAGATTGCATCACACTTGTCAGGATTGATTTTTATCAGCCATTACTCTGACCATGATAACTGCTGCTGCATTTTGTTTACCTATTATGGCACAGAAGAAGACCATTCCATCTATTGGGTCTAAGCCTGCTCCCAAAAGAGTAACTTCAGCAGCCCTATCTCACCTCCCCAACATTGTAAACATCAACTCTCCTCAGCCAGTAAACATATCAAACCTGGGACGTGAGAGGAAACCCACACAGTTAATTGGAAAGTGGACCTTTTTCAGGCAGACAGCACCTGAGGTCAGGAATGAACTCAGGTCCTTGGAGCTGTGAGAGGCAGTAGCTCCACTTCTTGCACCACCGTGTTGCTGGCTCAAGAATTTCCTACTTACAAAGAAGTTTAACTGGAGTGAGAAAACAGAATGCAGAATGCTATGTTACAGTTACAGAGAAAAAGCCACACAGATAGACAAATAAGGTAGATTGGGAGACCAAGATTTCACCTTTTAGTGTTTGAGAGGTCTGTTCAGGATTCTGATAACAGTAGAGTAGAAGTTGTCCTTGAGCTTGAGGGGGGGTGGGGTTTCAAGAATAGTACGTAACACCATGTTCACAGGAAAAGAGCCAAGATTTCAGTGCATCAGCAGTGTTTCTAGAAAGCAATTGTGCATTTAGTCATGTGAGTGGTTCAAACACCTTGTTCCTTACTGGAGGCACAACGTCTCACACTTGTCATTCCTTCAATGCTGGTGACCCTGAAATGGCCCCCCAGAGAACAATGGAAGAAAATAATAAACAGCAGCTATGTGCCAGACCTGCAGTGATCCATGGGCTAATAGTTACTGTTACCACCAGATGAAATATTTATAACCATCTTGTTAACTCTCTGAAACAATGGCTTCTTATTTTCTTCAGCTACATTGTGTTCTAGTTTCTTTTCCCCTCCACAAGGTGTATATATTTCAGTCCTACCAAATCAAGGACTGTTAATACCAGGAGTATGATACTCCTGGCAGCTTTATCAGGTAAAGTACATTAAGGCTAAACTGCACCACACCTGTTTGTTAATCTGTGGTGCTGGAAGAACCTTTGAGCCCTTTGACAGTATTTTATAACCTTGTTGTGATGAGGAAACTAATTCAGGGCCAAGTCCACTGGGTCAATGATTCTTTGAGCTTCTCACTTCAGTGGTTGTCATCATAAACCAGTTTACAGAAGGAACGTTTCAATATTCAGTGTATCTCAATATATAGAGTGCTCACTCCCTATATTCCCACCTACTTCTATTCTGCTTTCCTTTTATTATCTTAGTGTATGGCATGATCTGTCTGGATGACACCTGAAATAAAAGCTTTTCATTCTATCTCAGTATGCCTGACAATAGAGAACCAGTAAGCCAGATTCAATTATTCACCTAAAATTTGCAAGGGCACTTTACAGTGGTCGGTTAACCTGCCTACCAGCTGTCAATATTTAGCTGAACTCATCTTCCAGGCACAAAATCACAGAGTGGGGAAACAGGCCTTTTGGCCCACTGTGTCCATGCTAACCAACAACCAATCAATTTAGACCATAAGAAATAGGAGCATAATTAAGCCATTTGGCTCAATGAGTCTGCTGTGCCACGTTATCATGGCTAAACCATTTCCTTTCAGTACCAAGCTATTGCCTTTTCCCCTTAACCCTTCATGCCCAGACTATAAAGAATCTACCAACTCCTGCCTTAAATAAACCCAATGACTTGGCCTCCACAGCCCTTATGGCAATGAATTCCATAGATTAACCACTCTTTGGCTGATTAAATTCCTTCTTATCTCCGCATTAAATGGACGTCCCTCTATTCTGATTCCTCTCGTCGTAGACCCTCCCACCATTGGAAACATTCTCTCCACATCCACTCTATCAAGGCCTTTCAATATTCAATGGGTTTTATTCAGATTCCCCCCTCTTTCATGAACATCCTTTGAACCCTCTTCAATGTCAGCACATCCTTTCTTAGATAAGGGAACCAAAATTCTCACAATATTCCAGGTGAGGCCTTACTAGTGCTTTATAAAGCCTCAGCATTACATCCTTGCTTTTGTAATATAGTCTTATTTTACATTAATTTTAAATTAATTCTATGTTATGCTCCCAACATTCTTGTCAAGTGTCCCACCCTCAGGTTCTACTATTTACGTATATATTTGGGACAAATTACAGTGGTACCAACTTGTACACCTTATGGATATGAGAAGAAATGGGATCAACTGGTGGAAATTCATACAGTCACATGGAGAATGTAGAAACGGCCGAGGTCAGGCTTGAAACTAGGTCTGTGGCACTGTGAGGCGGTGGCTAGCTTGAAAGTGTGATGGAGATGGGGAGGAAGTGGGTGGAGGGAAGTTGTTTAGTAGTACCTGCAGCCATTACCCAGACAATGGATATGGCTGGGAGTCTCTGCTACTCTTTTACCACAATACTATGGATACTGGGTGGCAGAGTGGAGATATGTCTCTACCAAGGAGGTTGTAAGATGCTCCTTCCCTCTGCCAGCCTGCAGGTCACCCTTGTGCAAGGTGTAGCACCTGCTTAGCCCCTGATCAGGGCCACGTGAACCCATGAATGGTCGAATGAGCAGCAGTAGCAGATCACAAGCCCTGGTTATGGGACGAATAATACCAGGCAGAGTATTGATAATGGCAAGGGTCACCTGTCTTGTAAAGACACTGCCCCAAAGGAGGCAATGGCAAACCACTTCTGTCAAACAATTTGCCAAGTACAATCATGGTCACGTAGACCATGAATGCCCATGCCAAATGACACATAGTAATGAGGATGAATATGGATCCAGTTGTGTCTCATATATTTGGCTCAGCATAGGTGTGGAAACAAACTGGGATTTTACTGCTTTTAGTGCCTTACAACAAGCTTCACTTGACCTATGTTTATAAATCACTCTTGCAAGAGTTTCAAAAATCTCAAAGATAATTCTATTGTTGTATGCAAAAGTAAACGTGTGTAGCGGTATAATGAAAAACTTATTTGTAGTAGCATCACAGGCACATTGCAAATGATAAGCAGCGTTCACACAAAAAGAGAATAAATGAAACAAGTAATGCACAATTTTTACAAGAAAGCAGACAATCAGAATGAAAGAATAGTCAATTTTAGTTCATGGTGTTGCTAAACTGAACTTATTAACGTTTTGGCATTTAACTTGAGAACCAAATGATTGAAGGGAAGTCACTGTTCTTGAAGTTGGTGGTTTGAGACCTCAGGTGTCTGTACCTTCTGCTTGATGATAGCTGTAAAAAGATGGCATATCCAGGATGGCAGGATTTTGGTGATGAATGTTGCTTTCCTGAGATAGTATTGATGCATCTCAAGAAGGCAACACCCATCATCAAAGAGATAGATAGTACCAATGTTGAGAAGGGATGTGCCTGAGATATATTGGGTTGAGCCTGAAATATTGCCCGTGTTTGTCATTCTACAGAAGCTACTTGACCTACTGAATATTGCCAACATCTTCTGTTTCGACATATAAATCAATCTTCACACAGTAAGTCCTATCAAAGTGTTTTATACTGAATAAGGAAGACTCCAGGAGGGAAAGCTGCAAGTTGCCTTGATCTTTGTTCAAGAAGAACAATGCAACCAATGGTGATGTCCTGCAGACAGCTCACAAAATTAGTTCTTCCACTACTTTTACTTCTTCTTTCAAATATGATTCCACTACTAAACTACATGTAATTAGAACTGTGATTTACATTTTGACGGTGTTTTTGTGCCAATTAAGTAATATTGCACTTTGCTGTCTCCAAGGGAGTCTGATGAAGGTGGGAACAGAGGATGTAGACTGGAGATCTGGAGGTAGGGCACGAGCCTATGATTGGCTCCATTGATTCTCTCCAGTTGAGGCGTTGTGCAAGGTTGAAGCCTGTGAGGTCAGGAGCAGTGGACAGGTGGATGTTTGGCGGCGTCTCCCTGCATTTGACCAGTCTTCCTCTCCCTTTCCCAAGCTGCTTTTGGAGGGAAGCGCAGATGCCTTGGGTTTCATGCTGCAAAGATTGATTGGCAAGCCCGTGCCTGTGAACTCTTTTCAGGGGACTTTGAGGTTCATATTGTATGTGTTTCTAGATTCTGGTTACTTTTCTTTTGCTGTTTTTCATTGGTTTGATTGGGACGATTGGTGCAAACTGGGGCGCCTCGGAAAAGTCTGGCTCTGCAGCATGCTCTCTGCTAGCAGTGCAATGCTGATCTGAGTTACACTGAATATCCCTACACTCCTGATTTGATATTCTATGTGTCGTTCACTTGCTTTTTGCCATCTGTGTAATTTGTTCTTTTTTGGTACATTGGCTCTGTGATTGTTTTCTTTGAACAGATTCCATGGTGTTTCTTTGTTTTGTGACTGCCTGCAGGTAGACGAATCTCAGAGCTGTATTCTGGATGCATACTTCAATAATCAATGTTGAATCATGTTGAATAAATGTTGAACATACAGACTTTTAAAGTTTGTTCTCTGGAAGAGGCCATTGGTAGCTAGACCAACTTTTATTGCCCATCCCCATCTGTCCTTACGGAGACAGCTAGAATGTAGAGTATTGTGTGAGGTCCTGGTCATGACACAGTAGCAGGGAAGTGACTACACTGGAGAGGGTGCAGAGTAGATCCACGAGGAAGTTGCCTATGATGGAGTGTTTTAGGTCTGAGAAGGAGAATAGATAGGCTGGGTATGTTTCTCTTTGAGCAGAGGAGACTGAAGAGGAATCAAGATAAAAGTGCACAATATAAGGAAATCTATAGGGAGTTTTGATGGTAGGAAACTCTTACCTTATTTAAAACTAGAGGGCATAGGCTTAAGGTGTGGTATAACAGGTTAGACCAGATCTGAGAAAGACAGTTTTTACTCAGAGGGTGGGTAACGCAGTGAGGGGGTGGTGGAGGTCACGACTCTCTCAATAGTTAAGAAATATTAAGAGAAACACTTAAATCTCCAAAGCATAGAAGGCTACAGACTCTGAGATGGTAAATATCAACTGGTGTAGATGAGTACTTCATGATCAGAGTACCCTAATGAAGCCAGCAAGAGAGATTCAGTGCTCTGATAGTTACAGTAATAGGCAGTTAATTAGTGTTTTGATCATGGTTCTTTCACTGTAAACCTCTGTAGCCCTTGATCTCCAATGAAAGTACATTGGACTTCTTCCAAACACAATTACTGAAGCAAGCATTTTATTCCAAATGTACTTAGTTAACTGAACATGCATTCCCAGATTCAGTTGGATTCCACTCATGGTCTCTGAACAGTGATCCTAGCTTCTAGATACTGGATCAGGCTGTAAATTGGAGACTGAACCCACCCTCTGAATAAAACCATTCATTGTCAGGCAGCGCCCATGGAGATAGAAGCAGAACTAACCTTTCAGATCAATGGACATTACAGAGTATTTTCATAAATTATACATTTAAGTTAAACTGTGGTTTATTCTCACAATGATGACTGCTTTCAAGCTGATAAGCTAAATGAGGAGGTCTCAGCAATTATTTATTGCAAAGCAATTCTTGACAGTCTATCATGGCTCTGATATCTCAAGCAGATCTTTTATAACTTATGCTATCAATGAGCAGTTATATGTGGCAATTGCTCTGGGTGATGTCAGCTTTACTGTTGATTTTGAGCATTTTTTGCTGACGCACCTGCTGGAGTGATTCAGATACAGCTCCCTGATAACTAACATTTGTCCAAGATGTTTAAGGATCGCACTGCTAATGCTGTAGTGTAATGCAGAATAATGAGTGGGCAATAAATATTAAATTCCACTGCAAACCTACACAATAAAATATTCTTATCAACGTAATTACTGATTGTCAATAGTATATTTGAAAATTAATGGTGAAAGGTTGTTAATAAAACATTTTCCCAGAATTGATAGTGAATTACACAGGATGCCAAGCAACCTTCTATGGCTTTTCTGCAAAGCTTAGTTTATCTATTTATAATACCCTGCAAGTATTTTGGATTTAATTTGGACAATATAATAATGATGTATATATATTTGTCGCAAACATCGTCTCTTACCATGGTTGTCAATGTACACAATGGTATCAAAATCAGGCACTAGATGGATAGATGCAGTTGATGTATTAACCTTGCTTTTCCAAAAGTGGCCTTTGATAAAGTGGCAAGTCTGGATTATCATCCGTCCTTATCTGTGAATTTTTGATGATCTGTGTACATGACCTCCATTTCTTTGACATGTGATTCTAGCTTTTGCCTTTTTGGCATGTTTTACTCCTTTCTCCCAAGCAATGACGATACGTCAGATTAACGTGCCCTTACAAGGCTGTCTCGTTAACTTGAACTGTCATTTTGCAGTAAAGTCAGTCTTGCACACACTTAGAATCTTTATTCAGCATTTCTCAATTTTAAATACCACATTCAACTTAATGCTGCTATAAGATGATAAACGATCCTACACCATTACACTAGCAATTAAATTTAGCTTATTGATTATCATGAGATCTAATACAACCCGTTCCCTTGACGATTGAGAGAGGCTTTAAAGTTGAAAATAATCCTTTTCAAATATTCACCACTTGGGGTGTCATCATGGTAAACTTAAGAGGAAATCTTGCCTGACAAATCTGAAAAAATCCTTTGAGGAAATAACAGGCAGGATAGACAAAGAATGTTATTTACTGAGATTTTCAGAAAGTCTTTGACAAGGTGCCACACATGAGGCTGCTGAACAGGATAAGAGTCCATGGTATTGCAGGAAAGATACTAGCATGGATTGAAGATTGGCTGACTGGCAGAAGGCAAAGAGTGGGAATAAAGAGAGTCTTTTCTAGTTGGCCTCCTGTACCAGTGGTGCTCCACAAGGGTCTGTGCTGGGTCCACTACTTTTCGCGTGATATGCTAATGATCTGGATGACAGAATTGATGGCTGTGTGGGACAAGGATTTTCTAATGGTTAGCTTTTAAATTGAATTGGTGGTTGGAAGGCAAATGCAATGTTAGCATTCATTTAGAGAGAACTAGAATATAAAGATAAAGAATGTAAAACTGAGTAAGGCATTGATCAGACCACACTTGGAGTAGTGTGACCAGTTATCTAAGAAAGGATGTGCTGGCATTGGAGAGGGTCCAGAAAAGGTTCACATGAATGAACCTGAGAATTAAAGGGTTAATGCATGTTTGGCATTCCAGATATTGAAAGGCCTAGGTTGTATGTGGAGAGGATGTTTCCAATAGTGGGGGAGTCTAGGGACAGAGGGCACAGACTCAGAATACAAGAATGTCCCTTCTGAAGAGAGTTGAGGAAGAATTTCTTTAGCCAGAGTATGGTGAATCTGAGGAATTCATTGCCACAGATAACTGTTACAGCCAAGTCATTGGGTATAGTTAAAGCAGAAGTTGATAGGTTCTTTATTAGTAAGGGCATCAAATGTTATGGGGTGAAGACAGGAGAATGAGGTTGAGAGGAAAAAAATCAGTCATGAACAAATGATGGAACAGACTCGGTGGGCCAAATGGCCATATTCTGATCCCATGCCTTATGGTCTCATGGTAACCCTTCACTTCCCCTGCCAATCAAGAACTATCGACCTCTGCCTTAAATACACCCTGTGATGGCTCCAGCTCTCTGTAGCAATGAATTCCACGGATTCACCACGTTCTGGCTGATGAAATTGTTTCTTATTTCAGTTTTAAAGGAGCATCCTTTTATTCTGAGGCTGTGCCTTCATATCCTAGACTCTCCTATTAGTGGAAACATCATCTCCACTTCCTCTCTATACAGGCCTTTCAGTATCCATAGGTTTCCATGAGATTCCCTCCCCTCTCCATCAAATACCAGCCGAGAGCCATCATAAGCTACCCTTACATTAAGCCTTTCATTCCCGGGATCATTCTTGTGAACCTCTGCTGCACCCTTTCGAGGACCAGCATATCTTTCATTAGATATGGGAGCTCATACTGTACCATTCCAAATGCTGTCTGACCAATTCTTTTAAAGCCTCAGTAGTGTAGCCTTATAGTTTTGTTGTAATCCTCACAAAGTAGGTAGGTAATTTAGGAGTAAGTGTGCTCAACCACATCTTTCTTTAGGGAGCTGCTGTGCTCTCCCCACCAAAGTGATTCACAGTGCTCTGTGTCAAGGATACTACTTCTCTCTGTTGATCCCGTGAGTCAGTAAGGATGGCTTTGGGAGCATTTCCTCTTTCCTACCAGTATTCACTTACTACCAGTAAGGGATTGGAGCAGGGGGCAGGGATTCAGATTTCTGGATCATTGGGACCTCTTTTGGGGCAGTTGCAACCTGTACAAAAAGGATGGGTTGCACTTGAATCCTGGGGGAGAGATTTGCTAAGGCTATTGGGGAGAGTTTAAACTAGAATTGCTGGGGGTGGGAACCGAACTGAAGAGACGGAGGAAGAGGCAGTTGGCTCACAAATAGAGAAAGCTTGGAGACAGTGTGAGAAGGAGGATAGGCAGGTGATAGAGAAGGGACACGCTCACACCGATGGTTTGAGATGTGTATATTTTAACACAAGGAGTATTATGAACAAAGCAGATGAGCTTAGAGTGTGGATCAGTACTTGGAGCTAAGATGTTGTGGCCATTACAGAGGCTTGGAAGGTTCAAGGGCAGGAATGGTTAATTGGAGTGCCAGGTTTTAGATGTTTCAGAAAGGACAGGGAGGGAGGCAAAATAGGTGGGGGGAGTGGCACTGTTGATCAGAGATAGTGTCACGGCTCCAGAAAAGAAGAAAATCATGGAGGGATTGTCTACAGAGTCCCTGTGGGTGGAAGTTAGAAACAGGAAGGGGCCATTAACTCTACTGGGTGTTTTTCATAGACCCCCCCAGTAGTCACAGGGACATCGAGGAGCTAATAGGGAGATAGATTCTGGAATGGTGTAATAATAACAGGGTTGTTGTGGTGGGAGATTTTAATTTCCCAAATATCAGTCAGCATTTCCCTCGAGCAAGGGGTTTAGATGGGGTGGAGTTTGTTAGTTGTTTTCAGGAAGATTTCTTGACACAATATGTAGATAAGCCTACAAGAGGAGAGGCTGTACTTGATCTGGTATTGGGAAATGAACCTGGTCAGGTGTCAGATCTCTCAGTGAGAGAGCATTTTGGAGATAGTGATCAGAATTCTATGTCCTTTACCATAGCATTGGAGAGGGTTAGGAACAGGCAAGTTAGGGAAATGTTTAATTGGAAAAAGGGGAAATATGAGGCTATCAGGCAGGAACTTGGAAGCATAAATTGGGAACAGGTATTCTCAGGGAAATATATGGAAGAAATGTGGCAAATGTTCAGGGGATATTTGCGCGGCATTCTGCATAGGTATGTTCCAATGAGACAGGGAAAGGGAGGTAGGGTACAGGAATCGTGGTGGACAAAGGCTGTTGTAAATCTAGTCAAGAAGAAAAGAAAAGCTTATGAAAGGTTCAAAAAAACTAGGTAATGGTAGAGATCTAGAAGAATATAAAGCTAGCAGGAAAGAGCTTAAGAACGAAATTAGGAGAGCTAGAAGGGGTCATGGGAAGGCCTTGGCAGACAGTATTCAGGAAAACCCCAAGAGATTCACAAGTCTGTGAAGAGCAAGAGGAAAAGACGTGACAGAATAGGACCAATCAAGTGTGACAGTGGAAAAGTGTGTTTGGAACCGGAGGAGATAGCAAAGGTACTTAATGAGTACTTTGCTTCAGTATTCACTACGGAAAAGGATCTTGGCAATTGTAGGGATGACTTACAGCAGACTGAAAAGCTTAAGCATGTAGATATTAAGAAAGAGGATGTGCTGGAGCTTTTGAGGCAGGATTTATGCACATTTGGAGAGACATAATATGATTAGGAATAGTCAGCATGGATTTGTTAAAGGTAGGTCGTGCCTTACAAGCCTGATTGAATTTTTTGAGGATGCGACTAAACACATTGATGAAGGTAGAACCATAGATGTAGTGTATGTGGATTTCAGCAAGGCATTTGATAAGGTACCCCATGCAAGGCTTATTGAGAAAGTAAGGAGGCATGGGATCCAAGAGGACATTGTTTTGTGAATCCAGAACTGGCTTGCCCACAGAAGGCAGAGAATGGTTGTGGGTGGGTCATGTTCTGCATCGAGGTCAGTGACCAGTGGTGTGCCTCAGAGATCTGTTCTGGGACACCTACTCTACATGATTTTTATAAAAGACCTGGATGAGGAAGTGGATGGATGGGTTAGTAAATTTGCTGATCACACAAAAGTTGGGGGTGTTGTGGATAGTGTAGAGGGCTGTCAGAGGTTTCAGTGGGACGTTGATAGGATGCAAAACTGGGCTGAAAAGTGGCAGATAGAGTTCAACCCAGATAAGTGTAAAGTGGTTCATTTTAGTAGGTCAAATAAAATGGCAGAATATAGTATTAATGGTAATACTCTTGGATCATTATTAATGATTGTGGAGGATCAGAGGGATCTTGGGGTCCAAGTCCATAGGACACTCAAAGCTTCTGCGTAGGTTGACTCTGTGGTTAAGAAGGCATACGGTGTATTGGCCTTCATCAAACGTGGGATTGAGTTTAAGAGCTGAGAGGTAATGTTGCAGCTGTATAGGACCCTGGTCAGACCCCACTTGGGAGTACTGTGCTCAGTTCTGGTCGCCTCACTACAGGAAGGACGTGGAAACCATAGAAAGGGTGCAGAGGAGATTTACAAGGATGTTGCCTGGATTGAGGAGAATGCCTTTTGAGAACAGGTTGAGTGAACTTGACCTTTTTCTCTGGCAGCAACAGAGGATGAGAGGTGATCTGATAGAGGTGTATAGGATGATGAGAGGCATTGATCCTCATGGATAGACAGAGGCTTTTTCCCAGGGCTGAAATGGCTATCACGAGAGGGCACAGTTTTAAGGTGCTTGGAAGTAGGTACAGAGGACATGTCAGGGGTAAGTTTTTTTACGCAGAGTGGTGAGTGCGTGGAATGGGCTGCCAGCAATGGTGATGGAGGCGGATATGACAGGGTCTTTTAAGAGACTCCTAGATAGATACATGGAGCTTAAAAAAATAGAAAGCTATGGGTAACCCTAGGTAATTTCTAAGGTAAGGACATGTTCGGCACAGCTTTGTGGGCTGAAGGGCCTGTATTGTGCTGTAGGTTTTCTATGTTTCTATATTCTATATATTTCTATATATCATGTCAGGTCACTCGTCTGAGTGCTACTGATACCATGTAACCCAGCACTACTTGTCACATGGTCGGGCGGTTGGCGACTAAACCGGCTCCCCACCAGGCTTGCCTGGTGAGGAGGGTGGCTAGTCACCCTGCAGGACGAAAAACAAGACCTGTCAAAGAGCGGATAAACCCTCTCATAGGGTCAACGACCATCTAGCAAACACATGCCGTGAAGTGCGGAAAGGGCATTCCTTGCATTGAAGCTTGGTCTGGCCATTCACTGCAACTGAACTTCCCCCAGCCGTCTTGGACCCCACAATGCCGCTGGATCCGGGAGGGGGTGTCGAGAGGGTGAGTCTGGACCTGTGCAACCCCGTACTCACCTAAAACCCACTCACGCACATGCTGTTCCTTGAAAGGAACCATCATCATCCTATGGGGAGGGGGAGGGGGAGGGGGAGGGGGGAGGGGGGAGGGGGGAGAGAGAGATATGTTTCTATATTACTGTGGTAGAGATAGGCATACTTTGCCTGTTTCAAGAGTCTAGCATTGTAGCTGACAACCTGTACTTAAGAGTTTTGGTGTTGGGTATGGTCAGAGACCATTAGGTCATAAGATGAAGGAGCAGAACTAGGCCGTACCTTACTCTGCTCTGATGTCTCCTTAGGTCTGCTCTACCATTCCTTCAGGACTGATTTATTGTCCCTCTCTGTCACTTTCTCCTGTCTTCTCCCTGTAACCTTTCAAATTCTTACTAATCAAGAACCTATCAACCTCTGCTTTAGATATACCCAATGCATTGGCCTCCACAGCCATCTTTGGCAAGTCATTCCACAGATTCACCACCCTCTACCTAAAGAAATTCCTCCTTGTCTCTATTCTTAAGGGATGTTGTTGTATTCTGAGGCTGTGCCCTCTGGTACTAGACTCCTCAACTATAGGTAACATCCTCTCCACATCCACCCCATCTAGGCCTTTCAGGAGTCTAGCATGGGAGCCAACAGATTGCGGTTAGAGCCTCGATGTTGGGTATCCTGGGACAGAATGATTACATCAGCTTTAATCATTCTGAGGAACAGCTTCTTTCCAACTGTGATAAGACTGCTGAATGGATCCTGACCCGGATCTGGGCCGTGTCCTCCAAATATGCGGACCTGCATCTCAGCTTTTTTTTTGCACTACCTTACTTTCCATTTTTCTATTTTCCATTGATGATTTATAATTTAAATTTTTAATATTTACTATTGATTTGTAATCCAGGGAACGGGAAGCGCAGAATCAAATATCGCTGTGATGATTGTACGTTCTAGGATCAATTGTTTGGTGACAACAAAGTAAAGTAAAGACAGTAATTAAAGGATGGTATTAATCTTGCTCAAGGAGAATAAAATTGGTATATCAATCTCAAAACAGATAAGTATAAAATGTAAACAACAGGAATTCTGCAGATGCTGGAAATTCAAGCCACACACATCAAAGTTGCTGGTGAATACAGCAGGCCAGGCAGCATCTCTAGGAAGAGGTACAGCCGACGTTTCAGGCTGAGACCCTTCGTCAGGACTAACTGAAGGAAGAGTTAGTAAGAGATTTGAAAGTGGGAGGTGAAGGGGGAGATGGAAAATGATAGGAGAAGACAGGAGGGGGAGGGATGGAGCCAAGAGCTGGACAGGTGATTGGCAAAGGGGATATGAGAGGATCATGGGACAGGAGGTCTGGGGAGAAGGACGTGGTGGGGGGGAACCCAGGGGATGGGCAAGGGGTATAGTCAGAGGGACAAAGGAGAGTGAGATAAAGAATATGTGTATAAAAATAAATAATGGATGGGGTACGAGGGGGAGGTGGGGCATTAGCGGAAGTTAGAGAAGTCGATGTTCATGCCATCAGGTTGGAGGCTACCCAGATGGAATATAAGGGGTTGTTCCTCCAACCTGAGTGTGGCTTCATCTTTACAGTAGAGGAGGCCGTGGATAGACATGTCAGAATGGGAATGGGATGTGGGATTAAAATGTGTGGCCACTGGGAGATCCTGCTTTCACTGGCAGACAGAGCGTAGGTGTTCAGCAAAGTGGTCTTCCAGTCTGCGTCGGGTCTCGCCAATATATAGAAGGCCACATCGGGAGCACCGGATGCAGTATATCACTGCAGCCGACTCACAGGTGAAGTGTCACCTCACCTGGAAGGACTGTTTGGGGTCCTGAATGGTGGTAAGGGAGGAAGTGTAAGGGCATGTGTAGCACTTGTTCCGCTTACAAGGATAAGTGCCAGGAGGGAGATCAGTGGGGAGGGATGGGTTCCACTTTATGGAAAGTATTCTAATAGGGTGGTGAGATTGGGGAAAGGCATCTGTAAGTACAAACAAGAAAGTTGAAAATTTCGAGGTGGAATAGTTGGCATCTGGGATACACTTTTTTGCAGGGGTGACAGAATGTAATTAATCAGGGCTTTCAAAAAGAATTGGATGGACACATTAACTTGGGTGAAATAGGGAAAGGCAGAAACAATACCGTTGGGTTTTCACTGTGAATAGTCAACATGGTCAAGTGCCCTGCTTCTTCACTGTAACGATATTACAAAAATGTCCTTGTGTTCCTTAAACAACAGCTTTATTATTGTTCACGTTTGAATGTGCTTCGTTACATGATACTGCCCTTGTCATTGGGCAATGTTAAGTTAAAAATCTGGAATTTTAGGACTTCTAACCTGCAAGGTAAATCAAGATTACATCTGTCCTCTAATTAATCCAGATCACATTTATTATTTGCTACAAATTTCATTTAATTACTACACATTCTTCACACATCACACCAGTCTCACATACAATGTATGATGATTACATATTGCTTAGTGTTGCTAATCAAAGCAGTGAAAATTTCAATTCAACTTTAAACCCAGAAAAGCTTATGACAAAATTACAACAAAATGCTCCTAAAAAAAAATGGATTAACTGAGCTGACGTATGTGAAGGACGAATTGTCAGGGCAGAAACAGAGATAAAAGCTCAAAGTGGAATCAAAACAATAAACGTCCAAGGACAAAATTACTGAGTTATTGGTTTGGATGGCATTAAAACAGGCCCTTTGGTCCATCTGGTTCATACTGTACCAATCATTAAGCACCCAATTTACTAAAATCTTACACTGATCCTACTTTATTCTCCTTATGATTCCATCATCACCCCGCAGATTTTACCACCCACCCATACTCTAGGGCAACATTGTCGCCAATTGAAGTACAAATGTGCAGATTTGTGGGATGTTGGAATAAAGTCAGGGGACATGGGTCTGACACAAAAACTGCAACAGTCCCCTGAAACAAAGTAGAGGCACAATAGGGAAATGTACAGCTTGCAAATCCCAAAGGAAGTTAAACAAAAACTGCTGGAGGAACTCAATGGATCAGGCTGCATCCATGGAGGCAAAGGAATGGTCAACATTTCAAGTCAAGACTCTGCATCAGAACTGAGAGTGTACAGGGAAGATATTCAGTGTAAAGAGGTGAGCTTTCCCTATGACTAAAGCTAGACAAAGAGGACTATAACTCCCTGGTCTATCAATCCAACTTTTCTTTAATAATAAATGACAATGGCAATCGTGTGATTGACGGAAACAATTCCTGAGTCAAGAGGGTTCTGGAACATGATGGATTGATATTTACAAAGTTTCATCCACTTTGTTGAGTATCTTGGAGCAGAAACCACAGTTATACAGCACAGAAATATTGTAGACCTTTCGGCTCAACTCATCCATGCCAACCAAGGTACATCCCTGAGATAGTCCCACTTGCCTGCATTTGGCCCATATTACGTTCAACTTTTTAATGCTGTAATTGTACGCTGCTCTACCACCACCTCCAGCAGTTTATTTCATGTATCTACCGTCTTCTGAGTGCAAAAGTTATCCTTCAGGTTCCCTTTAAATATTTCTCCTCTCATCTTTTATTCTGTTCTGTTATTATTATGTGCTGTGTTGTATGACATGAGTGATTGTGGTCTTATGACCGTGATTGTTCTTGGCAAATTTTTCTACAGAAGTGTTTTGCCATTGCCTTCTTCTGGGCAGCGACTTTACAAGGTGGGTGACCCTAGCCATTATGAATACTCTTCAGAGATTGTCTGCTTGTCATCAGTGGTCACATAACCAGGACTTGTCATATGCACCAGCTGCTCGGATGTCCATCCACCACCTACTCCAGTGGATTCATATGACCCTGATTGGGGGCTAAGCAAGTGCTATACCTTGCCCAAGGATGACCTACAGGCTAGTGGAGGGAAGGAGCACCCTACACCTCCTTTGGAGAGACATATCTCGACCCTGCCACCCAAAGATTCCCATACCCAGGAAAAAACACTGTAAGCATTCACCTTATCTGTGTATCTCATGATTTTATAAACCTCTGTAAGGTCACTCCTCAGCCTCCCCCACTGCAGTGAAAACAGGCTGCAAACCAGTATCTCCTACATCTCAAGCCATCCAGTCCTAGCAACCTCCTTGTGAATTTGTTCCGCACCTTCTCTGGCTTAATGATATCCTTTCTGTAACGCAGTGACTAGAACTACACACAAAACTCCGAGTGCAATTGCATCAATATTTTGTACAGCTGTAACATGTTTTTCCCCATTCTTGTACTCACTGCTCCAACCAATGAAGACAAGTATGTCACATATCTTCAGCTGTGCCATCACGTTCAATGAGCTGTCTACTTATACCTCTTGGTGTCTCTGTTCTTGGGCTTGCCATTCACTGCATATGTCCTGCTCTGGCTTAACTTCCCAAAATGCATTACTTTGCATTTGTCTGAGCTAAAATCCATCCGTTGTTACATTGACCATTTCCCTTAGACAACCTCGTTCGCTATTTCACTCCTAGACACAGCCCTCAAATTCCAGGTAACCCACACATGTTGGTCCACTTTGGTTCTCCCTCCTCTTTTTCCACCTTTTCCATTTCCCGTCCCTTCCCTCCACCTGGCTCCATCTCCCCATTTTTTTTTCCTGGTTATCTGTTTCCACCGATCACCCACCAGTCTCAAAACTCCCACATGTTCCTCTTCCATCTGGTGCTGTCTGCATCATCCCTCATCTCATGGTTCCTCCTGCTTCCTCTCATACCCTGTCTTCCCCAGTCTCATTCCAGCTGTTGCTGTTTATATACAGTAGCTATCTCCTCTCGACACTCTCTGTATTGGTGCAAGGACTGAAACTGAAATGTCAACCGTGCCTCTACCATCACAGATGCAGGTGACCCTCTGAGGTCATCCAGCAGTTTTCTCTTCTGTTCCAGATTTCAGCATCTGCCATTTCTTGTGACTGCAGTTTCCGACGGAACACATGTACATGTTAACCCAACTGCGTGTAACCATATTCAGTTCAGATTCCTTCACTTGCACTGTGAGAAGCCTTATGATCACTTTTAATTCTCTCTTCCAGAAAGATTTGGATGAATTTATTTTGGAGAAGTTCCTTGTTCTGGTCTCTGGCATATGAGAACGAATTGCTGGGCAACCAAACTGAATTGAGATTCAATCAGCTTTGCTCGACAGAAATAGCATAATCCTCTACAGACCAAGGAAGTGATTGTGGACTTCAGGATGGGGAAGTTGATTTAACACGTTTACAAAGTTTTTGCTGAGACTGGCGGAGTGACCCCCTGCTGGCCAGTATACTTGGTTATTGGTCGTTGTGAGCATTGGCTCCTTGGGTGTGCATGGCTCATCCTTTTGCCCCAATCCTGCAGCCAATCCTGTAAACTGCATCCAATTCAATATGCTTATTAATAGTCTTCCATTGAGAACCAAGCTTCTAAGAATCCTCTTGATTTCTTGATTTGTACTTCTGCCAGGACTTTAGTAGTTTCCTAGACAAACTGGTGTATTGAGAAAAGTGACAGAGAAATGTATCTTCTTATGGCTAGCTGATGCTCATGTTGTCTCATGGATAGTTTTCTCCCTGTTTGTCCCACATAGTGGATGGGGCAATCTCCACATTGGACTTGGTATATTGATCCAACATGTGGGCTGTTGGCTCTTCAGGTCTCGAGACCAGCATTCTGTGGGTTGTACTGGGTGTGTGTTCTACCGTTATTCTGTGTGGTCAGAGCAGTCTTGCCGTCATTTTGGAAATTCCTGATATACGGTAGGTTTAGCCTCTTTTTTTGTCTGTTCAGTCAGAGATAAAAGGTTAAAAGACCGATAACCAGGTATACAGGCCAGTGGGGATCACTCAGCTATCTAATTGGCTGGGACCCAGCAGAGACCCAGCATGGCAGCCAAGCAATCAGAACAATGACTGGGAACAATATAAATGTGAACACTCTGCAGAAACAACACTCAGTTGCGCACAGGTGATGGAACATTTGCAACCTCACCTCCAGGCTTGGCAAACAACCCTACAAGTAAGCAGTCAACCCAAGCTACCAATCTTCTCTTTCATTTCAAATATACATGTATATGTATGTATGTGTATAATGTATATTTCTTACTATAATTTAGTTTTTTAATGTATTGCAATGTATAATGTACTGCTACTGCAAAACAACAGATTTCACATCATATGCCAGTGATATTAATTCTGATACAGCACAGAAGGCAGAAGAATGAATCAGAACAGAATGTATCCTCTCGCCTTGCACAATTATCTCATTTCATCATATTACTGTTCCTGCTTTTCACCCTTTTGCCCTCTCTTTGCCATTTCTCTCTTTTCCTACATCTTAGAGGTGTATAAAACCATGAAGGGTATAGACAGATTGAATGTGCACATTTTTCCCCAGGATTGCTGAATAAATTAGAGTATTTCAGTCTAAGTTAAAAGGAGAGTGACTTGAAAGTAATCAGAGGGGCAACTTTTTCCTCCCAGAGGGTGGTCAATATATGGAGAGAACTTTCAGAGGAAGTGATTGAAATAGTTACATTAACAACATTTAAAAGGGATTGGAGAGGTGTATGGATATGAAAAGTTTAGAGGGAAATGGACCAAATGCAAATAAATGGGACTAGTTTATTTGGGAATCATGATTAGCATGAAGTAGTTGAGCAGAAGAACCTGGTTTTGTTCTGCATGGCTTTCCAACTCCATGACTGTCTTAAAAGTCTTCCCAGTTCTGATGACGTCACCCTATAATATTAAGTCTGTTTCTCTCTCCAAAGAAATTATCTGACCTACTGGGCATTCCAAGCATTCTCTGCTTCTGTGCTTTGTTTTGATTAGCTTCAGTGTTTTATTAACTTTATTTGTTTTTTTTTGGTTTTTGAAACTGATATTACACAAGACCCTTGAGGAACATAAAGTAAGCTGGAGAGAATTTAAACAAGGAATTAGACAGGCAGAAATGACCTTGCCAAATAAGATTAAAGAGAATCCCAAAACATTATATTAAATGCAATGGAGTAGCATAGAAAGGTTAGCTTTCACTGAAGGAACAAAGGGGGGAACTTATGTCGCAAGCCGAAGGAAATGGTGAGGTTCTTGAAGAGTCTTTGCATCAGTATTCACCAAGGTGAAGGATATGAATGGTGGTAAGATTAGGGAGAGGTATGTTGATACTCTAGGATATTTCAACATGAAGGAGGAATAATGGCTGGATCTCTTGAACAACATTAGAGTGGATAAGACACTAGAGCCTGATGGGATCCACCTCAGGATACTGAGGGAAGGAAGAGTGGAGATTGTTGGGTTCTTGACAGAAATCTTTGCACCTTTTCCAACCCTGGGTGAGGTCCATGGAGAACTATTTATTTAAGAAGGACAAAAGGGATAATCCAGAAAGTTATAGGCCATTAGTGGTGAGGAAATTATTTGAGAAGATTCCTTGGGACAGCGCTTACAGCACATGAAAAGGCATTGCTTGTTAGGGATTGGTCAAGTTATAGTTACTATTCTATAGACTTGCTGAGTATGCACACAAGAAAATGCATCACAGGGATTTATATAGTGACATATATATACTTCAATAACACAATTTACTTTGGCCAGTTGAACTTTATAATCTCCATGGCTAAAACTGGGGAAGGTCCAATGTCACTAAATTTGAATAAAGTTATTTTGAGGAGGTGATGAAGATGATTGCAGGGGCAAGGCCATGGATACTGTCTATGTGGATTTTAGGAAAGCATTTGATTAGGTCCCTCATGACAGGCTGGTTAAGAAGGTTAATTCACACGGAATCCATGTAGATGTGGTCAATAAATACTTGACTTGGTCATACACGATGAAGGATAATGGCAGAGGTGTATTTTTCTGGCTATAGGTCAATGGCCAGTAGTGTTCCACAGTGCTGGGACCACTGTTATTTGTGATATATGTAAATGATATGGATGAAAATACAGGAAGGCTGATTAATAAGTTTTCATTTAACACATAAATTGGCAAATATGTTGACAGCGAGGAAGGTTGTCTCAGGATACAACCAACACACACAAAATGCTGGAGGAACTCAGCAGGCCAGGCAGCATCTATGGAAAAGAGTGCAGTCGATGTTACAGGCCGAGACCCTTCAGCAGGACTGGAGAAAAAAAGATCAGGATACAACCAGTTGGGATTCAGTGAGGAAAAATGGCAGATGGATATTAATGTGGTCAAGTATGAGGCGTTCCACTTTGGGAAGTTAAATGCAAGAGCGTACAGGGACCTTGAGGTGTTAGTGTACAACTTACTGAAAGTGGCAACATGTGGGTGAAGAAGGTATGGCATACTTGCCTTAAACATTGGAACGTTTCCTGGACTAGAGAGTGGTAGCTATAAGGAGAGGCTGGGCAAACAAAAGTTGTTCTCTCTGGAGGCTGGAGGACAACCTTGCAGAGATATATATGAAATTATGAGAGGCATGAATAAATTAGATGGTCAGAGTGGGTGGAAATGCCAAATACCTGAGGCGCAAGTCCTTGCAGAGAGGAGGGGAAATGTTTGAAGGAGATATATGAGGAAAGTCTTTCACACAGAGCGTGGTGGGTGCCTGGAACATGCAGCCAGCTAAGGTAGCAGAAGTAGATATGATAGCATGCAGACATACACATGAACAGGCAGAGAATAGAGTGATATAGACCAGGGGAAGGCAGATGAGATTCATTTGAATTAGCATCACAGTCGGCGCAGTCACCATGAGCTGAAGGGGCCTGTTCCTCTGCTGTACTGTTCTACGTTCTATCATCAAATTTCATCTCAATAAAATGACCTTTAAGGACGGCATGCAAAACAAACTTTTTCCACTGTACCTTGGTAGATGTGGCAATAATAAATTGATTTACCTATTGAATTTATCAAGTTACCAATCTTTGCTCTAAGGAAAATATAAGCTTATGGTTGAAATTCCTCGTCCTTACAACTATTCCACTAAATCCTTTCTGCATTATCTCATGGACCTTTACATTCATGTCTAAATGCAGTGGCTAGAATGGGAGTTACTGCTCTACTCCTGGTCAAACTAATGTTTTACATTAGAGCAAACATAGCTCCAATACAGCTCAAGAAGAACACTTATCCATTTTAATATGCCCCAGAAAATGTATGGAAGCTCTCAGAGACAGTATTTGCATCAGACAACAAAGCATGTGTCTTGCTGTCACATCCATGAGCTTTATTTGTGCCTGCTTAGTCTATGAATAACGTGTGAACTCATCTTGAAATTGCTGTACCCATTACAGGTGCAGAGGACTAGAGAAAAGGTGACAGGGTAACCAGAATGGGGAATAGAAAATGAGAAGGAGGGAGGGGGAAGAAATATTGGAAGTTTGTGAAATTTATTTCCCCCAACCCAATTTCCCTCTCACCCCTTCTTCTCACCTGCCCATCACCCCCCTCTGGTTCCCCTTCTTCTTCCCTTTCTTCCATGGTCTACTGTACACTCCTATCAGGTTCCTTCTTCTTCGCCTTTTACTTCTTCCCTTGTGCTTCTTCAAGTTCAAACTTATTGTCATTCAACTATTTAAAAATATACAGTTAAATGAAACAACGTTCCTCTGGATCCAAGGTGAAAAATGCAATACAATGATCACATACTGTAAAGTAACATTAACACAATAATATTAACAGATAAAAATACTCTGTCGGTGTGCAAGTTGACATCAAGTGCATATATGACATATAGTTATATATACAACAATACCAGGGCAGCTTGTGTTACTATCATAAATAATGTGCACTGGGTGGTAGCAGGGTGTTCAGAAGTCTCACAGCTTGGGGGAAGAAGCAGTTGCACAGCCTATCAATCCTTGTGCTTATGCTTCTGATTGTGGGAGGGATGGGAGGGGTCCCTAGTATATGTCCTGGAATAGTTGGGGGGTGGGGGGTGGGGAGGTAGAGACCTGATGATTCAGCTATCCTCTCAATCTGTTGCAGGGCCTTGCAGTCAGATGCCTGTTACTTCTTATACCAGATGGTGATACAGCTGGTCAGGACACTCGATGGTGCTCCAGTAGAATGTGGTTAGAATCGGGGGAGTCTCTTCAGGAGGTAGAGGAGCTTCTGTGTTTCTTGATCAAAGAGGTGGCATTGAGGGATCAGGTGAATCATCTATGCTGTGCACTCCTGGTGCTCCTGACTCTCTCCACGAAGGAGCTGTGGATGTGCAGTGGGGAGTGGTCAACCTACACAATCACAAAGGTCTCAATCATCTCTTTAGACTTGTCCAAACAGAGACTCAAATTGTTGTGTTTGCACCAGTCCACAAGCCACTCTACTTCCTGCCTGTATGACAACTCATCATTGTTGCTGATGAGGCCAACCACAGTAGTGTTATCAGTGAACTTAATGATGTGATTAGAACTGGATCTAGCAGTAGTCATGCATCAGCATTGTGAACTGCAGTGGGCTGAGCATGCAGTTCCGAGGGGCACCAGGGTTCAGTGTGACGGAGCTAGAGATGTGCTTAATAACGTGGACTATCTGAAGTCTCTCCATTAAGAAGTCCAAGATTACAGAGTAACGTATTGAGACCCAGCAAGGACATCTTCTGAGAAATGATTGTACTGAATGTCGAACCGAAGTTGAAGTCTTAACTCATTCCCCTCCCTCACCCACCCACATTCCCCCTCACTTGGTTTCACCTATCACCTGCCTAATTGTGCACCTTCCTTCCCCCCGCCATCTTCTTGTTCTGATTTCTGCCCCCTTCTTTTCCAGTCCTGATGTAAGGTCTCAGCCCAAAACATCAACTATTTATTCCCTTTCATAGGTGCTGGCCGACTTGCTGAGTTCCTCCAGCATTTTGTGTGCATTGCTCAAGATTTGCAGCACCTGCAAAATCTCTTTATGTTTACGATCTGTTACTGGGTCACCGCGCTCTCCACTGAGTTAGGAAAAGGTGCAAGTTCAGGTCTCAGCCTGTGAAGTCTGGTGCTGGGAACGGTACTATTCCCTGTACCACAACCTCTGGTAATGATAGCAATGATAAAAAGACTAAGAGATCTTTCTTGAGATCCTGAATTTCCCCTCAATCAGCAGCATGAATTATGGCCCCTGTCCACCCTTCCAATATATACCACTCCACCCAAACTGTTGGTGGGGAAGAAAGACTGGCATACATTCATGGCCTGCTCCATTGCAAGTAATAGCATGGGACTTAGGTTGAGAGATATTATGCAGTTGTGGCTCCTGGAATAAGAATCCATTGACCTGAGATGCACAAGGCACTCCTAGGCCAATGTCCTCATGTAAATAGCTCAGAATCCCTAAGGAGCTCAGGATATGAGAGTGATTGAAGAGAAGAATATATTTGTGTGACTTTGTTCCATTCTGACATTAATATTCCTTGCTGATTAAAATGTTATTGAGGTATAAATACACTAAAAGAAACTTGGTAGGGATACAGCTGGAGATCAGAAGGAAATGTGTTCTTTTCCTTCGTGGCTATCCTATTATTTAGAGTGGGCTTCTGGATAGCTATACAGTATGTCATAGCCAATTTTCATCAAAAAATATGATGGATGGTAAATTACAGAAAGACCTGGATCGAGTTAGAAAGATCCCTCGTGATAAAGACAATGAATGCGATGGACTTGGACTGCTCAGAGCATGGTCATGTCAAGTAAACACCACTGTGTTAAGTTATAGATTCACAGGGTGATATGGACTGGAAACCAGCCCTTCAACTCACCTAGTCCATGCCGACCAAGATTCTCATCTCAGCCGTTTCCATTTGCCTATGTTTGGCCCATATCCTCTAAGTAGTTCTTACCCATATACCCATTTTTCAAATCTGCCACTTTCTCCGGTAGCTCATTCCATACATGGCTTCTGTGTGAAGATGATGTCCACCAGGTCCCTTTTAAATCTTCCTCCTCTCATCCTAAACCCACACCCTCTAGTTTTTGATTTCCTTTCCTTGGGAAAAAGGCCATGCATTCACCTTGTTTATGCCCTCATGATTTTATGTATTTCTATACGGTTATCCCTCAGTTCCCTTCACTCCAAGAATAAAATTATGTGCAACCTCTCCCTCTAACTCAGGCAACATTCTTGCAAATCTTCATTATGCCCTTTCTCTAAGAAATCTTTCTAATAATAGAGTAACCAAAAGTATACACAATAGACCAGGTGCAGTCTCAGCAACATCTGGTACAATTGCAAAATTACATGCAACTTCTACAGTATACTGAACACAGTGACGAATGAAAGCCAACGCGCCAGACACCTTCTTCACCACACTTTCTATCTGTGATGCCACTTTTGATAAACAATGTTCCTGAATTTCAAGATCCCTCCATCCTACAGCACTCCGTAGGTTGCAAGGTTGAATGAATAACCTTGGACACTGTTGCCTTAATGGGAGGGAAAGCATAAGGGCTCAGCTTCTCATGAACAGAGTGAAAGTTGGGTCAGCTCTATAACAAGTGGACAACTCTGTATTCGGTGGACACTTTACACTGACTTCTGTTTATTTTTAAAAAAGTAAATCCTAGCTGGTAGAATGATATGGAACGTTTCTCGTTCATGCAGATAGATCTGATTGTAGATATGTTTTAACCTAAATAACTGATCTTTGGTTATCAAACAGGAGATTGTGAAGAAGGACATTCAGTCCAGGTAAGTCATCCTTCCATAATCTTCCACTTGTTCATGTGCTCTTACTTAATAATTCCAGGTCTTCAAACATTCTTTTCATCAGATGACAGAAGGTTATGTGGGTGCACTGGATGAGGACATGGAAATGGTGAGGATCATGATGAAACACAGGAAAAATTATGAAGTGTTCAGGTTAGGTATTACAGTACATTGTCTCTCTTGGGCTACAGTGCCATCTGCCAGCGAAGAAACAGGATTAAATTTCTTCAGGAAGGGATCATTCAATTCCAAAATTTACTGCAACCATTTCGCTCACCATGTCCAACCTAACTCCAAAGCAAATAAATGCCTTCAGTCCTATTCCCCCTCTTATGTTCCTGCAACCTTGCAAAATCTTCAATAAAAGAGGCAAAAATGCTATGCATAAAATGATGTGGATGGAGAGAGAACTAAATATGAACCTATTACTGATACACAAATTATTTCTCCCATGCCTCATTGAACAGATTTTACAAGCTCTACACTTGCTCTGCAATGTGTGATTGCCTTAGGTTTTATCCTGTCAATATAGACATCTTACTGCTACCATCTGCCCTGTCCTGGTTATTAACTACTGGTATCAGATTAAGTTCTTGGTTTATTTAGTTACATGTTAGACTGGAAACAGTGGCGATATTGTCTTACTAAAATATTGCCGATACAGGTGGTTTGGTAAAAAATTTCAACAGGGATCAAAAGTAAATGTGGTACAGCAATCATCAAAGGCATTAAAGAGGAATTTGGATCATATTTTGCACATTCCACATTCTAGAATGTGAAATTCTGCCACAAACCTTAGTCATGTTCAACTGAGAATTCAGTCAGAGGGTTTACTAGTGGGACAGTATGAAAAGGGTTGGAACAGAAAGAAGAGAGTGGGTAAAAAGATAAACATGAAAGGGAGAAAAAGAGAGATAAATGGAAAAAAGACAGGAGATAAAAGAAGAGAAAGAAAAGAATGATGGAGATGGAAAAGAAAGTGTGAGAGAGGATAGAAAACTGCAGAGGAAAAAGATAGATTAAAAAGATGCAAAGAAAGGAAGAGTAAGCTGCTAAAGGGAATCAAAGTGAAGGATAAAAAGAGGGAACAAAGTAAAAAAAACAGAAAAAGAGAAACACAAAGCTGAAAGAAAATCAAGCAGTAGAACTGAATGAATGAAAGACAGCATGTTCCACAGTCTCAGATTGCATAAAATTCTTCCCTTCTGTTGAAGTGTGATCACTGTTGTAATATAGGAAGCACAGCAGCTGTTCATGTTTCAACAATGAATGACCTTTCCTGATGCTGAATGTCTTTGAAGACAATGATTGGCCCTTGTCAGCCTTTGTTGGTCAGCTGCTTCACTCTAGCAGGTGACAACTGGGTAGCTAGCCGCTAACCTTCTGAACGCAGGTATATGAGGGAGGTTGGTTGCTGCAAGATTCCACCTGAGACCTCATCAAGGCAGCAGAGTCATAGAGTTATCTTCTGGTTCCTCAGGAGTAATAGGAAACTATGTTGTTGTTTACTCTTATATAGTCTGACATAATTCCTCCCTCACTCAATATTAAAATCAGGGTTTTATGATTCATTCTTTCTTTCCCTTTCAGCATCAATTAATCCCTTCTCTTTCATGCATATGCAATTTCTGCACATTTTTAGCTTGGTCGCTGGCATGTGTGAAGGAAGGTGGATGGTTAAGGAAAGATAGTCACAATACTTTAATACCTTAATGGTGCAGCTTCCTGTCTTCAGCAAGAACCAGAAGGTTCATAGTAGTTTCAGGTATGTATGTAACTTTGGGATGGGAGTGCATGGATGTTTACTTCTTTTTTTCTGAATTTGTTTCATCATGTTATTTTAGACAAGGTACTTCACAATCTCTGTTGTCATTGTCCTTGCACCTTATTGTCTGCATGTATTTTCTCTGTAGCTTTAACACTGTATTCTACAAGCTCTTAATGATTTCCCCTTGCACTACCTCAAAGATCTTGTGTTTTCAATTGATCTGTATGGACGTCTTACAAAACCAAGCTTTTCACTCTATCTCTGTACGTGTGACAATAATTAATCAATACATTTCAAGCAACTGCTTGTCTCAGTTACAGTATAGTAAATGCCAGCTGTGGGATTTCATGTGGCCATAACAGCACAAAGCTCAGCAACAAGTGCTTCAGTTCACTCAGCCCACACTGACTAAAACTGCCTACTTACACCAGGCATGTAATTATCGATTCAGAGACTTGTGCAGTGCAGAAGTGGACCTTTTTTTACCCAGTTACACTCATCCCACTTGCTCACATTAGGAAAGTACCTATCTATACTTTATCACCTTACATGCCTGCTTAAATGTCTCAACCTAGCAATGTTATCTTATTCTACTACTTCCTCTGGCAATGTGCTCTAGATTTAAACCAGCCAGTGCATAAGAACCTGCCTCTTTGATCCCCTTTAAAATCCCCTCCACTCGCCTTAAACCTATGCACTTTAATTGTAGTTTCCCCTATCATTAGAAAAAGATTTTAACTCTTTTCCCTACCTACACCTCCTATAATCACGAATATTCCTATCAAATTACCCTGCCTCCTCCACCCCCCCTTCACTCCTGGAAATAAATCTAACCTATCAAATCACTTGGCATAATTAATATTATTCAATCCACAAAACTTCTTTTGAATCTCTCCTGCGGTCTCTACAGTGGAGTTACATCCCTTCAAGAGTTTGGTGAACAGAATTGCACACTACACTCCAAGTGTATCCTGAACAGTGTTTTATAAAGTTGCAATGTAACATCATAACTCTTAATTCTATGCGCTGACTTACGAAGGTAAGCATGCCACATACTTTCTTCACTACCTTGTGCACCTGTGTATGTCACTTTTGGGGAACTAGGTACTTAGAATGCTACACCAATCCTCAAATTTTATTCTCCCACATTCCTATCAACTCTGAGTAGATTCTGCCATTCACCTGCATTCTCAGGACAACTTACAAAGGTTACTAACTTAACAGCCTGTGCACCTTTGGGATGTGGTAGGAAACCAGAGAACCCAGAAGAAGCCTATGTGGTCACAGAGTCACACTCACGGCAGCAGAGGTCAGGACTGAACCTGGATTTCTGCAGCTGTGAGCTGACAGCTCTACAAGTAGTGCTATTGCACCGTTCTCGATACTCCACACCATGCTATTCAGAACTGTCAAATGATATTAGTTTTTGGTACCTCCAACAATTTAAGAACCTTTCTATCCAAGAGAGGAGAGTGGTAATGGTGTGTCCATAACTGATTAGACCATAGAGAGTCTTGATAGAACTTTTAAATAATCCATGCAGTCACAAGAAATGTGCATCAGTGCCTTTGCTTTCTTAGGAGGTCATGAAGGTTCAGCTAATCACCCAACATTCTGACTCATTTTTGCAGATGCACTGTTGAAAGCATCTTAACTGGTTGCATCGTAGACTTGGTGCAGTGATTTGAATGTGCCGGAATGTAAGAAGCTGGTGAGGGTAGTAGACTCAGACCAATACATCATGGGCATATCCCACCCCACCACTGGTGCTGCCTCAAGACGACAACACCAATCATCAATGATTCCCACCTACCAGCTCATTCCATCTTCTTGCAGCTATAGCTGGGCAGGTGGTACAGAAGCCTGAAGTCAGGTTCAAGAACAGCTACTTCCCTTCAACTATTTGCTTCTTGAACCAAGCAGCAAAACCCTAATCACTACAGTTCAGCTACACTCAGACCACTTAGTCCACTTTGCATTAAATTAGACTTTTTCTTCTTCTAGTTGTGTTCTTTTTTGTAAAGCTTGTGTGGAATTTGTGTTTAGTTTACGATCTTCATGTGAATGATGTTTGTATGATGCTGCGAGCCTGTGATGCTACTGCAAGTAAGACTTGTGTGGAATTTGTGTTTAGTTTACGATCTTCATGTGAATGATGTTTGTATGATGCTACGTGCCTGTGATGCTACTGCAAGTAAGATTTTCATTTCATCCATGCATACATGTATATACGACAATAAATTTGATTTTGACTTTGATTTTGATATATATTAATGACTTGGATGAGGGAATTAAATGCAGCATCTCCAAGTTTGCGGATGACACGAAGCTGGGTGGCAGTGTTAGCTGTGAGGAGGATGCTAAGAGGATGCAGGGTGACTTGGATAGGTTGGGTGAATGGGCAAATTCATGGCAGATGCAATTTAATGTGGATAAATGTGAAGTTATCCACTTTGGTGGCAAAAATGGAAAACAGATTATTATCTGAATGGTGGCCGATTAGGAAAAGGGGAGGTGCAACGAGACCTGGTTGTCATTATACACCAGTCATTGAAAGTGGGCATGCAGGTACAGCAGGCGGTGAAAAAGGCGAATGGTATGCTGGCATTTATAGCAAGAGGATTCGAGTACAGGAGCAGGGAGGTACTATTGCAGTTGTACAAGGCCTTGTTGAGACCACACCTGGAGTATTGTGTGCCGTTTTGGTCCCCTAATCTGAGGAAAGACATCCTTGCCATAGAGGGAGTACAAAGAAGGTTCACCAGATTGATTCCTGGGATGGCAGGACTTTCATATGAAGAAAGACTGGATGAACTGGGCTTGTACTCGTTGGAATTTAGAAGATTGAGGGGGGATCTGATTGAAACATATAAAATCCTAAAGGGATTGGACAGGCTAGATGCAGGAAGATTGTTCCCGATGTTGGGGAAGTCCAGAACGAGGGGCCACAGTTTGAGGATAGAGGGAAAGCCTTTTAGGACCGAGATTAGGAAAAACTTCTTCACACAGAGAGTGGTGAATCTGTGGAATTCTCTGCCACAGGAAACAGTTGAGGCCAGTTCATTAGCTATATTTAAGAGGGAGTTAGATATGGCCCTTGTGGCTATGGGGGTCAGGGGGTATGGAGGGAAGGCTGGGGCGGGGTTCTGAGTTGGATGATCAGCCATGATCATAATAAATGGCAGTGCAGGCTTGAAGGGCTGAATGGCCTACTCCTGCACCTATTTTCTATGTTTCTATGATGCTATGGCTATCAGCTCATTGCTGAAATCTCAGTGCTCTTTCCATTCATTTAAGTTTCCTCCAAGTGCCCCAGTTTCCTCCCACATCCCGAAGATGTGTGGGTTGGTAGGTGAACTGGGCCCTATAATTTACCCTTGCTGGCCAGTGGTATAGTGGCAACAGCACCAGACTTTGAGGTGAGTGGTCCCCGGTTCGACTCCGGACAGCTCCTTGCACGCTTTTCATCTGTGCTGGGCTGAGCATCGAACTAACAACTTGGCTTCATAAAAAAAAAACAGACAAAATGCTCAAGAAACAATAAGGTTGCCACCTGATGTACCACGAGGCCTGGAGAGGAATAACAATTTGCCCTTGGCATGTCAGTAAGTGAAGGGACGGGCTTCTTGAAAATGTTTGGTGCCGCCCATCATTAATGCTTTATTTGTTCCTGGGTGTGTGATACATTTGCTCATTCATGTTTTGACCCATTTATTACAGATTACTGGCAGAGTGACGGAAAGAGATATGAGTGATTACACAGGGACCTGTAAAGTCTGGGCAAGTTTTCAAGTAGAAGTCAAGAACTTGGAACAGCTGAAATACTATGGACAGATCCAGAAATCTTGCAGTCTTTAAAATCTACAGATGAAGTCCAGCCTTGCACTGGATTGTCAACAACTGACTGTAAGATTCTCGTCATCTTGATCAAACCCCTCCACAGCCTATCTCTGTAACCTTGGGCATCCTTTCATGATCTGTACAATCCTTGCCTCCACCCTCCTCTCTCATACTCAGCCCTGTCTGGTGAAGATTAAAGTCAGAGACCTAAGAGACTGCAGGCACTGGAATGTAGAGTGATTTACATACAGCTGGAGGAGCTCAGCAGGCCAGGCAGCATCTATGGAGGGAAAGGGACGGTCAAGACCCTTCATCTGAACTGAAAGTCAACCACCTCCTTTCCTCCTTTCCATTGGTATTATTTGAGGAAAATCCTTGGGGCAATTTCTTATTTGAAACCCCTGCAATTTGAAGTTCCAGTCAATATCTCCAGTGTCCACTTGGTTGTGGAGCCCTCTTTCTTCTCCTTATCCTACCTCTTCAACATCACATCTTTCCCTCCAATTTTCATCTTAAAATTAGTTCTGTTCCTAAATTTTCTCAATTCTGAGGAAAGTTTGCTGACCGAAAACACCAAGGCCATTTCTCTCTCCATAGATGTTGCCTGACTCCTTGACTATCTCCAACATTCTCTGTCTTCATTTTAGATTTCCAAAATCAGCAGGATGTTACCTTAAGGCAAGCTGTTGTTAATTGTTTATTATAACCAGTTTAGAAGTGGCATTTACTTTAACTCTAATTGACCCTCCTGCTGCATACACAATAAGCTTACTTCTGCAGCACAGGAGACTGGAGCAACATAATACCCACAATTAACAGAGCTGCTGCCTCACAACTCCAGAGACCAAGTTTTGACCCTGACCTCCAGTGCCATCTGTGTGGAGTTTGCATGTTCTCCTTGTCACAATATGGATTTTGCCCGGATTTTCCCCACAAAGAAATGTGAGCTGGTAGCATAATTAGTGTAAATGTGTGGTGAGCGGTAGAATCTGGGACAAATCAATGGGACTGTGGGGAAAATAAGTAGGATTCATTTGGCTTGGTGTAGGCTGAAAAGCTCCATAATGTCATAATCCTGCTCCAATACAGCCTGAGTTCTGTCCTCAAGATGAATCTCTCAGTGGCTCCAGATGATGATGTTGTGAAACTATGACTAATTTCCTCTCTGCTGAGTTTTAGAACTTCAGTGTGGATAACAACTACTTCCTAGACCATGCTGCTTTCCAGTGGTCATGTGATTAGGATGGCAGTGAGGCTAGAATGATCTGACATCATTTGTAAGGAGATTGTATGTTCTCCCCGTGAATGCATGGGTTTCCCGCAGGTGCTCCATTTTACTCCCACTCTCCAAAGATGTACCAATTAATAGGTTAATTGGTAATTGTAAATTGTCCTCAGATTAGGTGGGTTGCTGGTGGCATGACTCAAAGTGCTAGAAGGGCCTATTCTGCACTGCGATTTAGATGGGACAGAATTTGTTTCGGTATTTATAAGAGGGATGTGGATTGTTCACCCAGAGTGGTGGCTATACTGGATCTTGTGTTGGGATACAAGCCTGACCAGGACACTGACTATTCAGTTGGTGAATGCTTGGGGCAACATTGATCACAATTTCCTTAGCTTTAAGACAGCTATGAATACAGTTAAGAGTGAACCTGGCAGGGAAGTATTAAATTTGGGGGGGGGGGGAAGGTAAAGTGAGGGCATCAGAGAGGAGCTAGGGAGGGTTAATTGGAAACAGCCATTTTGACAACAAAGCAACTGTGGGAAACACATGAAGCTGCAGGGATGGTAATCAAACTCCAGACAGGCAACAGGGTTAGGATTGAATCTCTGGTGCTGTGGGGCAGTGGGTTTACTAGCTGTGCCACTGTGTCACCTGTCTTTAATGAGGTCAACATAATTTTTGCGTTCTGATGTTTGCTGAATTTGCATAATTTGCTTATTAACTTTCAATGTTGCATATGCTAAAGCTCCCTGGTCTTTCTGATCCAACGTATCATCAATGTTTCACCACTTAAAAATTCCCCCTTTTCTACTTTTTCTACCAAATTGGCTGATTTCACAGTTTTGCATATTTTATTCCATCTGCTATTTTTGCTTAGCTTGTCTATATCCCTCTAAAGGCTCTCTGTATCTTCCTCACAGCATACACTGCTGCAATCAGCTTTATATCATCCCCAACCTTTGCTATATTGTACTTGATTTCTGTATTGAAATCATTGACATAGAATGTGAATAGCAAGAGTCCCAACAGCATCCCTTTGGCCGTCCGTCATTCGCAGAGTTTCCAAACCCCAAAAATGACATTGCTTTCTACTGTTTTTTGTCCATCCTTAATCTATGGCAGTATACTGTACTAAAAAGCACATTCTGTTTCATAGCCTCTTATATGATGCATTATCAAAGGCTGTCTATATACTGTAAGTCCAAGTATACCACACCCACTGGTTACTGCTCACTACAGACTCAAAAATCAAACATGTTAACTCTGTCCAATTCTATTTTTTTTTTTTTACATTCCTTTCACAACTTCCTTAGTCATTGATTCCAATACTTTCAAATTGAGTGAGGTCTGGCTAATTAATATGCAGTTCATCATTTTGAGCTTCTTGCTTTCTTGAATAGTAGGGTAACATTTCAGTCACGGAGTCATAGAGAAAAACAAGCTCTTCAAACCACCCATTCCATGTAGAAAACAGAAACACAGTATTAAACACATATTTTATTCACCCTTGCATTCCCATCAACTCCATCCACATTCTGCCCCTTACCTACACACTAATGGCAATTTACAGTAGTCAATTAACTGATCAAATGCACATCTTTGGGGTGAGGGTGGAAACTGCAGATTGCAGAGGAAACCCACGTGGTAACAAGGAGAGTTTTCCCTTCTAATCAGTGGGATACATTCTAATTTCCATGGAAACTCAGAAGTTGATACCAGTGCATCCACATCAGCTTTGTCAAAGCTGAGAAAACATCGGCATGGAGTTTATCAAGTGCTGGGGAATTATTCAACACTTTTTGTAACTAGTGTTGATTGCTAGCTAACAACCAGGTGTGGAGACACAAAAGAATGCAGATGCTGTTATCTGGAGCAACATGCAAGATGCTGGAGGAAGAATCCTATCGAAGAACCTGAAATGTCCACTGTCCATTTCTTTCTATTGACACTTCCTAATTTATTGAGTTCCTCCAGGACCGTGTGTTTTGCAGCAGCCCAGATATGATCATTGGACGCAGTAAGCTCAGTGTTACATGGGTAGAATTAGACAATTTGTCTAAGAGGTAGACCTGTTTGTGGATCTGGAACAGGAGATGCAAATCAGCAGGGACACAATGAGGCTGAAAGCTGTGGAGGAAGGCATGAATGTTATTTGCTATTTCGGTGGATGGGCCCAAACTGCTTCATTGTATGAACAACTGTAATTGAATAGAATGCATGAATAAGGAAGTTGTGTTGAAGCCATCTAAAATGCTAGTTGGGCAAAACTGGAGATTTATACTAATTCTGGTTAACTTGGAAGATGGCTGTGGAAGTCCCATTGAAGTTGCGGAAAGGAATTCATTTAAGAGATGAAGCTTTTCTGTCAAAATAGCAAATCGAATCATACAGTCTAATTCTAGGTGTCCTGCTCCAACTGTACATGGTCTCGTACAGATTTGGTCTCTTTACCTATGAAAGGTGTACTTGCCGTAGCAGGAGTACATCAAGAATTCAATATACTGGTTCAAGGGATAAGCAGGTATTAAGCATTCTGGGACTGTATTCTCTTGAGTATAGGAGATCCAATTAAAACTTACAAAGTTATTCAAATGTTTGCTAGGCTAGTTGCAGAGCATATGATTTCCTCAGTTGAGGGGATTAGGACCTGGGGACAACATTTGAGAATAAGCAGTGGATTGTTTAGGGTTGAATTAAGGAAAACAATCTTCACTCAGGATGATGAACTTCAGAATTTTTTATCTTGAGGGTTATGGATACTTAGCCATTGAGTTCATTCAGAACAGAAGCAGCACACAAAATGCTGGAAGAATTCAATAGGCTAGGCAGTATCTATGGAAAGAAGTGGACATTTGAGATTTTGGATTGAAACCGTTCATCTGGACTATTGGAACTGGACTGAAGTCCAGATGATGAGTCTTGACCCAAAATGTCCAGTGTCTATTTCTCGCCATAGATACTGCCTGATATGCTGAGTTCTCCAATGTTTTGTGTTTTGCTCCAGATTCCAGCATTTGCACGCTGCTTTGTCTTCATTCAGAAAAGAGCTTGGTCGATTTCTGGCTATTAAAAGATATTGGAATAATGCTGAGTAATGATGCAGAGGTGGAGTAGGTTCTAAGAGCCAAATGCCTGACTCATACTCCTGTTCTTTTTGCTCTTCTGCTATGTTCTCATACTGTTCTGATCACTGGAGCCCTAGACACTAATCAGTGTACCATTCTACCAAGATAATAATGCACTAATCACTGTCTCTGAGGAGTCATAGCAGCAAATGTTATATACAACATTCTACCAGAAGCAACCTTGAGCAGAGGTTTTCAGCTCTGTACTTATACTGATAAATGAATGGTACTTCTCTGCTAGCTTTCCACAATTTATCTATTAACCTTTATTCTCATTGGCTTCTTAGCATAGTCATCCAATATTAAGGCAAGTGAGTCTACTCATTTCCCAACAAGGGATAGAGGGATTTAGAGAAAAGATTAGAAGGTAGCATTAAAATGAACTTAAAGCAGTTTATTAGCAAATACATTTAAAGTTAAATGGAAGTGCACTATGAAAGCACGCTGCATCATGTTGCAGCCACCATATATCTGATGTCAATAGTCTAGGAAACATTCATGTCAAGTCAAGAACATGTTTAGACCACACATCGTGACAAAATAGTTGGGCAATCTCAATGCAATTGAAAGAGATGTCTGCTTTGTTGTAAGTGATTGAGAGGAAAGTTTTTCACACAGTAGATGGTGGTATAAGGAACAAACTACCAGAAGAAGTGGTCGAGATGAGTACAATGACAATGTTTAAAAGATATTAGGTCAAGCACATGGATAGGAAAAGGCTAAGAGGAACAAAGCAAATCAGCTGGCTCAGGAAAACACCTGCCAGCTTGGAGGAGGTGGAATGAAGGGCCTGTTTGCATGTTGTTATAAATCTATGACTTGATGTTTGAGATTAATTAGCACATTGTCTGCTAAAGAGGGGCATTTGAAAGCCTGCCCATCCTCTCATACAAGAGTCTTAAACATTGGGAAGCTGTCTTTGAGCCTGATAGTATGTGTTTTCAGGCTTTTGTATCTTCTGCCCGATGGGGAGGGTGGAGAAGAGAGGATGTCCAGGGTGAATGGGGTCTTTGATTATGTTGGTTGCTTTACTGAGGCAGCAAAAGTATAGATAGAGTCCATGAAAGTCTGTTTTATGTATGGTGCTAAGTTATGTCTATATCTCTCAGTTTTGTTGCAGTCCTGGGCAGCGCTGTTGCCATACCAATTTGTTATATATCCAGATAGGATGTGTTTTATGTTGCATCTATAAAAGCTGGTGAGAGTCAACAAGGAAAAGTTGAAATTCTTTAACCCACTGAGGAAATACAATAAATATTTAGGAAGCAGTATAAAAGCAAACAGATCAGAATCAGGTTTATTATTACCTGCATGTGTTGTGAAATATGTTAACTTAGCAGCAGCAGTTCAATGCAATACATTATAGAGAAGACAAAAAAAATAAACAATCAATTACAGTATGTGTATATTGAATAGATTAAAAATTGTGCAAAAAACAGAAATAATATATATTAAAAAAGTAAGGTAGTGTTCATGGGTTCAATGTCCATTTAGGAATCGGATGGCAGAGCGGAAGAAGCTGCTCCTGAATCGCTGAGTGTGTGCTTTCAGGCGTTTGTACCTCCCACCCGATGGTAACGGTGAGAAAAGGACATGCCCTGGGTGCTGGAGGTCCTTAATAATGGATGCTGCCTTTCTGAGACACCGCTCCCTGAAGATGTCCTGGGTACTTTGTAGGCTAATACCCAAGATGGAACCGAATAAGTTTTACAACCCTCTGCAACTTTTTTTGGTCCTGTGCAGTAGCTGCATTCCCCCCCCCCCCCCCATACCAGACAGTGATGCAGCCTGTCAGAATGCTCTCCATGGTACATCTATAGAAGTTTTTGAGTGTATTTGTTGACATACCAAATCTCTTCAAACTCCTAATGATCTTGACACCCAGGAACTTGAAACTGTTCACTCTCCCCACTTCTGATCTCTCTATGATGATTGGTATGTGTTCCTTCATCTTACCCTTCCTAAAGTCTACAATCATCTCTTTCATCTTACTGACGTTGAGTGCCAGGTTGTTGCTGCGACACCACTCCACTAGTTGACATATCTTGCTCCTGTATGCCCTCTCGTCACCACCTGAGATTCTACCAACAATGGTTGTATTATCATCAAATTTACAGATGGTGTTTAAACTATGCCTTGCCACACTGTCATGGGCATAGAGAGAGTAGAGCTCCTGAGGTGTGCCAGTGTTGATTGTCAGTGAGGAGGAGATTTTATCACCAATCCACACAGATTGTGGTCTTCCAGTTAGGAAGTTGAGGACCCAATTGCAGAGGGAGGTACAGAGGCCCAGGTTCTGTAACTTCCCAGTCAGGATTGTGGGATTGATGGTATTAAATGCTGAGCTATGGTCGATGAACAGCATCCTGACATAGGTGTTTGTGTTGTCCAAGTGATCTAAAGCCGTGTGAAGAGCCATTGAGATTGCATCTGCAATTGACCTATTGTGGTGATAGGCAAATTGCAAGGGGTCCAGGTCCTTGCTGAGGCAGGAGTTCAGTCTAGTCATGACCAACCTCTCAAAGTATTTCATCACTGTTGATGCTACCAGGTGATAGTCATTAAGGCAGCTCACATTATTTTTCCTAGGGAAAAGGCAATCTGCAAGTTTAATGTAAAGAAACACTTAGGAGGCAGTGATCATAATATGATCATATTCACCCTACAGTTTGAGAGAAAGAAGCTAAAGTCAGATGCAGCAGTATTGCAGTGGAGTAAAGGGAATTATGGAGACATGAAAAAGGACCTGGCCAAACTTGATTGGAAGGGGACACTAGCAGGGTTGACATCAAGTTAGCAATGACTGGAGTTTCTGGAAGCAATGCAGAAGGTGCAGGATAGATACTTCCAAACGAAGAAGAAAAATCTAAATGGAGGAGGAAATTACCATGGTTGACAAGAGAAGTCAAAGACAATATAAAAGGAAATGAGAAGGCATATAATAGAGCAAAAATTAGTGGAAAATTAGAGGAGTTGGAAGCCTTTAAAAACAAACAGAAGGCAATTAAAAAACCATAAGGAGAGAAAAGATGAAATATGAAGGTAAGGTAGCCAATAATATAAAAGAGGATACAAAAAGATTTTTCAGATACAGCAGGAGTAAAAGAGAGGTGAGAGTGGATATCATATCACTGGAAAATGACATTGGAGAGTTAGTAATGAGGGACACAGAAAAGGTGGACCAACATAGTAAGTATTTTGTGTCAGTCCTCACAGTGGAAGATACTGGCAGAATGCCAGAAATTTGAGAGTGTCAGTGGGTAGAAATGAGTGCAGTTGCTATTACTAGGACAGATGCTAGCATGAATAGAAAATTAGCAGACTGGCAGGAGGCAAAGAGAGAGAATAAAGGGGACCTTTTCTGGTTGGCTGCCGGTGACTAGCGGTGTTCCACAGGAATCAGTGTGGGACCACTTCTTTTCACATTATATGTCAAAAATTTGGATGATGGGATTGATCGGTTTGTAGCCAGATTTGTGGACTATACGAAGAGAAGGTGGAGTGGCAGGTACAGTTGAGGAAGCAGGGAACTTGCAGAAGGACTTACACAGATAAGAAGATTGGGCAAAGAAGTGGCAATTGGAATATAATGCAGGGAAATGTATAGACATACATTTTGGTAGAAGGAATAATGACAGACAATTTTCTAAACAAGGAGAAAGTTCAAAACTAAGAGTTGCAAAGTTGCAGAGTTGCAGGATTCCAAGTTTAGCTTGATGGCAAGGGCAATGTTAGCATTTATTTTGAGAGGACTAGAATATACAAGCAAGGACGTAATGCTGAGGCTTTATAAGGCATTTGTCAGACCACACTTGGAGTATTACGAACAGCTTTGGGAACTATATCTATATCCATAGGGTGGTGAATCTGTGGAGTTCAAGTAATTTGATATAGTTCAGCAGAGGTTGATGTGTTCTTGATTAGTCAGGGTGTCAAAGATTACAGAAAGAAAGTGGCAAACTGTAGTTGAGATGAATAATAAATCACCCATGATGGAATGGTGGAGAAGATTCGATGGACTGAATGGCCTAATTCTGCCCCTTTGTCTTATGATCCTTTTGTCTTATGGTTCAGTTGTTGTTCAGACCAAGTATCAGAACGGAGAAGAAATATGATCCAAGTGACTTTGACCATGGTATCAGATGGGGTGGCGTGAGGATCGCAGAATTTGCTAATATTCTGGGATTTTCATGCACAATAGTCTCTAGAGTTTACAG
Organism: Mobula birostris; assembly: GCF_030028105.1. Taxonomy (NCBI): domain Eukaryota; kingdom Metazoa; phylum Chordata; class Chondrichthyes; order Myliobatiformes; family Myliobatidae; genus Mobula; species Mobula birostris. The sequence continues at coordinate 126,502,528 of NC_092371.1, forward strand.
AGAATGGTGCGATAAACAAAAAGCATCAAGTGAGCAGCAATTCTATGGGCAAAAATGCTTTGTTAATTAGAGATGTCAGAGGAGAAAGGACAGACTGGTTCAAGCTGAAGGGAAAGTGACAGTAACTTGCATACCCTCAGATTACAACAATGATGTGCAGAAAAGCATCTCTGAATGCATAACGCATTGAACCTTGAAGAGGAAGGCTACAGCAGCAGAAGACCATCAACATATACTCTCTGGTCAGTGAGTGCATGTAAACATTTGGTTTATTTTGTAAGCTTGCATTCGACCTGGATAAACTTCTGATGCTCCATTACGCGATGAATGTGGAAGAATTGGAGGGGATTCCGAAGATGTTTACCAGGATGTCGTCTAGTTTAGAGGGTATTATCTATAAGGAGAGGATGGACGGACTTGAGTTCTTTACTCCAGAGTGTCAGAGACTGAGGGAAGAACTGAAAGAAGTTGACAAGATTATGAGAGGCATAAATAGCATAGACAGCGAAAATCTTTCTTTTTTCCTGTCTACAAACATTGAGTACATAGAAAGCATAGCTTTAGGGTAACATGGATTGTTTAAGGAGGATATGTGGGCTTTTTTTTTTTTTAAAAATACACAGAGTCTACTGAGTGTATGGAATGAGCTGCCGGTGGTGATGGTGGAAGTACATGGTTAACACGAGAGGGCACAGTTTTAAGGTGCTTTGAAGTAGGTACAGAGGAGATATCAGGAGTAAGTTGTTTTTTTTTAATAAACATAGAGAGCAGTGAGTGTGTGGAATGGGCTGCCGGCGACAGTGGTGGAGGCGGATATGATAGGGTCTTTCAAGAGACGCTTGCATAGCTACACGGAGCTTAGAAAAATAGAGGGCTATGGGTAACCCTCGGTAATTTCTAAAGTAATTATATGTTTGGCACAGCATTGTAGGCCGCAGGGCCTGCATTGTGCTGTAGGTTTTCTATGTTCTATTTTTTAGTGGCTTTCATGAGGCTTTTGGATAGGCATATGCATTTGCAGGGAATGGAGTTATATAGATCATGTGCAGGCAGAAGAGAATAGATTAAAATGGTATCATGCTTGGCACAGACATCATAGTCTGAATGGCTTGTTCTTGTGCTGTACTGTTCTACGATTTATGTTATATGTATGCAACTAATTAAGTTATTTTGCTTTAATGTAATGTTTTTAATCATTGGGTAAGTTTAGTCATGAAATTATAGATACAGCATGGAAACATGGAAACAGACCCTTAGGGCCAATTCATTCATTCCCGCCCGCGTTGATCTCGTTTGCCCACTCTAGGCCCAATCTTTCCATTCCTTTCTTATTCAGGTACCTCCCGACATTCTAACTGTATCTGCCATCACTAATTCCTCTGTTAGCTTGTTCTATATACCCACCACCCTCAGTGTTAAAAACTTACCCTTCAGATCACTGAATTTCTCTCCATTCATGTTCATCATATTCCCTCCAGTTTTGGGCTCCCCTGTCGGAGGCAGAAGACTCTGACTATTCATCCTGTCTTGTAATAGATAGAGTCTACCATAATTTTATAATCTCTGTAAGGTCTTACGTCAGCTTCCTATGGTCCAGTGAGGATAAACCACACCTATCCAAACACTCCTTATAATTAAGACTATGAAATTTAGCATGTCCCCATTAGGCCTCACTAAGTTTTATGGAGGCACAACTGAAAGCTTCTTATTTGTGCAGAAATTACTCTGCTCAAAACTACAATAAATTGCAGAAACTTGTGAATACAGCTCAGTCCATCAGAGAAAAATCTCTCTTCCATGGACTCTGTCTACACTACTTGCTGCCTCAGAAAAGCAACCAGCATAATCAAAGACCCTCTCTCACCTGAACATTCTCTCTTCTCCCCATTTCCATTGGACACAAGGTAGAAAAGGAACATTGGGACTATGAATATAAATATGGTGAAACCTGTCTCTAGACAAGAGGGCACAAACTGGATAGATTTCCACTGAATGAATTGAGGTTGACTTGGAGCAAGATGGAGGAGAATAGGGTTGGTTAGTGGTTGATATAAAGGGCATTTAATTTAAGTTAAAGACTGATAGAAGATTTGGAATGAAGAAAACTCTTTCATGGTCCAAATCCCCCTGAAAGACTCAGTAAGGGAAGAGCTGAGACATGGTAAACAAATGTTACTGCCTGTTATAGCAATGAATAAATCTGCTGGAAGAACTCATCAGGTCGAGCAGCATCTGCAGGATGAAAGAAATTATTGGCATTCTTGGTCAAAACCCTGCATCACAACTCTGCACTGTTTTTTTTTCCTTCACCATTCCATATGGGTTGATGCATACACAACTTTTGATTGTGTGCGCCCAGAAAATAGAAATGATAGCATCATAGAATTTTACAGAACTGAAACAGGCCCTTTATCAATGCAGAACAAGATGTCTTCCTGAACTAGTTCCACCTGCCTGCATTTGGACCATATCCCTCTAAACTTCTGTTATTCAACTGCTTCCCAACCACTTCCTCCAGCAGCTCATTCCATATACGTTCTATTCTTTGTGTGACAAAGATCCCCCTCACGTCCCTCTTAAATCTTCTCTTACTTGTAGACAGGGTCTGTTTACTGTCAGTGGTTGTGGGGAAGGAGCAGCTCATCGATTGCCACACTGTCAGCAGCAGCATCATTTGGTCAGTGAACCAACTGTGGAGTTCAGGGGCACTAACCCAAGGTTACCTTATGGAAGTGTGGTGAATATTGCTTGAATGATTTGACACCTGGGATTGCAAATCATTTTAAATTTTAATTGAGTATCAACTAGCAGCCCAATGATCTGACCAACTAATGTCTGTTCTATTGCTCATGGCTTGTTCATACTTTCTGTGACGTATCTCAGTAGGTTTCATGAAACAGCCCCACAGTAGTGTAACTTAACCTCAACCTTATATTATGTTTACCAGTCAGCCATGTTCTGAACTAAAGCAAAGCGGTTATTGTGTATGTGGTCAGAACGTTCTGACCCTCGACATCATTAAGATTAACTGACTAGCTTGAACTGGCAAAAATACTTATTAGTCATATCCTTGGGAAACAGTTTGTTCACGTAAAACCTCAACTGCTTTGAACGTGGTCTCCAGAGAACTGGCATGGACAAAGTTGACCAAATGGCCACAGGAGCATGATGGAAAACTTATCTGGGTGACTGCAGCTTCAACTATAGAAGACACTGATGGATATTGTGCACTGTTTAGGTTGCCCAGCTACTGAAAGGATTAAGCTGGAAGGATGTAGGAAAATTCACAAAGTTGTTATTGGGACTGGAAGCATTGGGTTATAAGAAGGCTAGGTGAAGTGAAAAACACCCAGTATGTGGCCTCATGGAGGCTGAGAGGCATTGATAAGGTGGATGGTCACAGTCTTTTTCCGAGGTAGGGGAGTCTAAGAGTAGAAAGCATATGTTTAAGTTGAGAGGCAAAAAATTCAAGTGGGACCATAGGGACAAATTTATATACAGAGCATAGGGAGCTGCCAGAGGAAGTGCACACGGAGGTATGATGATAGCATTTAAAATATTTGGACAGGAACATGGATAGAAAAGGTTTAGAGGGATACGGACCAAATGCAGGCAAATAGGATCAGCTCAGGCAGACAACTTGGTCAGACTGGATCAGTTGGGCTGAAGGGCCTGTTTCCATACTTTAGGATTCTATAACTCCCAAAAAGCATGATGCCATCCAGAACAAAGCAGCACACAAACCACAAGGTAAAGCATTCATTCCCACCACCGTTGGCATAAACTGGTTGTCGCATTTGCTACCAACAAAATACTTTGCATTAATTACCCAGGCATGTTCCATAGACACCAAGCTCCACCACCAAAAATGATGAAGGTAGCAAGTGAGTGGGAACACTATCACCTTTAGACTCCCCTCCAAGTTGTAGATCATGCTATTGTATTACTTGTCCTTCGTCATCCCAACCATCAAAGACATCTACAAGAGGTGATGTCTCAGGAAGGCAACGTCCATCATCGAGAATTGCTGTCATCTGGACCATGCCCTCTCTTGGCTGACGTAATCATGCTGGAGGTACAGGATCCTGAAGACTCACATCTCAAGTTTCAGCAATAGGTTCTTCCCCACCGTCATCAGGTTTTTGAGCCAACAAAAAAAAAAAAAAAAAATTCAAATTCTTCCCGGGACTATATTTACAGCACCTCAATTTTCATTAATGCTATGAAATTTTGTTTATTGTGTTATGTAAATTAAGTATAATTTATGCCCATCATGTGTGCAATGTATAGTATTGTTACTGTTACAAAAGGCTAACTTTCACGTCATTTTTTGGCCTGGGTCTGTATGCCTATGATAATAAATGTGAACTTGAACTTGCAGTTGCTGGTTTAAGTCCTAGAACTCCTGATCCAACATAAGGAGGACTGCAGCAGTTCACACATTGACAGTAGGGTTATGGACACAGCTTAGCGCATCACAGAGACCAATGTCTCCACTTCTTACTGCCTCAGTAAAGCAGCCAACATGATCAAAGACACTAGAAACCATGGAAATTCTCTCTTCTCCCACTACCCCAACCCCATCGGGCAGAAGATACAAAAGCCTGTAATCAAGTACCACCAGCTTGAGGACAGCTTCTATTCTGCTGTTATACAACTATTAGATGATCACTTAGTACAATATGATGGTCTCCTGACCTCATAGTCTATCTTGGTATGGCCTTGCACTTTATTGTCTGTTTGCACTGCACTTTCTCTGTAACTGTAACACTTTATTCTGCATTTTGTTACTGTCATTTTTTGTATGACTCCAATGCACTGTTGTCTTGAAATGATCTCTATGGATGACATACAAAACAGGGTTATCACTGTACATTGATACATCTGGCAATAATAAACCAATTCACTTCAATTCAATATAATATAATTCACAATACATGGCTATTATTTTATACCAGCAACTTGCAAACTAACATCTTAATGCAGATGAGTATCACAGTCACTTTATCTTCATCTTTGCATTAGTTCCATTATCACATCAATTCAAGACTTGATACCTCTATGACAGGAGATCCCAGTCTGGGGTCCACAGACCCCTTGATTAATGGTATTGGTCCATGGCATAAAAAAGGTTGGGAACCCCTGCTTTAGAAGGAATCAACAAACTCTTCACTCAATAATTGAATTGGTAACTGAAGCAATGCATTGTCATCACTCAAGTAACTGCATCCACAATCAATCTCCTACGCCTTTCTCTCAACCGCACCCTTAGTCCCACCTACTTGACTATTACTCAGTCAAACCACAAGATGTTCACCAACAGATTCTTCTCTTTTTTGTAAAAAGTAGTAAGAAAGATATAACTGGGGTGAAAGTAATTTAAATTTCTTCCTGGTAGGGTCACAACAATAACGCTTAACCTATCTGAGTTGATTACATTGGCCACTTCTTTAGCAGTACACTGTACCACCTTAGTGGGAGCAAACCTGTAATTGTGTGGGGCAGGGAGGTGAATGAAGAGCATGACATCTTGAGAGCTACTGTAACCAGATAGATCAAGTAGGCCATTGTACACAACATATTGTAACCAGATAGATCAAGCAGGCCATTGTACACAACATATTGTAACCAGATAGATCAAGCAGGCCATTGTACACAACATATTGTAACCAGATAGATCAAGCAGGCCATTGTACACAACATATTGTAACCAGATAGATCAAGCAGGCCATTGTACACAACATATTGTAACCAGATAGATCAAGCAGGCCATTGTACACAACATATTGTAACCAGATAGATCAAGCAGGCCATTGTACACAACATATTGTAACCAGATAGATCAAGCAGGCCATTGTACACAACATATTGTAACCAGATAGATCAAGCAGGCCATTGTACACAACATATTGTAATCAGATAGATCAAGCATACCATTGAACACAACGTATCTGCAGCAGTTGAGACCATGGTAGCCATAGATGCTGCTTCTCGGAAAGTTAATCCAGTACCTCGCAGATAACTGGAAGGATAGGCTTCCTGACTACAGCTCCTCTCCCTATACTGGCAGCTCAGTCTGAGCATCAAGACTTCATGCTTTTGATAAGCTGGATACCTAGTGGAATGACCACCAAACCACCCATGGCTTAAGGAGAAAGGTTCAATAGGTACATTTAATGTCAGAGGAATGTATACAATATTCACATTGAAATTCTTTTTCTTTCCAAACATTCATGAAAACAGAGGAGTGCCTGAAAGAAAGAATGACAGTTAAAGGTTAGAAGCCCAGAGGCTCCCCCACCCAGCTTCCTCCTCCCGTGCACAAGCAGCAGCAAGGCAACAATCTCTTAAACACCAGACAAGAGAAAATCTGCAGATGCTGGAAAGCTGAACAACACGCACAAAATGCTGGAGGAACATAGCAGGCCAGGCAGCATCTATGGAAAAGAGTACAGTCGACATTTTGGGTTGAGACCCCTCAGCAGGACTTCTGTTCCTATTTTATTGTGTTCTGGTGTTCTACATTAAAGCTGATTTTGGACATTGTGTTCTGCTAAGGTGCAATCTCAAGACTCTCAATCATCCCCCAAATTAATCCCCAACACAAAAATTAAATAATTTTTTTTCATTACAAACAATGCAAAAATCATACTTTCTTCTTGATGTCTAAAACTAAAAGCTAAAAAGGAGTAATTCATGATGGGATGTATTGCCAGAGGAGCCATTTGAGGATCCATCAAATACCATTAACCTTGATACAATGATATTCAATAAAATGTAGGAATTGGGATTAGACCATGACACAAGAGATTCTGCTGATGCTGGAAATTTTGAGCAACACAGACAAAATTCTGAAGGAACTCAGCAGGTTAAGCAGCATCTATGGAGAGAAATAAACAGTTGATGTTTCAGAAGAAAGGGAGGAAAAGCTTCTTGCTTCTGCTCTCTTTTTCAATCCTGACTAGGGGGCTCAACCCAAAATGTTGGTTTTTCATTTCCCTCTGTCAATGCTACCTGACTTGCTGAGCTCCTCTGTTATTTTGTGTAGGATTAGACCCAAGAGTTCTAGTGAGGGCTAAAATACAATCAACATTTTCCCTTATGTATTGAACTTCTCTGTTAGTTTGACATTAAACCTGTCCAGATCTGTACTATCAATAATATTGTCCTAGTTGTCCTTCACAAGCAGTGTGTCATGCTGAGTTGAGGCTGTTCTCACTTGCCCAGAAGAAGAATGTTTTGCAAGGATGTGGCGGTGGTACGAACCCAAGTGCTGAACACAGGCACGGAGGCAGAGTCAGGAGGCGTTATGGTCGTAGCAAGTGTGGAATTGGTGTCTTTAGACAAAGTCTTAGTTTTAGTAGAAAGTTCAGGAACGATACTAGCCTTAGGACTAATAGTCCGAAGAACCATGGAACAAGGCTACTCCTGCAAGAGTCGACCAAACGAACTGGCAACTCCTTGTTTCGGTCACAGGGTCTTTATCCTGCAGTTTCTGATGGGAAGCGGGTGTGTGTAGTTAGTGGCACCTGGGTATGATTGGAATTTAAATGAGGTGATTGAAGCCCAGTTCCTGAGGTAAATGGCATGGTGGGGGATTGCCAGAAGGGACCATGACTGTACGAAACATTTGTGAACCCTTCATCGATCAGGATGAATACAAAGCTCTCAAGGACTGTCATGACCATTGCAATTTAGAATCAAAGGACCATTGCATCAGCAATCACATTCACTGGGAATGATAAAGGATTAGACTATTTGACATGCAAGAGTCTAGATGTCTCCCTGCTTCTCACAAGCCATAAAGACCAACATGCTGAGCCAACTGATTCTTGACATGAATGAGTTCAAGGCTATAGAAAGAACTTGATTAGATTCCAGTCCGTAATCAATTCCAGGCATCCATTATTCTATCTATAAACTCCCTGAACCCCTTGATTAGATCCCAGTCTGTATTCACTTCCAGTTCTGCATTACTGTGTACATGAACCATCCATACCCCTTGATCAGTTAGTTCATTGGAACTTTATTGTCATTGCTGAGGACAATGAGATTGCTATGCTACTCCATTCAATACATAACAGCCTACTGGCAATTCCGTTACTAAAAACACAAGGACTAAATCTAAAATAACATCTAAGTGACATCTGAGTTACAACTGAATTAAAAACAAACATCTCTAAAATGGGGCATTTTTCCATTGTTTGACAACCCTGGAAAAAAAGCTCTTTCTCAGTCTGGCTGTCCATGCAGGGATGTTTCTGTATCTCCTGCCGGATAGTAGGAAATTGAACAGGAGATTACTGGGGTGGGGATTTTGTGAGCCTACCATAGATGCTGAGAGTTGTGTAGATTGTTTCCATATCTGGTCGTTGTGTCCCAATGATGTTTTGTGCCGTCCTGATCAGTTGCTGAAGTGCAATTTGGTCTATCCTGTTGCGGCTAGTGCACAATATTGTCATGCAGTAGGTCAGCATGCTCTCAATTACACATCGATAAAGGCTTACCGGCAGCTTTTGGGGCAGATTTGCTCTCTTTAAACTCCCAAGGTAATATAGGTGCTGCTGAGGCTTCCCTACTACCAAGAAGGTATTGGTGGTCCAAGAGAGCTCCTCTGTGATGTTCACTCCTCAGAACTTAAAGCTGGAGATGCTTCCCACTTCTTCACCATTTATGATTAATGGAGCTTATTCACAACTTGATTTCCTGAAATCAATAATAATTTCTTTGGTTTTTACTATGTTGAGTGAAAGGTTATGGTAACAGCATCATCCCGACAGTTTCTGCACCCCTTCTCTGTATGCTGTTCCGTTGTTATTTGCAATGAAACCAATCACTGTGGTGTCACCTGCAAGTTTGATGATGGAGTTGGTGACACAGACGTGGGTGAAAAGAGTGTAAAGAAGTGGGCTTAGTATACATCGCTGGTGTTCAGGGTGAGGAAGGTTGATGTGTGCTTTCCTAGTCTGATTGTCTGCGTGTGATTGGTAAGAAAGTCCAGCATTTGACGTCTTTAGTCCCAGATTGTGTATTTTAATGGTCAACATGTCGGGGAGTATGGTGTTGAAGGCAGAACTGTAGTCAATAAAAAACATTCTGCTGTACGTGTCCTTACGCACCAGGTGTTCCAGTGTGATGTGAAGAGTGATGGAGATGACATCCTTGGTTGATTTGTTTGCCTTAAAGGCAAACTGGTGCTGGTCTAGAGTGGTAGGGATGATATTCTTAATGTGGGACATAACCAGTCCTTCCAGGCACTTAGTGGCTATGGAGCTAAATTCAACTGGTCTAGAGTCATTGAGGCATGCTACCACTGACTGTTTTGGGACTGATATGATGGTTGATGTTTTGAACCATGCAGGGACCACAGCAAGGGATGGAGAGAGGTTATAGATTTCAGTGAAAGCCTCTACCAGCTGGTCATCGCAGTCCCTGAGTACGTCGTGTGGTCCAGCTGCTCTGTAAGTGTTGATACTGCGAAGAGTACGTCTCACCTCATCCGCGGTCACTGTCAGTGTTGTGTCCTCCTCAAGTGTCAAGGCCAGCATCACTGGTTCGTCATAGTCCCTGTCAAACCGAGCAAAGACGTTGCTTGCCAAATTAGATTCCTAAGCATAATCGTTACCAGACTAAATGTGAAGCTGAAGAATGTGAGGTTATGCATCTTGGTAGAGAGAAACAAGAGAGAGAAAATATAGAATTAAGGAAACAGTTCTGAAAGAGTTGGAAGCCCAGTCAGGGTCTGGGGAGGGATATAGGTGCACAAGACACTGAAAGTGATAGAACAGTCTCAGAAGGTGTGCACAATTCTGTGCTTATTTAATAGAAACATAAAAACTAGAAAGTCATGCAGAACCTTTATAAAAACACTGGCCCAGTCTGAAATAAGGTATTCTGTTCAGTTCTGGTCACCACAGTACAGGAAGGGTGTCAGGGTGCTCAGAGGGACCAGAAAAAAATTGTGAGAATAGTTTCTGGGATGAGGAACTGCATTTAGGAGAGCCTAAAGAGAATGAGACTGTTTGTGTTGGGGAAGAGAATACGAAATATATACAGTGATGTGGGTCTGGAAAGAGAGCAGAGTTGGAAATTGATTTCTTTGGTTTTCAAAAGTGTGAACTAAAGAGAAGAGAACTAAGAGTGACATGAATATGTATATTTTTTATGTGATATGCGATTGGAAAAGGATTGGGAGAAGGTAGAAGAGGAAACTGGATGAGTATATAATGGAGAAAAAAAACTATTGCTGAAAGAGCTGATTAGTCGGCTTATTGAGTTTAGAGCTGGTGCAGACATGATGGACTGACTATACTTGTTTTGTGCCGGAACCATTCTACAATCCTATGATTCGAAACCCACTGGACATTTCAGTTGGGGTCTGGTCTGTGATCACTCCTAGGGATTACATTTTCAAAATAATAAAAACTTGAATTCAATTCAATTCCAAGTCTCTTTTGAGCAATCAACTTTGCATCCTTACCCTAAGCTTCCTAGACTGCATTGCTTTTCTAATTATTTTCTAAACTCAGTGTATTTAGCAGAATTGCCAGTGTTAAAGAGTCTAATACTCCAAATATGCAACTCAAAGGAAGCACGTCGGGAATTCTTTGCTCTGTTGTATCTTCAGTACAAATTCATAGATGGCGTGTTCATCATAATAATTTTAATGCACTCTTTCTTTAATATTTCATCCTTAAAATAAATGTTTTGGCTCTTCTAAGTGTTGCTTAACTTACAGAAAAGTCTACAACTGAGTTATGGGCCTGTACATTGACAATCTGTGTCATCAGAGAGTGATTTACCACAAGGTAGAGTACAATTTACTCACTTCACAATGATATTGTAGATTCTTTTACTTTATTTTGGTATTTGGCATATTAGAAATCCACTCAAAATAAACTGCTGACCTCCTTGGCAAATAATTTTCCATTTCCTTTTAAAATAACAAGAAAATGGTATAATTTATTACTTTTTTCCATACACGGCTCCACAGAATATTCCTGTCAATACTTCCTGTCAGATACTTGCTTGCTAAACTCTTCCAATGCAACCCACACACTTCCAACATGTGCAATCTTAATGCAAGACAGCTGCCATGTCCGTCCTTCATCCTGACACAGGAGGAGTCAGCTACCAATCCATTCAAACCATGACCCTTGACTTTTTCTCCACAGCAATTTTTCAGTGCAGTTGGAGAAGAGAAGATTGTTCTGGCAGGGAGAATATGGTAGGGGACATGAATTGTTTGACAGTTCTTAGCAGGTGGTTCCAAATGCATGCAATTTGATGCTCTGTTTTGAAACAACAGTCTGTGGGAAGAGGTCCCAGTTTACACAAAAAAAATCTGAAAGCAAAGGTGCTTTCAAAAATAATAAAATGAAAAGTTTCTAAATATCAAAAAATTACAATAAAGAGCAGAAAACAGTAAAAAAAAACTAAATCAAATCACTAGTTGCTGTCACCAGCCAGTCAAATCTGCACCAGCTCTCGTAGGTACACGGTCATGAGTTAGGAGCCATTTTAGAATGCTTTTTTATTCCACAACCTAAATGACCTCTCAGTATTATTAAGCCCAGACAATGCTCAAGCAATCTCTTCAGTTCAACCTGTATGTTGAAATGGACTCACTCTTCTTTTTGATTCCGCTTATGAAACCTAAAGCTTTCTGCAATCACAAATGTCTTTGCTTCTAAATGTTCCTGCATTACTTTTACTATATCGGCAAAGCTAATTTCTTCTGGTTCAGTTGGAGCAGTCAAATTTTGAAGCAAACAGTATGTCTTTAAAACCCAATACACTCATCAAAATTGGTAGTCTCTTTGGACAGTCCTTTTGTTTCAAAGTACTGATCCAACAGCTCAGTACACATGAGCCAATTAACTGTTGTGTAATCAAGTTCATCAATCTTTCCGACGTAGCCAGCCATTTCTGACCTTTTAAATGATTATTATCACCTGGTACTTATTCTTTATGAACCCGGGAATTCTTCAGTTTTCTGCATTTTTTGAAAAAAACTCGATCATGTCTTCCCTTCAGAAGAACTTTTGCTACCCTCCTTCTTTTAAAACTCAACCACCTTTGCATGTGCTGGGTTGCATTTTTTTACTCGCCATCGCTCTTGCTCTGTTTTTTTTTAGTTTGAACGTCTTTAACAGTTCGTTAGATGCTTCAGGTATGTTTTTAAAATACCTTGTTGCCAATGTTATGCTTTGTAATTTCAAAACATTAAACTAATTCAAAGGAATACATGGGAATCCGAAATACAGATGTAACTTCATTTTACTTTAAGCGAGGTGCCACATCTACCACGTGGTCATGTGATGACGTATGCAAGTTCTGTATTTATACATATAACCTATAATGAATTATTTAAATGAACAAATATGCTTAATCAACACACACACACACACACACACACACATATATATATACATACAAGATTACTCAAGAATTACTTAAATATTAAATACATAAAATGGACCATACCATCTGAAATCATATAAAAAATCTTGGGTGCCTAGACTTTTGCAAAGAACTGTATCTGGATAAATTCTTGCCCAATCTTCCCTATCCTGCTTTCCACATAGATAACAGAGAAAACTCCAGACTAACCATCATGGCAATGTGTAATTATTACCTCTGCCTCAGCTTATTGTCTGTCTACACTACATTTTCTCTATTACCATAATCGTAACATGTTATTCTGCATTCTGTTATTTCTTTTCCCTTATTCTACCTTAACGTACTGATTGATAAATTGATAAAATGACATAATGGTTTACTATTATCATATGACCTAGGTACAGTGAAAATCTTTAGCGTGCGTTGAGGTAGCACAAGTTAAAAAAAATAACAGAATGGAAAATGAAGTGTTGAAGTTACAGAGACAATACAGTGGAGGCCAACAATGAGGTTCAAAGCCATGACATGGTAGATTGTGAGGGCAAGAGTCCATCTTAACATATTGAGGACAACTTAGCAGTCTTATGACAGTGGGATAGAAGCTGTCCTTGAACTTGGTAGTATATGCTTTTAGGCTTTTTTTAAAATCAATCTTCCACCCAGTGGGAGGGATGAGAAGAGAAAATGTACAGGATGACTAGGGTCTTTGATTATATTAGCTGCTTTGCCAGGGCAGTGAGAAGTGTAGATAGAGTCCATGGAGGGAAGGCTGCTTTCTGTGATGTGCTGAGCTCTCTCTGTACTGTCTTGTGATCTCAAGCAGAGAAGTTGTCATGATGCATCTGAACAGGATGCTTTCTAAAGATTTAAAAATAGTTCAACATTAGCTTTATTACTCACTTCTTCTTCTTCTTGCGCCCTTAACTCCTGGTGGAGTCATCGGGGTGCCGTCATGACAGGCTTTGCACCAGCTTTTTGGTGTGTTCATCATGCGGCGTGTCTTGGGCATCTGAAACCTGGAGGAGCCCATCCCTCTCCAGGTTTGACCACAGCCAATTTCCTCCAACTAGGTGGCTCGCCTTGGTTGTGAACGCGTGGCCGTTATAGTTCATCTGAGAACCTTCCCCTCCCGGCTGGTGACTTCATCATGGAAGTCATTTGCCCAGTGGTGCCGTGTTAACGCCCCCCCTCACGTGGTTTAACCCGCCAGCTGAAGCGGTTTACCGGGGGGGTATGGCGCTTGGAGACAACACGTGAGAGTTTTAGGAGTTGGATGAGGACCAGTGATGCCCTTCCACCCTGTCTGGTAGGGAGCAACATGACAGACATCAAAGGTACTACCTCTATCCAGAGCCCCCAATACCCCCTTTATTTGTCATGTGCAAATTGGCATCAAAACATACAGTGAAATGTGTTGTACGTGTCAATCACCAGTACAGTTTGATGATGTGCTGGGGGTAGCCTGCACGTGTCACCGTGCTTCCAGTGCCAAAACAGCATGCCCACAACCTACTAACCCTCACTAACCTGCCGGCTTTTGGAATGTGGGAGGAAACCAGAGCAGCTGAAAGAAACCACATGGTCATGGAGAGAATGCACAGACTCCTTACATACAGCATCAGGACCTGAACCTCGAATGCTGGCGCTTTAAAACAGTTTGTTAACCACTACATGACCATGCCGTGTAATGTAAATGCTATGGTGGACTGTTAAAAATAGTTGAGGGTCAAATGGGACACACTGAATTTTGATATCTCTTAGGAAGGAGAGGCTATTACCAATTACTAAAAGATGTATTAATGGAAGAGAAGTAACACTCTGTCCAATAAATCTAAGCACTCAATGAAAATCAAAGGACTACTGATGCTAGAGACCTGAAGTATAAACAGAAAATGCAGTAAACATTCAGCAGGTCAGGTAACACCTGTGGAGAGAGAGAGAAGAGGAAATAAGTCAGATCCAAAACCCTTCATGGTAATCTCTTCATCAAGTTGATGCTACCTGATTTACCTTTGTTAATAAACCTCAACTCTCTCCTACATACCACTAAGTGGCAGTTCTGATTTTCATCATTGCCTCCTGCAGGAACTAACACCAAGAATCACTCAATGGCAGAGTGGCTGCCTCGTAGATCCAGCAACACGGGTTCAATCCTGGCCTCGAGTGCTGTTGGTGTGGAATATGCATGCTCCTCCTGTTGCCAGGCGCAGGTTGGTAAGTTCATGGCAAATTGTCACTGCGAAATGTGTAAGTGAGTGGTAGCATCCAGGACAGAGTTGGGGAGGATTAAATGGGTTGGGGTAAAATTAGCATAAATGGGTGGTCGATGGTTGCATGAGCTCGATGGGCTGAAGGGCCTATTTCCCTGAGTCTAATGTAGCAAGGCTGCTTTACTGCACTGCTCCTCTCAGGACTGGGATCCTCCAACAAGTACACCCAATGGTCAACCTTGGAGAAAATCTCCTAGAATGGGTGGCTATGCCAGCAGGAATCAACTGCAAAATCCTTGCTTACATCCTATTTTGAGCCATAACTCTTGCTACTTTTCAATCACAGCGTTATTAAGAGATAAAGCACAGAAAGAGGTTCTTTGGCCCATTGCGTCCACACTGACTTTCAAGCATGTATTTGTTTCAATCCTACCTAAACCCATTGCATTCTTTCTTCTAGTGTGCAGCTGTGCCATCCATATCTCCTGTAACCTTATCCTACACTTCCACAACACGAGTGCCATCTGGAGAGCCTTTCTAGATAGGACTGACTCTTAACTGTGCGTCCTGATGAATTGTTTCAACTCATGACTTCAACCATCCATTTCTCTCCACAGATGCTGCCTTTGTTCAGCATCTTGTTTGTTGCTTCAGATTTCAACATCTACAGTCTCTTGTGTCACATCCTTGTGACCCAGCCTTCCACAATGGAAAAATCAGGATCTCATGAATGTCCATAACAAACCTCCCAAGTGGCTACAAACAAATTGAAAGCAAGGAACCAATCATCTTCTGTATTATTCATTCATTGCAGTAAAAATAGGGTAACTCATTATCTGATTTTTTGGAAGACCCATGACTTGACATCTAGCTTGCCTGGTTTTGTTTCCCACAATCCCTTTAAACAAACATCAAGGCCCAATTTGCACGTCCCCTTTAAGCTCGCTATAACTGCATTCCTGATGTTTCTTTCAACTCACTGAGGCCCTATTGCCCACATTTCCACGAATTCAGCTGTACCTGAATTCCGCACACTCTTTAAACCCTCTAAGGCCCTGTTTCCTGTGCTCCATTTGAGCTTACTGGGATCCTGTTCCTGCACGCGTCTTTAATATGACCTGGGCAATGTTCTCAATCTCCTTTTGAATTTACCACAGCCCCACTCACCCACTGCTCTTAAACTCCGCAGGGACCTATTTCCTACACACTCTATGACCTCACACAGTTCACTGGAAAAGTTATTATGCCACTGTGTGGCATTTAGAAATAATAACTTAGAACTGTGTTAGGGTACTAACAGGAGTAATATTCAACAATCCAGAGTATCTGCAAGTTCCAAGGATTCCAGAGAATCAGTGCTTTACTATACTGGGACATCACTGGCCATTGCTCTGAGGACACAATGAAGGTAACCATATGGTTGTGGTTGCCCGCACTGCAGTAACAAAGGAGTATAATATACTTGTTTTTATCAGTCCAGGCACTGAGAAAAACAGTCAGAAAGTTATGTTGCAGCTTTATAAAACTCTTGTTAGGACACATCTGGAATATTGCATTCATTCTTGATTACCTATTACAGGAAGCGCATGGAAACTACAGAGAGGGTGCAGAAAAGGTTTATCAGGATGCTGCCTAGATTAGAGGGCATGTGCTATAAAAAGGCATTGGAAAGACAAGGCTGGTTTTCTCTGAAGCAGAATTTTGTATGTGTTACTCCGGATTTCTAGCATCTGTAGAATCTCTTGTGTTTATAGTTTACTGGAATGCCTACCAGGGTTGTTGGTAGAGGCAAGCACAATAGAGACATTTAAGAGCTCTCAGACAGGCACGTGAATATGCAAAAAGCAAAGGAACATGGACTTCCATTTAGGCGATATTAGCTTAATTACTTCAGCACATCATGGGTTGAAGGGCCTGTTTCTGTGCTGTACTGTTCTATTATTGTGAGTCTGGGTCACATTGGGACTAGGTCCAGATGAAGCAGATGATTTTTTTCCCTGAAGGAAACCAGATGGGCTTTTGTAACAATCTAGTAGCTTTATGGCTACCATCGTTAAGACCAAACCACTTCATTATTCCAGATTTCTGTAATACTTCAACATAAATTTTCCAGCTGCCATTCAAATATATTTCAATGATATCCAGCCACTAGCACATGATTTAACCATTATTTCACAACACGTTGTATTACAAGAGTAGGCTCAGCTCTGTAGCTTGAGATCTGCAGATGTGGTGATTAGGAAGGCTTGCACGGTTATTGAATGAGGCTCAAGAGATTATGCGGTATCTGTATAAAACACAAAACCACATTTAGGGCATATTTTTGATCTGGGGAATACTACACATGAGAGAGTCATGGAGTCAGTTAATACAGCATGAAAACAGGCCTTCAAGCCTAACAAATCCACTACCTTACATGACAGTAATCTCATCTTGTTCTCCCCACACTCCCTTCAATTCCACCCCCCTCCCCAGATTCTCTCGGTCATCTACACACTAAGGACAATTTGCAGTGTCCAATTGAAGCACCAACTTGCATAGAGTTGTGATTTTAAGAAGAAGCCAGAGCACCCAGAGGAAACCTGCTGGGAGGATGTGCAAACTCCACATAGACAGCAAAGTCAGGATTGCTGTCTGAGTTGCTGCAGAGAAGCAAGAGCTGAGGGGCGTTCTAATTGTGGAACCGGCTAATGTGAATATGTGATTAATAGTCGTGGATTTGGTGGCCCATTGTTTCAGGATGTAACTTTCCCTGATTCTGTAAGATAATGAGAGAATTAGACATGATGAGCAGGAAGAAGACAGGACAATGGCTAGGGAATGTAGTCTTGTAATGGGGGAAAGGTCAGAAGGAAGCTGAGGAATAGTATTTCTCCAAAGAATGATGAGTCTGGAACTCCCGACATTGTGGTGGAGAAAGGATTGTTCATTGGATTTAAAATGGATGCTAACAATTGGTGGTCTGTGTCATTGATCCAGAATTTTAATCCCACCATCTAAAAAAAAACTTAGTTTCACTAGTTAAATAAATTTGAAATCAAAAGTGTATTTTTACTAGTGGTGACTATGAAACTGCCAGATAGTTATTGAAAGTCTCTCAGATATCCTGCAGGGAAGGTGTTCTTCCTTAGATTCTCATCCTGCATCTACTTTTGCTGCCAGAGCCACTGAAATGGCTGTCATTTAGATTAGGAACTATCAGCAACAGGCAACAAATGCTGACATTGCATGTCGACTCCTGGTGATGGATACATTAAAAGACTGCGCTCAAAGTTCAAAGTAAATTTATGATCTAAGTACATATATGTCACCATATACAACCCCGAGACTCATTTTCTTGCAGCATACTCAATAAATCCATAGAATAATATCTATAACAGGATCAATGAAAGACCACATCAACCTGGGCACTCAACCAATGTGCGAAAGACAACAAACTGTGCAAATACAAAAAGAGAGAGAAGAACTTGAGATGGAGATGACGAATTCTTGAAAGTGTGCCTATAAGCTGTGGGAACATTTCAATGATGGGCCAAGTGAAGTTGAGATCAAGAACCTGATGGGTGAGGGGTAATAACTATTTCTGAACCTGAAGTTCCTGTACATTCATTGCGATGGCGTCAGTGAGAAGAGAGAATATTCTGGGTGGGAGGGGTTTGTGATGATGGATGCTGCTTTCCTGTGGCAGTGTTTCACGTAGATGTGTTCAATTGTGGGAAGGGCTTTACAGGGATGTACTGGGCCGAATCCATTACTTTTTGTGGGATTTTCCATCCAAGGCCATTGTTGTTTCCATACCAGGACATGATGGAGCCAGTAAATATACTCTCCACTATACATCTACAGAAGCTTGTCAAAGCTTCAGATGTCATGACAAATCTTCGCAAGCTCCTAAGGAAGTAGAGGTGCTGTTGTGCTTTCTTTGCAATTGCACTTATATGCCGGGCTTGGGACAGATTCTCTAAAATAATAACACTGAGGAATTTAAAGCTGTTGGCTCTCTCCACCTCTAATCCTCGGATGCTGACTCACTCATGGACCTCGGGTTTCCTTCTCCTGAAGTCAATAACCAGCTCATTGCTGACTCACTGACTTTGAGTAAGAGGAATATGATTCTAAAGCAAAGCTCTTTGCTCGACATAATCAGAATCAGGTTTAATATCACTGACATATGTCGTGAAATTTGTTGTCTTCGTGGATGCAGAACAACGCAATACATAATAACAGGGAGAAAACATGTGAATTGCAGTAAGTTTGTATACTCTATTTCCTAAATAGTTAAATTAAATAAATAGTGCAAAAATAAATACGGAAAAAAATTGTGAGGTGGTGCTCATGGATTCAATGACCATTCAGTAATTGGATGGCAGAGGGGAAGAAGCTGTTCCTGAATCATTGACTGTGTGCCTTCAGGCTCTTGTACCTCCTCCCTAATGGTAGGTAGCATTGAGAAGAAGGCATGTCCTGGGAGATGGGGGACCTTAAAGATGGAGGCCACCTTTCTGAGGCATCACTCCTTGATGATGTCCTGGATACTACAGAGACTAGTGCCCAGGATCAATCTAAGTTTACAACTTTCTGCAGCTTCTTTTGATCTGTGAAACAGCCCCGTACTCCGTGCCCATCCCCCTTATCAGATGGTGATGCAGCCAGTCAGAATGTTCTGCACACTACATCTACAGAAATTTGCGAGTGTCATAGGTGACGTAACAAATCTCCTCAACCTCCTAATGAAATACAGCTGCTGTCGTGCCTTCTTTGTCACTGTATCAATATGATGGGTCCAGGATACATCCTCAGAGATATTGATAACCAGAAACTTGAAATTGCTCACTCTTTCCTCTTCTGATCCCTCAATGAGGACATGTGTATGTGCCCTTTCTGAAGTCTACAATCAGTTCTGTGGTCTTACTGACAGTGAGTGCAAGGTTGTTACCGTGACACCACTCAACTAGCTAATGTATCTTGCTCCTGTATGCCCTCGCATCATCATCTAAAATTTTGCCAACAATAGGAGGCAGCAAGTGGGAAAATTGTCTGATTGGCTGCCAGTGACTCGGGTGTTCTGCAGGGGTTGATGTTGGGACTGCTTCGTTTTGTGCTGTATATCAGTGATTTAAATGATGGAATAGATGGCTTTGCTGCCAAGTTTGCAGATGATATGAAGATTGGTGGAGGGGCAGGTAGTGTTGAGGAAACAAGTAGGCTGCAGCAGGACTTGCACAGATTAGGAGAATGGGCAGGAAAGTAGCAAATGAAATACAATGTTAGAAAATGCATTATCATGCACTTTGGTAGAAGAAGTAAATGTGCAGACTATTTTCTAAATGGGGAGAAAATCCAAAAATCTGAGATACAAAGGGACTTGGGAGTCCTTATGCGGAATACCCTAAAGATTAACTTGCAGGTTGAGTCAGTGTTGAGGAAGGAAAATGCAATGTTGGCATTCATTTCAAGAGGTCTAGAATACAGGAGCATGGATGTGATGCTGAGGTTTTATAAAGCACTGGTGAGACCTCACCTTGAGTATTGTGAACACTTTTGGGCTCCTCATCTAAGAAAAGATGTGCTGGCATTGGAGCGGGTCCAGAGGAGGTTCACAAGGATGATTTTCGGAATGAAAGGGTTATACAAGGAACATTTAATGGCACTGGGTCTGTACTTGCTGGAATTTACAAGGACGAGGAGGGATCTCATTGGAAGCTTTCAAATGTTAAAAGGCCTAGAAGTAGGTGTGGAAGGGATGTTTCCCATGGTGGGAGAGTCTAGGACAAGAGGGGCATTTAAAACAGAGATGCAGAGAAATTTCTTTAGCCAGAGGGTGGTGAATTTGTGGAATTTGTTACCACAGGCAGCTGTGGAGGCCAGGTCATTGGGTGTATTTAAGGCAGAGATTGATAGGTTCTTGATTGGAGGTTATGGGGAGAAAGCTGGGAATGGGGTTGAGGAGGGAAAAAAATCATGATCAAACAGTGGAGCATATTCAATGGGCCAAATGGTCTAATTCTGCTCCTATGTCTTATGGTCTTACCATTTACCTTTGCCTCCAACTCCCATCAATAAAGAACCAACAACTTCTATCAATCTGAACTCCTACCTGGTATTCATAGTTCCTAACCATGACAAATCTGAACCTCACACTTCATAGATTCTACATGCATCCATTGGAAAATAGCCAAAAGATATTGACTCTGTTTCACATGGAAGGTGGGTCTCCAGAAGCTGTGGAGATATCATTTTGAATAGTTCCAATAGTTTATTCTCATCCAATAACACTTCCACTGCCCTTCCCTCCATTGCCTGAGCTCCTTCCATCTATCCCTTCATCATCTCTCCTGCAATCTCCTGCATGCCTTCCATCCTCCTATTTTCTACTCTCTTCACTTCAATTCCTCCTCTTCTTCCTCCTTCCTTTACCCACTCAAATTCCTCTTTCTTTTCTCTAACCTTTCCTCATCCCCCTTTCTTTCCCCTTCTCCACAACCCCATTTTTCTTCATCTACCACTTCAGCAGTAACCATTCAGTCATTCAGAGCCTGAAAGTTAGAGTCAAAGTTGATCTGGGCAAAGCTTGTACCACCTTGCTATGGTAACTGACTCACCATAGATAGTCCTACTGGAAGAAAAACTCCGGGGTAGATTTGAAATTAATTCAGAATGGTTAGTATGAATTAGAATGGATTAACTGATGCTAAAGCTACCCAGTTCTGTCGATGTAGTCTTGAGCCATTCTGCTAGAAGGGATTTCCAGAAACAACACAATTTTGGGTTAACTCAACTTGGGACCACCCAGGTAGGTCAGTTCTCTGGTTGGGCCAATTACCATATAGAAGAAAGGATTCCCACACTGATATTGTATGGGACAACAAGGAAATCTGGCATGACCCTGATGATGATTTTTTAATGGATGTATCATAGAAAACATCCTATCAAGATGCATCATTGTTGTATCCAAAACAACAAGAAATTGCAGAGTTTTGAACACAGCCCAGTCTATTGTGAAATACATTCTCTGCTCCATTGATTCTGCCTACGCTTTCCACTGCCTTAGTAAAGCAGCCAACACAATCAACCCTGGTCATTCTCTCTTTGCCCTCCTTCCATTTGGTGAAAGATGAAGAGGCTTGAAAGCATGTAACACTAGGCTCAAGAACAGCTTCTACCCCACTGTTAGAGCAGCCTTGAATGGACCTCTTGTATGAAAAAGGTGAACTCTCGATCTTCCCGTTTACCTTGTTATGGTCCTTGTTCCTTAGTTATCTACCTGCACTGCACTTTCTCTTTAACTGTGACACTACATTTACATTCGTTATAGTTATGTTTGGACTGGTCTCTCTAGATGGCCTGCGAAAGAAAGCTTTTCATTGTGTCTCATACGTGATAATAATAAACCATTATTAATTACAAATTTCAGATTGAACTACCGGTGTATCGGCCAAAAACTAGAAGAGATCCTTCTCGTTTCAGGTTGTCATTCAGGGCCATCTCCACTCCAATGAGGTGAGCACTGCACTTGAGCAGTAAAAGAAGCAGGCACTAAGGGTAAGTAGGAGGGTGATTGCTGATGTCAGCACGTATCACACCCAGGTCATGCCTTGTACTCATCGACATCAGGTAGGAGGTACAAGACCCTGAAGGCACACATTCAGTGATTCAGGAACAGCTTCTTCCCTTCTACCATCCAATTTCTGAATGGACATTGAACCCATGAACACCAACTCACTACTCTTTTAATATCTGTTTCTGTGCTACTTGTTTAATGTAGCTCCTTAATATATACTGTATATACTTGTGCTTATTCACATTTTTTTCTATTATTATGTATTGCATTGTACTGCTGCCCCAAAGACAACACATTTCACAGCATATGCCGGTGATATTAAGCCTGATTTGGGTTCTGATTCTGGTATAAAATTGGTTTGGAATGATGGGTGGACATCACCCCATATTCACTAATTGTGGCAAAAACAGTGCTGAGAAATGGAGTAATAGGAAAAGAAGCAGATTATAAACTGTGAGGGACTGGGCGATATCTTCTCACTACTATTGTTAGACACGAGGTACAAACGCCTGAAGTCCTGCACCACAAGGTTCATGACAGCAACTTTCCTACAGCCATCATGTTCGTGAACTGATGAGCACAAGCCAGGCAGTGCCATGCAACACGATGGAACACCTCTGGCTCTATCATGGTGAACTTCTCTTCATTTATGTCTTTGTTTTGATTTTCACTAAGGTCTTGTTTTTGAATTGTGCTTTCTTTTACTTAATGTTTAATCAATTTAACTTATGCATAATTTATATTCTGACTGTTGTCCATACCTATGTTCCTGTGATACTGCTACAAGCAAAGTACTCATTATAACTATCCCTCACCATACCTGTGTACATGAAAATAAACTTGAATTGGAAAGGCTTATTTACACATTCAGACTTTCAAGCCTGCTGTTCAAAATGATCATGGTTAATCAGCTCCAGGCCTCATCTCCTCTTGTGAGCCAGTTTCCTGGTGTAGCCAATTCCCCAGTCTAGATCCACAACCCTCCATGTTGGAGGATCCCAGAGACTCACTAGCCTCTGAGAGAATAAATTCTTCCTGCACCTCAGTCATGAACAACTGCTCCCTTAGATTGTAACAATATCCCTCATTTAAGTTTCTCCCACTACTGGGGAAACATCTTGATGTTGTAGGTTCTTTTCTTGTTTCAATGGGACTACTGATCTTTTTTTTTAAAACTCAGAATACAAATCTCGGGCCTTCAACTGCTGGTGATAGAAATACCCTTTCGTCCCAAAGATTAGCCCAATGAATCACTTTAGGGCTACCACCAGCACTAATATAGACCTTCTGAAGTAGGGAAACAAAACAGGTAGTGAATTCAGAAATCAGAGGCGCAAAAGGACTTGGGAGACCTAGTGCAGGAATCCCTAAAGATTAACTTACAGGTAGTAAGGAAGGTAAATGAAATGCTATCATGTGTTTTGAGAGGACTAAATTATAAAAGGAAAGATATAATTCTGAGGGTTCATAATGCATTGGTAGAATGCCTTATACCTAATTTGTGCATTATGAGCAGTTTTGGGCCCGGTATTTAAGAAAGGATGTGCTGGTATTTGAAAGGATCAGGAGGAGGTTTAATATACGAGGAGCATTTAATGGCTCTGAGCCTATACTTGTTGGAGTTAGAACACTAAGGGAGGATCCCATTGAAACCTACTGAATATTGAAAGGCCTAGATAGAATGGATATGAAGAGTATGTTTCAAATAGGACCAGAGGGCTCAGCCTCAGAATAGAGGGACGCCTCTTAAGAGCAGAGATGAGGAGGAATTTCTTTAACCAGAAGATGGTAAATTATAACGCCATAAGACATAGGAGCAAAATTAGGCTTCACGGCCTGTCGAGTCTGCTCCATAAGGAATCCCCTTTGACGATGTGAAAGTTGTGTCTGTGATGAAGTCTACAACACTCTGCGGATTCTTGTGATCCTGAACATTGAGGCCTCCATATCAGGCTGAGGTACAACTAGCCAGAATGCTCTGTACCATACATCTATAGAAATTTGCAGTCTCTGATGATATACTAAATCTCCTCAAAATCTTAAAACAGTTGAGCTACTGTCATGCATTCTTCATGATAGTGTTTGGCCCAGGATAATTCCTCCAAGATGCTGATGCCCAGGAACTTCGACCTGCTCACCTTTTCCACTGTTGACTCCTCCCCCACCCCCAATGAGGACAGGTGCATGTTCTCCCAACTTCCCCTTCCTTAAGTCCACAGTCATCTCCTTGGTCTCGCTGATGTGGAATGCAAGGTTCTTGATATGACACCACTCAACCAGTAAATCTGTTTCACTTCTGTATGCCTATCTGTCATCATCTGAACTTCTACCAACCATAGTGCTAACCTTGACATATTTATACATGAATAATAGAAGTAAGTGTTGGAACTGTGAGATAAACAGAATGCCATTTACTGTAAATCTGATATAGAGAATGACCTGGAAATACCCAGCCACTGCGAAAAACTGAGTTAACTTTATAGGTTGATAAGGCTTCATCAAAAGTTGCCTGTCTGCGACAAACTGAAAAGTCAGCCTTTCGGAAACTGCTGTATTTAAAGTTGAATGCCAAGGGCAGTGAGTAATGTGCCTATACAGAAGGTATTATGCTCAAAATCAAAGATGAGTTTATTGTTATATGCACAAGTACATGTATGCATCAGTGCAAGAAAAAACTTACTTGCAGCAGCATTATGGGCACATAGAATCAGTTAAGCAGGATTCACGAGAAAAATAAAACATATATTAAAGTTTAATTATACAAAGTTTTTTTTCAAGAAAGAAGACAATTAGAAGAGGGAAAAACAAATCCCACGGTAAGTGTAAAGAGATCAAAGTGGTCAATCTCAGGGTTACTATGCTGGTTACATTTTTGATCATCAACATTGTTGCTCCTCACACTTACATTGGACTTCCCTATAACAGTAAATGAAATCGAAGACAAAAGAGTTCAAGTGACCATCGGCATTCTGCAAAGGAGTCATCCAATTTGCTTTTGCTTTCTCAAGTGTGCAGAGCACATCACAAGAACCAAGTGTATTTCACAATATTGGAGAAAGCACAAGCAAATTACTAAACCGTTCTCAACCACAGAAATTTGTGCCTTCTGAGAAAATGCATACAATATGTCACAATGGTTGCCTTCAAAGCATCCACAGTGAATTACATTTTCTAGAACAAAGCTGATCTGGGTAAATGCAGTTCGTTTCGCTTTGCTGGGTAGAAGGAGAACAGACAGGGTCACATTACCCAAGATCATATAACTCACAGCAATTTTGGAGGTTCCATAAAAGCAGTTCTATGGCTATTTTCATGGAAATGAAAACCTTGGAGTGTACCTCCTGATCATCTGCAGGGTTTATAGTGAATCTTGATTAACACCATCCAGGTCTGATGTCATCAGAGTTAGACGGATCACACTGAACACATCCCAAATGAGAATGATTCCGACAAAATATAATTCACCTCAAGGTATTGCAATCACAATGACTGTCAAGAACAACAGACTATTGGAGGAACTCAGCAGGTCAAGTGACATCAATGGGGTGGGAGGTATGGTTGGTAGGAACTGACAACACTGAATCAGGACTGAGAGTGGAGAGAGAGGAGAAGGCTAGGATAAAGAGGAGAAGTGAGTGGTGAGAAAGGAGCCCAGGGTGATTGTTGGATTGAGGATAGACGTCAGGCAGGTCTAACAACATAAGGGAGAAGGAGGGAGACAGATGCAGGCGAATGATAGATGGAGGAAGACATTGAAACAAAGGTGGAGAAAGGTAGGGTAGGGGAGTGTGAAAACTGAAGGCAGTTGAGAGGGTAAAAAACTGGGAACCAAATGGTATCTGTGGTACATTCTGATACTGCAAGTAAGGAAAGTGGTAATGAGAACCATTAAGGGAAAGGTGAAGGGCACATGAAACCAGAACCAGTTGAGGAAGGAGAGCCTATGGATGAACTGTATATGTAGTGGGTGGATGGAACCAGAAGGGGAGGGGACGCTGTCTTACTATCAAGGATATGGATTGAGTTGATAATGACAAGTATGGGCAGACAACTCAGGTCTATGGAAGAAAGTGCTCTTTGAGACTTGATGCTGATGAAGCATTCAAAGTCTCATTAGGTCAATTCCTTGCCATGAGGATCACAAGCAGTGATTTTAGCACCAGACCTCATGTACTGGACACAATGTTCCATTGATGTTGGAGACTGTTCCTTCTTTACAATGTAGAGTCATCTAGAGATTCAGCAGAGAAACAGATCCTTTAGCCCACCAGGTCTGTACTCAACCATTTTTACATAAGAACATAAGAAATAGGAGCAGGATTAGGTCATCTGGCCCATCAAGCCTGCCCCACCATTCAATAAGATCATGGCTGATCTGTCCGTAAACTCAGCTCCATCTACCTGCCTTTTCCCCATAACCCTTAATTCCCCTATTATGTAAAAATCTATCTAACTGTATCTTAAATACATTTAGTGAAGAAGCCTCAACTACTTCCCTGGGCAGAGAATTCTACAGATTCACCACTCTCTGGGAAAAACAGTTTCTCCTCATCTCCGTCCTAAATCTTCTCCCCTGAATCTTGAGGCAATGTCTCCTAGTTCTAGACTCACCTACCAATGGAAACAATTTTACTACTTTTATCTTATCTATCCCTTTCAAAATTTTGTATGTTTCTATAAGATCCCCTCTCATCCTTCTAAATTCCAGAGAGTATAGTCCCATTTTGTACCCTAATTCATATTGGATGGGGTGGTGGAGATATGTCTCCCCAACGGAGATGTAAGGTGCTCTTTCCCTCTGCTAGCCTGCGGACCACCCTTGGGCAAGGTGTAGCACCTGCTTAGATCCCTGAAGCTACGGGAGCAGGTGGTGGATGGTCATATGGGCCGCTAGTGCATATCGCAAGTCCTGGTTATGAGACCACTGACACCTGGCAGACATTCTCTGAAGGGTATTGATAATGTCATCTGTCTTATAAAGACACTAGAAAGCAATGGAAATTCACTTCTGTAGAAAAATTTGCCTAGAACAATCATGATCATGGAAAGACATTTTCGCCCACGTCATATGACACAGAACATAACAAACGAATCCATTTTATTCTCCCCAGAACCCATCAACCTTCCCAAACACACCCCAAATTCTACAACTCACCTACCCCCTAAGGATGATTTGCAGTAGCCAATTAACCTGCCAACCTGTGGCTCTTTGGGACATGGGAGGAAAGCAGAGCACCTTGGTAAAACTCATGCAGTCGCACACAGAGAGTGCAAACTCCACACGAACAGCAAAGTTCAAAGTTCAGAGTAAATTTTATTATCAAAGTACACATAGGTTGTCATATAACACCCTGAGATTCATTTTCCTGCGGGCATACTCAGCAAATCTATAGACCAGTAACCGTAACAGGATCAGTGAAAGATCAACTAGAGTACAGGAGACAACAAACTGTGCAAATGCAAATATAAATAAATGGTAATAAATAATGAGAACATGAGATAACAAGGTAAAGAGTCCTTAAAGTGAGATCATTGGTTATGGGATGGGAAAGTGAGTGTAGATATCCTCTTTAATCAAGAGCCTGATGGTTGTGGGGTAGTAGCTGTTCTTGAACCAGACGGTGCAAGTCCTGAGACACTTGTGCCTTCTACCTGATGGTAGAAACAAGAAAAGAGCATGGTCTGGGTGGTGGGGATCTCTAATGTCACTCAAGTTTGGGAATGAACATGGGTTTCTGGAGTTATGAGGCAGCATCTACTGGCTATTCCAAAGTGCAGTACATACATTTCTCATTGCAATTAATATGGCTTCTCAAAAGTAACTACACATTAGCCACAACTTTCATAACCAATCTGGTGAGACTATTTAAGGAAGAGTGTCTGTATTACTGGTTTTGAGAGTTGTCATGGATAAACTTCAAGCTTCTTTAAAGTTGACACTCACAGTCCTTCTTGTACTTTGAGCATAGCTGCAGAGACAAGTGCCAGGGCTGATTCATTTTTAGACTTAAGACTCTGGATCAAAACCCTTTTACCCCCAATAATTGGGCATTGTCTTACAGGGTCATGCATAACAACAGAGGTGGGGGAGGACAGAGGGGGCAGATGCCCACTGAATAAAGTTAAACGTGTGGTGATTTAGTATCAGTTTTGCACAGGGACAGATTCTTTGTTCCATGTTCCTGGAATGGACTGGCATAACACATGCATGATGTGTGGGTAAACTCACGCTGAATCTCCGCACTATGACAGCCTAACAACAAGCGGTACAGAGCCCAAATATTCAACCAAATTTGTTTATCAACAAGGCTGATGTAAATAATGATAACTTAGCAGAGAGGGCAAATCTGACCTCAAGTACTATGAATCAAAGGCCTATGGGAATAAGAGTCTCATGTGGATCTGTTGACTAACTTCTCTGTTTGACCTGCTGCACTACCAAGAGCTTTGCCGATGAACTTAAATTGACTATAGTGCAGACACTAGTCGAGTCTTTTTTTTACCTAATTTTTATTTAGAGATTCAGCATAGTAACGGGCCTCTCCGGTCCACTGAGGTCACACCACACAATTAGATTCATGTGACCAACACAGCCTTATTAGCTGAAGACTTACTGAAAGCCTTTTAAGTATAGTTCATGATTTTAATTATTGTTTTCTGTTGATATAATTAGATGCTACTTTTGGTTAAGTAGTACAGTCTCATACTTTACGTTGTCAATGGCCTGCCTTTATTATCAACTTTAATACAACAAAAATGCTTCCCTATGTCAGTGTCAATACTCCAATTCTTCAGGAGAAAAATAAAAAATTAAGAAAAAATACTTCAGATGCGTGAAAGCAGGAAATCTGAAATCAAACAGAAAATGCTGGAACCCTACAGCAGCATCTGAGGAAAAAGGAAGGGGGTTCCAGTTACCCTATTACAGAAAAATTGGGGAAGCTTCGGAAAGAGTACAGAAGAGGTTTACCAGGATGCAGCCTGCATTAGAGAATATAAGGAGAGGATGGAAAAACTTTGCTTACTTTTCTCTGGGATGTCAGAGGCTGTGGGGAGAATGGATAGAAGTTTATAAAATTATGATTGGTCTCGAATAAAAAAATAGATAGAATCTTCTTCCCAGGGTGGAAATGTAAATACTAGACAAGTGCATTTAAGGGGAGAGGGAGTAAGTTTAACGAAGATATGCAAGGCATGTTGTTTTTACTCAGAGAGTGCGGGCTGCCTGGAGTGTTGGTGGGTAACAGATACTACAGTGATAGGTAATAGAGATGTTAGACAGGTACAGTATATGAATAAGCCAGAAATGAAGGGAAATGGATCATGTACAGGCAGAAGGTTTAGTTTAATTATTTTAATTCAGTAATGTGTTTAGCAGCAACATCATAGGCCCAAGGGCCTGTTCCTGTACTGTATTCATCAATATTCTATGTAATGTTGCAGTTTAAGGACCATTTACAGGAACAATAGCTAGATCATAAGAAGAATCAAGGCCTTCAGTCCACTGGGTGAACATCAAACACTCATTTACGTTAATACTACATTAATCTTAGTTTGTTCTTGCCACATTCACCTCAACTTCCTCCCCCGCCAAAGAATAAGTTCTGCTACTCATCTCTACACCTTATACTGGGCAATTAGCTAACCAGCTTGCTTAATTTTGGGATGCGGGAGGAAATCAGGTCACCCAAAGGAAACCCACGTCATCACAGGGACAATGCGTAAACTCCGTGCAGATGTCACCGAAGAGAATAAGAGAGACATAGTTGCTGTGGTACCGTACACCACTTTCCCAACTCTCAGGATGGGAAAATGGGAAACAGAATGCAGAACGTGGTATTACAGCTGCAGAGAAAGTGAGTGCAGGTAGACAAATAAAGTCTATGTGCCACGATAGGGTTCATTGGGAGATCATGAGTTCACGTAACAATATTTCTAGTGGTATCTCGGAGGGTTTTAGCACATTGGACTTATGCTGGGTTACACATGGACTACTGACACTTATCTTTGTAAGTGCTGTCATATTTGGGTCTCGCACGTGACATATGGGGCGGCAAGGAAGCAAAAGGATTAGCACAAGGCTTTGCAGTACCAGCAACCTGGGTTCAATTCCGCCACTGCCTGTAAGGAGTTTGTCCGTTCTTCTTGTGACTGTGTGGGTTTCCTCCGGGTGCTCTGGTTTCCATCCACAGTCCAAAAGTGTAACAGTTGGTAGGTTGATTGGTCATTGTAAATTGTCCTGTGATTAGGCCAGGGGGAAATTGGGGGGTCTGCTGGGCGGCGTGGCTCGAAGGGCCGGAAGGGCCTAAACCACACTGTGTCTCAATAAATAAAGACATTTATTTAATAATAAATTATTAAACAAATAAAGAGCACCAAATTTCTTGGTGTTCACCTGGCGGAGAATCTCACCTGGTCTCTCAACACCAGCTCCATAGCAAAGAGACCCCAGCAGTGTCTCTACTTTCTGCGAAGGCTGAGAAAAGTCCATTTCCCACCCCCCTATCCTCACCACATTCTACAGACGTTGTAGCGAGATCATCCTGAGCAGCTGCATCACGGCCTGGTTTGGGAATTGCACCGCCTCGGATCGCAAGACCCTGCAGCAGATGGTCAGATCAGCTGAGAGGATCATCGGGGTCTCTCTTCCGGCCACTACAGACATTTACACCACACGCTGCACCCGTAAAGCCAACAGTATTGTGAAGGACCCCACGCGCCCCTCATATAAACTCTTCTCCCTCCTGCCATCTGGAAAAAGGTACCGAAGCATTCGGGCTCTCACAACCAGACTGTGCAACAATTTCTTTCCCCAAGCCATCAGACTCCTTAATATCTAGAGACTAGACTGACATCTACAAATGTTTGTACATCATTTATTATTATATTGTAATTTGTCCTCTACTGTGCCTAATTTCTTGTTTATCATTTATTGTACTGCCCTGCACTGTTTTGTGCACTTTATGTAGTCCTGTGTAGGTCTGTAGTCTAGTGTAGTTTTTGTGTTGTCTTATGTAGTCTAGTGTAGCCTTGTGTTGTCTCACTTAGTCTAGTGTAGTTTTGTGTTGTTTCATGTAGCATCATGGTCCTGGTTTCGTTGTTTCGTTTTTACTATGTTCTGTACCAGCAGTTTATGGTCGAAATGACAATAAAAAGCGACTTGACTTGACACTGAAGTTTTTAAAAATGCCCCTAGAAGTTTGCTGGAACTTTCCATTGTGATATCAGTATAATCCAGTGCAGCACTCTATCTGTTGGTAGAATTGTTGCTAGTCAAGATTCCCCTATGTTTTTGCTGGAGAATCTGCCCTCACATCCAGTGCCAGATTTGTCCAAGAGTGGGTTCAATTAGTTTCTGGCTTCAATGGAAAATGTCAGACCATGAGTAATATATTCTATGTTACTCTTTTCAAATTAGTTGCATTTACAGTAATCCTTTTAATTACTTCTGTCTCAGTATCCTGTATTTCGTTCTCTAAGTTATTGAAAAAATAGTTTGTAATTCAAACCTACAGCAGATGTACTTTACTAAATAAAGGAGATTCTTCCTGTGTTAGGACAAATGTTTTACAGTGGTGTTCTACGACAGACACACAAAATTTGGAAGATTCCTCACTCAACAGTGTTGCAGCTCAGTAAGCAGTCAGTCACAAGACAAAATCTTTCAAATTATTTCCCTTAAAACACATTGACGATTATTAGCATGTCATGTAAGACAAATGTGTTTCTTGATTTTGATTAGATTAAAGATTAAAGCTTGCCTTTATTGGTCACATGTACATCAAAACACACAGTGAAAAGTGTTTTTTTGTGTCAACGACCAATGCAGTCCAGAGATGTGCTGGGAACAACCCACAAGTGTAGCCAAGCTTCCGGTATCAACATAGCATGCTCACAATTTACTAACCCTAACTCATTCATTTTAGGAATGTGAAAGGCACCTGAAGGAAATCCACGCTGTCATGGGGAGAAGGTAGAAACCTCATTCAGACAGTGGCAAGAATTGAACCCCCGTCATAGCTGTAAGGTGCTAAGCTAATCGCAATGCTACTGTGCCACCCTTGGCAATTTGTGACTTCTATTTAACAATTTAAAACAATTGTAATTGTTTATTATGTTTTGGCAGTATTTAAATGTTTTTGACTATCAGGGAAGTTGGAGAATCAAAAGATGTTCTTTCACCACAGATGCTGCCCAACCTGCTGAAATTTCTATTTTTATTTATAACTCCAGATAGTTCTCAGCCAGCAATATTACTCTTGAGAGCATCTCTAGGTAATAATAAAGGTGGTCAAGAAGGTTAATTTTTTAAAACATGTCTCGAAGCAGGAAAGAGAAGTAAAGAGTTGAGGAGATGCAGGAGATTGCAGACATTGCTAGTCTTTCAGTCAAAGACAGACTGAAAGATTGGGAGACAGCTAGTACAAAGAAGTTATCATTAACACAAGAGATTCTGAGATGCTGGAAGTCTTGAGAAATACACACAAAATGCTGGAAGAACTCAGTAAGCCAAGTAGGACCTATGGAGGGGAATAAACAGTCAATATTTTGGTCTGAGTCCTGATAAAGGGTCTCAGCCCAAACCATGAACTGTTTAATCACTTCCATAGATGTTGCCTGACTTGCTGAGTTCTTCTAGCATTTTACGCATGTTTGACAAAGCAGTTATCTCCCTTTTTACTCTTTTGGACCAGATAAAGAGTCTCGCCTTAAAAAATCAACTGTCCATTTCCCTCCACAATTACTGTCAGAACTATTGTGTTCCAGTAAATAGTTGAGAAGGTTTATGAAGGGATTTTCAGAGCCTATAATCTTGTCAGATGAAGGCAAGTAGCACACATCATGCATTGTCTTGTCATGAAGTGATATATGCATTTATATGTTTCATTGCACTTGATAAAGGTAAATGATGTTTGTTGTAAATTCTGGCTTAATTTTGTAGTAGGCTGACAGCAAAAATGTGTCACTAAAAACGAAAAGCTCAAGGAAGAGAAAGGGCTTGAGATTTTTTGTACAAATATCTAGGGCTAACAATATCAGCACAAAATGGTTTTTCAGTTATGTGTTATGTTTGAACTGCGGTTGACGCAAATGTGGCTTGCTTATCAGTAATCTCAAGAAGGATGCATAGTTCCTGTCTACAGATACCATTTCCTGTTGTTGTTGCTGCTGGTACTGATTTAGATCTAAATATTTGTAGCAGCAATAGACAGATATCTGCAACTCACAACACATACAGGCCATTAACAGATTCACCAAGAATTGGGTTCCACCCGGAGTACTCTGCTCTAGGACCCATCAGAACTACTATTCAATCAGTAGAATCCCGGAGAGAGAGAGTGAAGTCTCTTGATATCAAGGGAACATTTAATGCAGTGTGATCCTGGGATCTCGGTAAAAGGAAAGTCAGTGGGCATCAAAGGGAAAACATTCCAGTGCCCCTCTCTTACTTCTAACATTGGATAGTGGTACAGAAAACTGAAGTCCCACGCCAGCAGGTTCAAGAACGACTACACAATGGAGCTGTCAATATACAGCAATATTAGATATACATCTTCTGAATTGTCGTCGCTGCAATCTGCAGTCTTTAGTTTCACTTTAAGCTCAGTATTATTTATATATACACACACACACACACGCGCGCGCGCACACACACACACACACATATATATAATATATATATATATAAAAACACACATAAATATATAAATTTGCACAATTGCACAATTTGTCTTCTTTTGCATATTGGTTGTCAGTCTTCATGTCTTTGTTAATGTATAGTTTTGCATAAATTCTGTCATATTTCTTTATTTTCTTGTAAATACCTGCAAGAAAATGAATCTCAACGTAGTTTTGTGGTGAATAAATTTACTTTGACGATGATTTGTTTTTTGAACCAACCAGCACCTCCAGCTACTGCTTCAGTATCGCAACACTATGATCACTTTGGTCACTTTGCACTGAAGTCGACTTCTTTAATCTGATTGTGCTCATTCTTGTAAAAATGTGTACATTTTATGTTTTTTCTTTGGAATGTTGCTAAAATGGTCTATGTGCCAGTGAGATGCTGCTGCAGGTAAGTTTTACATTGTACCTGTGCTTGAATGTACTCATGTATATGATAGTAAATTCGATTTTGAAACTGGTTGAAGTCAGACAAAAGTATCATAGAAAAGGAATATTAGAAGGTATGAAGGGAATAGGTTTAGAGAAATATGCACCAAGTTCAGGCACGTTCGACTAATTGAGGTAGACATTTTTGATGTCATGTTGAAGTTGGACTGAATTGCCTGTTTCTTTGTTGTGTAACTCTGTGATTCATTAACCCTAAAGAAATGTGGTTGTGCTTGTAGGGGGGAGAGGTGGGTGGATCACCATGTTCCAGGTCCAGGACAACACCGTACATATTTCTCAGGTCAGTGTCTTCTTCCCAACCTTCTTCAACTGCTTTATCATTAAGAAGGTCAGAAGTGGGGGTTTAAATCAGAATCAGGTTTAATATCACTGGACTACGTCATGAAATTTGTTGTTTTGCAGCAGCAGTACAAAAAACTATCAATTACAATAAGAAACACACTTAAATATTTAAAAAAATAAGTTAAATAATTAGTGCAAAAAGAGAGGGAAACAAAAAGTGACGTGGCGTCCATGGGTTAGTACATTGTCCTTTCAGAGATCTGATTGCAGAGGGGAAGAAGCCATTCCTAAAATGTTGAGTGTGTGTCTTCAGGCTCCTGTTCTTCCCCTCTGATGGTAGGAATGAGAATAGGGCATGTTCTAGATGATTAGAGCTCTTAATGATAGATGCCGCCTTCTTGAGGCAACACCTTTCGAAGATGTCCTCAATGCAGGGGAGGCTAGTGCCCATGATGTAGCTGGCTGAGTTTACAACTTTCTGCAGCTTTTTCCAATCCTGTGCAGTGGCCCTTCCATGCAAGATGGAGATTCAATGGGTTAGAATGTGATTCACGGTACCTCTGTAGAAATTTACTAGTCTTTGATGACAGTTCAAATCAATATTCAACTCAATTACATTTCTCAAAAACTTAAGTGGGACCTAGACATCTAGTATCTTTTCATCTCTGTTTTATGTGCCTAGCCTTTATTCTTAAGATGTGTCCCTGGTACTAGATTCCTGTGAAAGGAGTAGCATTCTTCCTGTATCTCATCTTTAAAAATGTGCAACTTTCAATAAGCTATCTTGAGAATATAAAGAATAGTATTAGTCTGCCCAGTACAGCAAAAGTGCCCTTCCTGGCAACAGCCTAGTGAATCTTTGTCCCACTCCTTCAACGGCAACCACATCCTTTCTCAGATAAACAGACCAAAGTTATACACATTACTTCAGGTGCAATCTCATCAGGGCCCTGTACGACTGTAATACAGCTTCCTTACTCTTATAAATCAAATGTTTTCACAATAACCATTTACATAAATACCATTTGCCTTTCTAATTGCTTGCTGCACCTAAATGTTAACTTTCAGTTGCTGCTCTTTCAGCACACCTATGTCTCTTTGACCATTAATACCAGCAAATCTCTCACATTTAACAAATACTCTGTTTTGTGCATCAATGTAAATAACCTCATTTTTGTTTGTTTTACGTACCATCTGGCACGTTCTCCCCATACACTCAGATTGCCCACCAACCCTTCTAGCATCATTACTTCCTCCTCCCCACTATATTAATATATTCAGAAAACTTGAAAATAATGATTTTTGATTGTCCTAGCCAAATCATTTGTATAGATTTTGAGGAATTAGGGCCTGAACATGGCTCATTGCTATAATCTACTAGTCACATCCTGTCAACCTGAGAAAGGTTCCTTTAATGTCACTGCAAAAATCAAGCTACTGGAGACCCCTAGTGAGCCAGGTGTCCTTCCTATCTCTTTATTTCCTGGTACCCCTGCAACTTACTTTCTCACACATATTGTTAACATATTGTTCTACTAGCCAGTAGCCTATATTAAGGGTTTACTAACAGTGGACATTTACATAGAGCCTGAAAGGATACAGCACAGCACAGACCCTTTGACCTACTATCAAGCACCTATTGTCACTAATTCTACATTAATTCCATTGAACTGCTGCCACAGAACAGCAAATACTGTGTGTCAGTGACAGTAAACCTGATTCTCATTCTTTTTATTTTATTCTTGCTGTACTCTCATCAATTCACCACAGATTCTGCCTCCCTTCTCCAAGCTAGGGGGAATGTGACAGTGCAGCTGTGTACATACATCTATTGATGCTTCTGGACACATCTTCAGTGATGTTCCTGGAATCATCGGGTGTTTCGGGTCTTTCAACATCATACAACCTCCTCCAGGTGACCCAACGGGGCTGATCAGATCCCAGCTTGTGTCCAGATGGCTAGCTACTTATGACTCCATGGCTCCCCTCTTTTGAGCCACAGCCATCTTGAGGTCTTCTCTGCCGCATCGGTGGTACTGAGGATGGCTCTCCTCTTCCTCTCTCTCTCGATGCCCAAAATGGTGAAGGCTCTAACTAAAGAATAGTCTACGAATCCCCTACACCAACCTCCACTGGGAGACACCTCGCTCTCCATCCAGCCTGCTGACAATTTCCGACCAGACCTGCGTACTTGGAGAGCTTCCTTTCAAAGCCCTCCTCCAAGCTATCTTCGCATGGGACTGTCAGCTCCAGCAGCACCACTTGCTTAGTAGACTCAGACACTAGGACAATGTCTGGTCGCAGGGTGGTGGCTGCGATATGGTTGGGGAACTTCAGCTGCCGTTTGAGGTCCACCAACAGCTGCCAGTCCCTTGCAGAGGTCAGAATGCCTGCAAATGTTCTTTTGGCAGGTATTGGCTGCTCCCCAGCTCTGACAAAGGCAATGGTCTGCTTGGAGGGTCGGGACCGCTTCACCCACTCAACTCCGGCGCTGACGGCTTCAGCGATGGACTTCAGGACCTGATCATGCCTCCACCTGTACCGTCCCTCACCAAGTGCCCTTGCACAGCCGCTGAGGATGTGCTCCAGGGTTCCTCGCTTGGAGCACAGTAGGCACGTAGGTGACTCTGCCTTGCCCCATGTGTGCAGGTTTGATGGGCTTGGAAGCACATCATACACTGCCTGGATGGGAAATTGGTTGCGGTGTGGTTCGGCTTTCCAAAGATCAGCCCAGGTCACTTTCCTCTCAACCGCATTCTCCCATCTTGTCCAAGCTCCCTGTTGCTTCATTCCCACCGCCTTGCAGGCTCTCATCTCCTCCACTACTGCTCTCACCTCCTCCTGAACTAGACGATGCCTTTCCTTCCCTCTAGTGTCCATTTGGGGAGTTGGAAAGGATCCTAGCCCAGCTTGGCCTCGTGTGACCACTCCCACCAGCCTCCTGTGACACAGCCTCACCTCTGCCTCCTGAACAGCTTCCTCTGCCTTCAACTTCCTGCCAGTACTTACTTGTATCCCTGCTCTAGCCACCTTCGGGTCACCTGATTCCCTATATTGTAGCACTTCTCCGACTCTTGTTACCTTGAGTTCTTCCTCCAAGGATTACCTACAATAACCTACATGTCTTTGAGATGTGGGAGGAAAATGAAGCGCCTGTAAACACAGGGAGGACATGCAAGTTCCACACAAACAGGACCCGAGGCCAGGATAGAACCCCGTGTCTCCGCCACTGTGAGACGACAGCTCCACCAGCTGTGCTACTGTGTCGCTCTAAAGCAGAGGTTCCCAACTTGTCTTATGCCATGGACCAATGCCATTAAGTCCCTGAGCCCCAGGGTGGGAACCCCTGCTCTAAGGGTAGATGGGAGTAAAATATTCCCTGGTAGCTCTCAAGATTGCCTTGAAAAATTTGATGGAAGTCAATACGAAAGACCTATGACTCACTATCTACTTTAGGGGTCAATTCCTTATCTCATTGAAAACATATATATATACACGTATATAAGTATTTGGATTGACATGGGTGGATTAGGGAGACAGCATGGCTTCGCGTATGATAGGTCATGTCTAACCAACCTTATAAAATTTTTGAGGAAGTTACCAGGAAAGTTGATGAAGGCAGGCCAGTGGATGTTGTCTACATGGACTTTAGTAGGCATTTGACAAGGTCCCACATGGGTGGCTGGTCAAGAAGGTTCAGTTGCTCGGCATTCAGGATGAGATAGTAAATTGGATTAGACATTGGCTTTGGGAGAGAAGCCAGAGAGTGGTCATGGAGTGTTGCCTCTCTGACTGGAGGCCTATGATTAGTGGTGTGCTACAGGGATTGGTGCTGGGTCCTTTGTTGTTTGTCATTTATATCAATGACCTGGATGATAATGTGGTTAACTAGATCAGTAAATTTGTAGATGACACCAAGATTGTGGGTGTAGTGGACAGTGAGGAATGCTATCATGGCTTGCAGTGGGATCTGCATCACTCGGAAAAATGGGCTGATAAATGGCAGATGGAATTTAATGCAGATAAGTGCAAGGTTTCGCACTTCAGTAAGACCGACCAAGGTAGGTCTTACACAGTGAACGGTAGGGCACTGAGAAGTATTGTAGGACAAAAGGATCTGGGAATACAGGTACATAAGTCATTGAAAGTGGCGGCACAGGTAGGTAGGGTCGTACCGAAAACTTTTGGCACATTGGTCTTCATAAGTCAAAGTACTGAGTACAGAAGATGAGATGTTATATTTAAGTTGTATAAGGTGTTAGTGAAGCCTAATTTGGAGTATTGTGTGCAGTTTTGATCACTACCTACAGGAAGGATGTAAACAAGGTTGAGAGAGTGCAGAGAAAACTTACAAGTATGGTGTCGAGTCTTGGGGATCTGAGTTATAAGGAAAGATTGAATAGGTTATGACTGTATTCTTTGGAACATAGAAGATTGAGAGAAGATGTGATAGAGGCATACAAAATTATGAAGGTTATAGATAGGGTAAATGCAAGTAAGCTTTTCCCACTCAGGTTGGATGGGACTACAACCAGAGGACATGGCTTAAGTGTGAAAAGTGAGAAGTTTAAGGGGAACATTAGGGGAAACCTCTTCACTCAGAGGGTCATGAGAGGTGGAATGAGCTGCCAGTACAAGTGATGCTTGCGAGCTCGATTTAGATTAGATTATATTAGATTCAACTTTATTGTCATTGTGGTGAGTGTAGATACAAAGCCAATGAAATGAATTTAGCATCTGACCAGAAATGCAAAGAATAGTGTTATTTACAAAATAACTGCGAATAAAAAAAGTGCTACGACACACAGATATAAAAGTACTGAGACAGTACAATACGGATGCAATACTGCTTAGCGCTGTGATGAGAGGTTCAGCAGTGTCACAGCCTCAGGGAAGAAGCTCAAAGTTTAAGAAAAGTTTGGATAGGTACATGGATAGTAGGGGTATGGAGGGCTATGGTCCCGGTGCAGGTCCATGGGAGTTGGCAGTTTAAATGGTTTCAGCATAGGCTAGACAGGTTAAAGGACCTGCTTCTGTACTATACTTCTCTATAACTCTACGAAATAAGAGTCATCAAATTAACCCAATATCAATCAATTCAGAATCACAGACATAAGGGAGACTGCTGGTGCTGAAATCAGGAACAATACACAAAACTCTGGAGGAACTCTGTTAGTCCTGATGAAGGGACTGGGCCCGAAACCTCGACCGTAACTCTTCCTGAAGATGCTGCCTTCACCAGCAACTTTTATGTGTGTTGTCTGGAGGAACTCAGTGGGTTAGGCAGCATCTATGGAGAGGGAAGGACATTTGATGTTTTGGTTGAGACCCTTCCTGAGGACTGGCAGATGAAGGCTCCTGATGATGGATCTGTCTTGAGTTGACTGTTTGGTTCCTTCTATAGATGCTGCCTGACCTGCTGAGTATTTCCAGATATCTTTAAGTTAATTCAGAATCATATTTATTAATATTAACTTAGTGAATTTTTTTGTTTTGAAAATTCATCACAAAGGGGAGATTTCTGGCAGTGAGGTGTGAAGTAATG
Source organism: Mobula birostris (assembly GCF_030028105.1). Lineage (NCBI taxonomy): Eukaryota > Metazoa > Chordata > Chondrichthyes > Myliobatiformes > Myliobatidae > Mobula > Mobula birostris. The sequence continues at coordinate 126,542,663 of NC_092371.1, forward strand.
ACATAACTTACCATTACTGGAATGGTGAGAAGACAGTTTCAAGAAACATTTCTACATACTTACAATGGATTATAAAAATAACATATAATATAGTATAGACATTTTGATATTTTGCAGAAAATAGCAATGTTCAGGGAGAGCTATGTTCTTCAAAATCAGTCCAGTTCACAATTTTCTATAACGTGAAGCTAAGTCATCTACATATATATCAAGAAGTGCAAACCGAAGAAAATAAATTGTGTTCATTTATTTACTTACTTACACAAAAATGTCTTAAGAATGAATTTCAATTCTGTATTCTGGAGTTTTTGGGAGATATTTCTGAATTCTGTAAGGGTGAAATTCCGTTACCGAGCAGCTGTCAAGTAGCAGTCACCCGTACTTGAAAACAGTGGTCAACCACATGTCCAAAATAACAAGGCCTTGAAAATTATTCTTCTCCTTTTCTTCATTAAAATCTTTAAATTTGTTTAAAAGTAAAACCTGTTTCGGTAATTCTGACCATAAGATTGTAAAAATCCATTTGGCTCACAAATGTCCTTCAGAGAATGAAAACTGCTGCCTTTAATCATTCTGACCTATTTGTGACTGAAGACCCACCAGTGTGGTTAGCTTTCAACTGCCTCCTCAATTCAAGCGCAATTAGTGATGGTCAATGAATGTTATCATTTCCTACAATGCACCCACTCTGGAGACAAACAAAACAAGATCACTTTTAAAGATACGGGGTGTCTAAGTCATTGAGCTTTGATGGTGCTGATGGAAAACAAGTGTTCACATTGAGTCCCTATATTATTGTGCCAAAATAACATGTGTGAACCTTCTTTGGAAAGTCCTCCCAGCATTGTCATGACACATCTAGGGAATTTTTAAAATGTAATATATCCGTAGATTGCTCCAGGACCAATGTTTTATCTTCCCCTCCTCCACCCTCCTGGGAATAAAGGGAAGTCCCATCTCTCTACAAGTAGATAGGAACAAAGAACAAGCACCTAGTACACAACACAGACCTTATAGAGGCATATCAAATCATGAGGGGCATGGATAAGGTGGATGGTCACAGTCTTTTGTTCCCCAGGGTAGGGGAGTCTAAATCCAGAGGGCACCGGTTTAAGGTCGGAGGGGGGAAGATTTAAAAGAGATCTGAGGTGCAATTGAGCCATAGACGCTGGAAGCACATGCAGTCAGCTGGAGGAACTCAATGGGTCAGGCAGCATCTGTGGGAGAAAAGGAATAGGTGATATCTTGGGTCAAAACCCTGCACCAAGGATACTTCACAGAGGTGGTGGGTATTTGGAACGAGCTGCCAGAGGAAATGGTAGAGGCGGACACAAAAGCTCAGGAGGTTACATGCCTGAAGACTTGTCAAGAGATGTTTTAAAACTACTTCAAATGGATCCATATTTCCATATGAAATGGAAGGGTAATTTGCCTTTCATATTGATGTTGGCTCATTCCAGTATATATTTTTTCCTATTCTCCCTATAATTCCAATAGGTCTCCTCTGGTTTATCTACACACTAAGCTACCGACCCACATATCTCTGAGATATGGAAGGAAGAGGAAGAACCCAAGGTCAGGCCTGAACCCTGATATCTGGAGTCATGAGGAGGTCACTTCACCAGCAGAAGGACGAGACTGCAAATGCCAAATCTGCGGCAGAAACACGTTGCAGTAGCAGCATCTGTGGAGGCAAAGGGGTAAGTTCTGTTACAGGTTCCTGACCGAAACATGACCCCCACAGACTCTCCCTGACCTTCTGAGTTCCTCCTGCAGAGCAGATGTGCAGAGCAGCTACTCTCTGCTCATATTGCCCATCCCTAATTCCCAGTTGCATTCCATTTCAATTCCCCTTCCCATTCCCACACCATCCTGTCCATCTTCAGCCTCTTCCACTGCCAGGGTGATGCCCAATGCAAACTAGAGGAACAACACTTCATATTCTGCTGGGGTAGTCTATCGCTCAATGATTGGACATTGATTTTTAGAATTTGAGGTAATCCTTACATCCAGTGTTATTCCCTCACATCCCACTCTCCTTTTAGATTCTCTTTCCATCTTCCTACTTTTGTTCCTTTTTCATGCAGCTTCCAATCATCCATTTTCATCATTCTCCCTTTCCCAGTTCCATCCACCCAATGCACGCCCATGTCACTTACTGGTTCCCCCATCCTCCCTTCTGGTTTTGGTTCTATCTGCCCTTCACCTCTCCTCCAGTAGTTCCCATTATCACCTTCTTTACTTACCAGATTCCAACTCTGGGGACCTGTGTGTTCCTGTTTATCTCCTTCCAACAGCTGTCTCCACCTTTACCCTCCCTCCTTCCCCACGTCACTCCATCAGCCCTTTGTTCTGTCTGCTTCCATCATTGACCTGCCTCTGATTCTCAGCTCCAGCCTCTCTCTCTTTTCTTCATTCCATCTGCCAGTCACCCTTCATCCCTCCTCAGTCCTCCAATCACCTCAGACTCCTGTCTTGCTAATGATCCTGTCATTCATTATACTGACTGTCATCCTTTCCACACTCAGTCCTGATGCAGGTCTTGAACCCAAAACATGACAATTCCTCCCCTCACACCTGTCTCCAGACCCACAGATGCTGCTCAGCCCAGAGTTCAACCAGCAGATTCTTTGTTGCTTCAGTTCCTGCTGCAGTTTGGTTTTAACTGTAACAGCTGCACTGCTGTGCTTCCCCATAGAGGGGAAGGTAGCTTTAGCCTGACTTCCTCGTAATATGGAAATACATGTGGAAGGATTCATATTTCACGAGCAGCCTGTACATTCACTGACTCATTGACTAAAGATCGCAGCACCAGCGGGATCAAGGAGGTATGACCAAGTGAGGTGGAGGAGCATTTACAGAGCTGCTTTTGAGTTGCTGGACTGGGATTCATCTTCAAATTTGAACGCATATGCCGCAGTTGTCACTGACTTCATCAATTCTTTTGAGAATGAGTGTGTGCCTTCGAGAACATTTCCAAATACCCAAACGGTTGCTGATGAACCGGGAGATACACAATGTGCTGAAGACTAGATCTGTGGCACTCAAGACCAGCGATCTGAACTGTACATGAAATCCAGGTACGACCTACGGAATGCTATTTTAAGAGTGAGAAAACAATTCTAATTGAAGTCAGAGATGAAATCAGATGCACATCAGTGCTGGTAGGGTTTGCAGGCATTACTTCCTACAAGGTGAAACCTGACATCATGATGGCTGGGATGCTTCATTTCCCGATGAACTCAATGCCTTTTACGCATGCTTTGAAATGGAGACAGAAGACGACACTGCAGGAAAAAAAATCACTGCAGCGTCTGATGACCCTGCGATCTCTGTCTTGGAAGCCAATGTCAGAAAAGCTTTCAAGAGGGTGAACCCTTGCAACATATCATACCTTGATGGTGTACCTGGTAGGGCACTGAAAACCCGTGCAAACCATCTAGCAAAAGTGTTGAAGGACATCTGCAGTCTCTCACTGCTGCAGTTGTAAGTCCCCACCTGCTTCATAAAAACGCCAATCATGCCAATGCCCAAGAAGAGCAGAGTGAGTTGCCTCAATGTCTATCATCCAAGTTCCACTCATATCTACTGTGATGAAGTGCTTTGAGAGGTTGGTCATGGTCATAACCAACTCCTGCTTAAGCAAGTATCTGCACCCACTGCAATTTGCCTATTGCCTGGTAGGTCTACAGCAGATGCAATCTCACTGGGTTTCCACTGGCCACGGATCACCTACACAACACCAACATCTACATCAAGCTGCTGTTTATTGATTACATCTCAGAGTTCAACAGAGTCATACCCTCACTTCTAATCAACAAGCTGCAAAACCTGGGCCTCTGTACCTCCCACTGCAACTGGATTCTTGGCTTTCTCTCTGGAAGACTACAGATCAGGAAGATCAGAAATAACACCTCCTCACTGACAATCAACTCTGGCATACCTCAAGGATGCGTACTTAGCCGACAGTTCTATTCTCTCTATGCCCACGATGGTGTGGCTAGGCACAGGTCAAACAACATCTAGAAATTTGCCGTTGACACAACTACTGTTGGCAGAATTTCAGATGTTGATGAGGTGTACAGGAGAGGGATAGATCAGCTCGTTGAGTGGTGTCACAACAAGAACCTTGCACTCACTGTCAGTAAGACCAAGGAATTGATTGTGGACTTCAAGAAGGAAAAATTGAGGGATCACACATTAGTGCTCATTGAGGGATCAGCAGTGGAAAGCATGAGCAGTTTCAGGTTCCCGGGTGTCTAAAGATCACAGTTCCTGGGTGCAATTACAAAGAAGGCAGGACAACAGCTATATTTCATTAGGAGTTTGAGGAGACTTGGTATGTCACCAAACACTCTTTCAAGTTTCTACAGATGTTCCGTGGAGGGCATCCTAACTGGTTGCATCACCATTTGGTGTGGAGGAACCACTGTACAGGATCAGAAAAGGCTGGAGAAAGTTGTGGGCACTATCATCATGTCTCCACTGCATCAATGACACCTTCAAAAGGTGATGCTTCAAGAAGGCACCATCCATCATTGAGGACCCTCATCACCCAGGACATGCCATCTTCTTAATTGCTACTGTCAAGAAGGAGTTCTTAGAATAAGGACATGCACTCAACATCTCATTAACAGCTTCTTCAACTCCACCATCAGATTTCTAATGGACAATGAACCCATGTACACTACCTCACTTCTTTTGGATATATTTACATGTGCAATTGTAGCTTTTACTATTATCTATTGGAATGTACTGTTGCCGCAAAACAACAGATTTCATGACATATGCCTGTGATATTAAACTTGATTCTGATTCACTGGCAAGCAGAAGATGAAAGATAACAATGGTGCCACCTATGGGAGACAATGGGAGGTGGCAATGGAAATTTCCTTTCTGTTGATGCGGTTATCACTTTACTTATGAAGTTAACAAATATGCATATTATCAAAACCACACTAGAAGTGTTGCATTCATGTAGTTTAAAAATGGCTTGTTCTTACTAATTTACTTCCCTCTATGTTTCTCCTTGCCGTGACATTGTGCTTAGGTAGAACAAAGATCTTACCAATTGTAGCAAAACAGGAAGCTATTACAGAATTGAAAGCCAGCAGACCATTTGACCATAAACAGCACAACTTTTATCAATTTACATGGTTTTTCGATAAGAAGTCATTCCCACCAACCGTCAACACTCTAAGATTGATATAAAATATTCCATGAGATTATTTTGGATAACAGGTTCCCCCAGTTTCCAAGACAATACTTACATGTTAATCAACATGGTTGTCAGCTTGCAATTTATGTAGCTCTGCGATGCACAAGTGAGAGGTTATATTTGCTGGAAATAAGTACCCTGTCAATACTGTCACCGTTTACCATTTTACCCAATTAAATGTCACTTCAAATGATATTTAGGGTTAAACTTAAAATCATACAACACTGACAGCCCTTTCAGGCCACTGAATCAAGAATTCCACGGATTCACCACCCTTTGGCTAAAAAAGTTCCTCCACATCTCCATTCCAAATGGTCTTCCCTCTATTCTGAGGCCTAGATCCCACAGTAGGAACCATCCTCTCCACATCCACCCTATCTATGCTATTCAATTTTCAGTAGGCTTCAGTGAGATTTCCCCCCCCCCCATTCTTCTAAATTCCAGCAAGTGCAGACCCAGAACCAACAAACACCCCGTGTACAATAACTCCTTCATTCCCGGAATGATTCTCACGAACCTCCTCTAAACCCTCTCCAATGTCAGCATATCCTTTCTTACATAAGAGGCCCAAAACTGCTCACAATACTCCAAGTGAGGTCTCACCAGTGCCTTATTAAGGTCCAGTATTACATCCTTGCTGTTATATTCTAGTCCTCTTGAAATGAATGCTAACATTGCACTTGCCTTCCTCACCACCAGCTCAACTTGCAAGTTAACCTTTAAAGAATCCTACAGAAGGAACTCCAAATCCCCTTGCAACTTGGATTTTAGGATTTCCTCCCCATTGAGAAAATAGTCTATGCTTTCATTCCTTCTACCAAAGTGCATGACCATACACTTCCTGACACTTTAATTCCATCTGCTAATTCTTTGCCCATTCCCCTAATCTGTCTAGGTGCTTCTGCAGCACTCAACAGCCCTGCTTCCTCAACACAACCTGCCCCTCTACTTATCTCATATTATCTGCAAACCTGACAACAAAGCCATCAACTTTGTCATCCAAATCATTGACATATAGAAAAAGAAGCAGTGCCAACACAGCCTCTGTGCAATACCTCGAGTCACCAAGAGCCAACCAGAAAATGTTCCGTTTATTCCCGCACTTTGCCTCCTGCCAGTCAGCCAAACCTCTATCCAAGTTAATATCTTTCTTAATACCATCAGCTCTTAACTTGTTAAGCAGCCTCATATGTGGCACATTGTCTATCCTGCTTGTTATTTCTTTAAAGGATTCCAACAGATTTGTCAGGCAAGATTTTCCCTTAAGGAAAACCATGCTGACTTGACATATTTTATCATGTGTCTCCAAGTATCCTTAAAAATTAATCTTAACAATTGACTTCATCATCTTCTCAACCACTGAGGTTAGGCTATCTGGCCTATAATTTCCTTTCTTCTGTCTCCCTCCGTTGTTGAGGAATGGAGTGACATTTTCAATTTTCCATTCCTCTGGAACTATGCCAGAATGTAGTGATTCTTGAAAGATCATTACTAATACTGCCATAATCTCTTCAGCCACCTCTTTCAGAATCCTGGGATGCCTCCAAGATGTTGGTTCCCCTCGGGTTCAAGTGTAATCCATCCTCTTTGTACATGTCATTCTGTCCCCAGATGAGATCCCAATGATCCAGAAATCTGAAGCCCTGGCCCCTGCACCAGTTCCTCAGTCATGCATTTGCTTGCTCAATCATCTTATTTTGGCATGTGGCACAGGCAACAATCCAGAGATTACTAACCTGGACATCCCACTTTTCAGCTTTCTACTTAACTCTCTAAATTTTCTCTTCAGGATCTCCTCCCTTTTCCTACCTATGTTATTGGTGAAAATATATACCAAGACTTCTGGTTGCTCACCCCGCGCACCACCCCCTTGGAAAGCTGTGGACACAATCCAAAGCAGAGCCATACTCAGTACCACAGACCTGGTTGCTGCAGCTCACCCCCGGTTGGCCACTCCCTCCCTCAACAATATCTAAAACCTTATACTTAATATTGAGGGGAATGGTCATAGGTATACTCTGCAGTGCTGTCATTTTCTCTTTCTTTTCCTGACAGTCACCTAGGTCAGTCGTCCCCACCTCTGGGCCGCGAAGAATGCAGCGGTGCAGCGGTAGCCGGAGCGCACCCGGCAGATCTTTAAGAAAAAAGCTGAAATAAACAAGCTAATTAATTAGGTGCAGCTCAGTACGTAAATGTCGGCCCAGATCAGAGGCAACTGCCGATTTCACTTGCTCTACGTGATGTTCACTCCTCTTTCCAGGGCGCTGGAGCCTTTAGCTGTTCCATTGTTTGGTCAATTTAAATGCCAGCCCAGACAGGCTGAAAAGACAAGGCTGTCAGGATCGAGGTGACATGTTGAATCTACACAAACTTCTAATAAAGTATAGACACTACTGTGCTTTCTTTGTAATGATAGTTACTTGCTGGTCCCAGGACAGATCCTCTGACACTTTTCAGAGGGAGAAACGTCGATCCTTAATGCCGAAGAATTTAAAGTTATTGATCCTCTCCACCTCAGTTCCTCTAATGAAGACTGGCTTTTGGGTGGCACCTAGTTAATTAGCTTGTTTATTTCGGCCTTTTTTCTTAAAGATATGCTGGGTGCGCTCCGGCTACCGCTGCACCCCTGCGTGCTTCGTGGCCCAGAGGTTGGGGATCACTGACCTAGGTACCTGACTCCTGCAATCTAGGGGTGACTGCTCCCTGAGGTTCCTATCTTTCATTTCCTCAGTCTCCTGTATGAGTCAAAGGTCATCAATCTGTAGCTCCTCTTCCTTATATTCTCCAAGGAACTGCAGCTCAGTGCACCTGGTGCAGACGTGGTTATCTGGGAGGTTGCAAGAATTCCCACATCTCACAAAGAACACAACACAGCCCCTGGAGCCATTCTCACTGCACTAAATATACACTTCATAGAATTACGGAGCCCCAGTTATTGAAGGCTTGAAAGGATTGTGAATGGGATGTTGAATATGAATGCCTGCATGACAATCAAATGGTTAAACCTCAGTCTCCATAAATTCCAATTTACTGCAGCAACTGTGCCACCTGGAGGAAGAGAAAGGGATAGCAACAGTTGGGAGTCATCTATGGTTGGGTAGTTGTGAGATCAATCGAACGAAAGGTCAAACAATAGTGATAGGGGATTCTATTGTAAGAGGTAATGGAATGGGGCATACCCTCCTTAGGGGAAAGTTCAAGAATGTCATTGAACAACTAATGAGCATCTTCAAAGAGGAGAGTGAAAGTCAATAAGACCATAGCACCTTAAAATATAGGATTAGAATTAGGCTACTCGACCCATCCAGTATGCTCCGCCATTCCATCATGGCTCATTTTTTTTTATCCTTCTTGGCCCTATCCTTCTGCTTTTTCCCCATAACCTTTGGTGCCCTGACTAATCAAGAAACCATAGAACACAGAACAGTACAGCACAGGAGCAGGCTCTTCAGCCCAAAATGTTGTGCCAAACCAGCTGAAAAGTAAATTAAAAAATCCCCATAAACTAATCCCCCCTACCTACACAATGTACATATCCCTCCATCTTCCTCATATTCAACAACAGGAATTCTGCAGATGCTGGAAATTCAAGCAACACACATCAAAGTTGCTGGTGAACGCAGCAGGCCAGGCAGCATCTGTAGGAAGAGGTGCAGTCGACGTTTCAGGCCGAAGGGTCTCGGCTTGAAACGTTGACTGCACCTCTTCCTACAGATGCTGCCTGGCCTGCTGCGTTCACCAGCAACTTTGATGTGTGTTCCTCATATTCATGTGGCTATCTAAATGTCTCTTAAAAGCCTCAGATATATTTTCCTCATACAGCCATACCAGGCAGAGCATTCCAAGCATCCACCATGCTCTGAGTAAAATAACTTAACCCTCAAATTCCCTTTGAACCTACCCCCTCTCACCATCAATTAATGCCCCCTTGTATTAGCCATTTATACCATGGGAAAAAGATACTCCCTGTCTACTCTGTCTATGCTTCTCATAATCTTATAAACCTTTATTAGATCTCCCTTCAGCCTCCACTGCTCCAGAGAAAACAATCCATGTTTGTCCAATCTCTCATGATAGCACATGACCTCCAAATCAGGTGGTATACTGGTAAACTTCTTCAGGACCCTCTCCAAATCCTCAACATCCTTCCTATAGTGAGGTGAATATAACTGTATGCAATACTCCAGATGTGGCCTAACCAGAGTTCTGTAAAGTTGCAACTAATCAACTTTCATTTTAAATATACTCAATGACATGTCCTCCACAGTCATCCGTGACAATGAATTCCACAGTCTCACCATCCTCTAGCTGAAGAAATTCCTTCTCATCTCTGTTCTAAATGGAAGTCCCTTGAATCCGAGGCTGTGCCCTCTGGTCCTAGACTCACTCAATATAGGAAACATCTTCTCTACATTCATTCTGTCTAGGCCTGTCAATATTTGATAGGTTTCAACAATATTCCCCCTCATTCCTCTAAACTCCAGTGAGTACAAACCCAGAGCCACCAAACGATCCTCATACATTAACCCTTTCATTCCTGGGTAATTTTCATGAACCTTCTGTGGACTACCTTCAATGCCAGCACGTCTTTTCTTAGGTCAAGGGCCGAAAACTGCTCACAATGCTCCAAGTGCTGTCTGACCAATGCCCTATAAAGACTCAGCATCATATCCTTGCTCTTATATTCTAGTCTTCCTGAAATAAATGCTAACATTGCATTTGCCATTGACTCAACCTACAAGTTAACCTTTAGGGAATTTGATGCGTATTTAATATTTCAGTAATATTTAAGTGATATTGTAAATGTATCGTTTGATTAAGCAGTCTTTGTTGTTTGCATAATGCATTTTAGGTTATATGTAAAAGTATGTGAATGGCATACTTCACCACGCCACAACGTCATATGGGCACATCTCACTAAAAGTAAACAAAGCTAAATGTATACAGTTATTCCTGGCTCCTTACTTTTCTTTCAATTAGTTTTATGTCTTGGAGTTTCAAAACATAACAAAATCTTACCTTTATTCCTTCTACCAAAGTGCGTGACCATACACTTCCTCATACTATATTCCATCTGCCACTTCTTTGCCCATTCTCTTAATCTGTCCAAGTCCCTCTGCATCTCCCTGCTACCTCAACGCTACCTGACCTCCACCTATCTTTATATTGTCTGGAAACTTGACTACAAAACTATCAATTCCATCAACCAAGTTGTTGACATATAACGTGAAAAGAAGTGGTCTTGATCCAGATCCCTGCGGAACACCACTACTCACAGTCTCCCTCCCTTTCTAAACAGTAGAGTGATACTTGCAATTTTCCAATCTTCCAGAACCATACCAGAGACTAGTGATTCTTGAAAGATCATTACTAATGTCTTCACAATCTCTTCAGCTACCTCTTTCAGAAACCGAGGGTTTACTCCATCTGGTACAATTGACTTATCTACCTTCTGAACTTTCAGCTTCCTAAACACTAACAGCAACTACATTGCCCTCTGATACTCCTGAATTTCTGACGTACTGCTCATGTCTTCCACAGTGAAGACAGATACAAAATACTTATTAAGTTCATCTGCCAGTTCTTTGTCCAGCATTACTACTTTTCCAGCGTCATTTTTCAACTGTCCAATATCCACTCTTGCCTCTCTTTTACTCTTTATATATCTGAAAAAAACTTTTGGTATCCTCTTTAATATTGTTGGCTAGCTTACCTTCATATTTCATCTATTCTCTCCTCATGACTCTGCTAGTTGCCTTCTGTTGATTTTTAAAAGCTTCCCAATCTGCTAACTTCCCACAAATTTTTGCTATATTTTATTCCCTCTCTTTATTTTTACACTGTCTTTCATTTCCCTTATCAGCCATAGTTGCCTCATCCTCCCTTTAGAATATTTCTTTATCTTTGGGGTGTATCTATGCTGCACCTTCTGAAATGCACCCAGAAACTCCAGCATTTCTCCTTCCCTCTATTGAACATAGATCATAGAAAAGTACAGCGCAAAAATGGGCCCTTCAGTCTGCGATGTTGTGCCAAACCAATTAAACAAATGGCAGCTAATTAAACTAATCCTTTCTGCCGCATGTGGTCAGTTCAATCTCTGCATATTTATGTATAGTATCTGAAATGCCTCTTTTGCACCTGCCTCCACTACTGTCCCTGGCAGTGCATTCCTGGCACCTGTCATTTACTATGAAAAGTACCTGTTCTGCACATCTCCCTTAAACTTTTCCCCATTTCTCCTGAAATGCATGTCCTCTAAAATTAAACATTTTGACCCTGGGAAAAAGATACGACTATCTACTCTGTCCACGCATCTCATAATTTTATAAAGCCCTATTAGAGCTCCCCTCAAATAACAAGCCATGGGTGACAAAGGACATTAAAGACATCCTGAATGCTATAAAGAGGGTGTTTAGAGATGGAAATAAGGAGGAGCTGAGGGCAATACAGAGGGACCTGAAAGCCAGGATCAGGGAGGCTAAAGACAGGTACAGGAGTAAGCTTGAGTGGAAACTCCAGCAGAACAACATGAGAGAGGTCTGGAGGGGGATGAGGACCATCACTGGGTTCCGGCAAACTAGCAACAGAGGAGCTGAAGGCAGTGTGGACAGGGCCAACGAACTTAACCTGTTCTTTAACAGATTTGACATTGTGACCCCTGCCCATCCCCCACATGAGCCATCTGTTGTCGGCCACCAACCAACACATATTCCACTCTCCCCTCCTACCCCTCCTCACAGTCCCCCACCCTGCTCTCATGACTATACTCCTCCCCCACACGAAACCACCACAGTGGGCTTCACAGCTGAACAGGTGAGAAGACAGCTGAAACGTCTCAACCCAAGCAAGGCTGCAGGACCGGATGGTATCAGTACCAGGGTGCTCAAAGCCTGTGCCCCTCAGCTATGTGGAGTACTTCGCCATGTATTCAACATGAGCCTGAGGCTCCGGAGGGTTCCTGTACTGTGGAAGATGTCCTGCCTCGTCCCTGTGCCGAAGACGCCGCGCCCCAGTGGCCTCAATGACTACAGACCGGTGGCATTGACCTCCCACATCATGAAGACCCTGGAGAGTCTTGTTCTGGAGCTGCTCCGGCCTATGGTCAGGCCACACTTAGATCCCCTCCAGTTCGCCTACCAGCCCCGACTAGGAGTTGAGGATGCCATCGTCTACCTGCTGAACCGTGTCTACGCCCACCTGGACAAGCCAGCGAGCACTATGAGGGTCATGTTTTTTGACTTCTCCAGTGTGTTCAACACCATCTGCCCTGCTCTGCTGTGGGAGAAGCTGACAGCGATGCAGGTGGATGCTTTCCTGGTGTCATGGATTCTTGATTACCTGACTGGCAGACCACAGTACGTGTGCCTGCAACGCTGTGTGTCCAACAGAGTGATCAGCAGCACTGGGGCTCCACAGGGGGCTGTCTTGTCTCCCTTTCTCTTCACCATTTACACCTCAGACTTCAACTACTGCACAAAGTCTTGCCATCTGCAGAAGTTTTCGGATGACTCTGCCATAGTTGGATGCATCAGCAAGGGAGATGAGGTTGAGTACAGGGCTACGGTAGGAAACTTTGTCACATGGTGTGAGCAGAATTATCTGCAGCTTAATGTGAAAAAGACTAAGGAGGTGGTGGTAGACCTGAGGAGAGCTAAGGTATTGGTGACGCCTGTTTCCATCCAGAGGGTCAGTGTGGACATGGTGGAGGATTACAAATACCTGGGGATACGAATTGACAATAAACTGGACTGGTCAAAGAACACTGAGGCTGTCTACAAGAAGGGTCAGAGCCGTCTCTATTTCCTGAGGAGACTGAGGTCCTTTAACATCTGCCGGACGATGCTGAGGACGTTCTACGAGACTGTGGTGGCCAGTGCTATCATGTTTGCTGTTGTGTGCTGGGGCAGCAGGCTGAGGGTAGCAGACACCAACAGAATCAACAAACTCATTCGTAAGGCCAGTGATGTTGTGGGGATGGAACTGGACTCTCTCACAGTGGTGTCTGAAAAGAGGATGCTGTCTAAGTTGCATGCCATCTTGGACAATGTCTCCCATCCACTACATAATGTACTGGGTGGGCACAGGAGTACATTCAGCCAGAGACTCATTCCTCCGAGATGCAGCACAGAGCATCATAGGAAGTCATTCCTGCCTGTGGCCATCAAACTTTACAACTCCTCCCTTGGAGGGTCAGGCACCCTGAGCCGATAGGCTGGTCCTGGATTTATTTCATAATTTACTGGCATAATTTGCATATTACTATTTAACTATTTATTACTATTTTTCTATTACGATTCTATTACTATTTATTATTTCCATGACTATTACTATTTACTATTTACTCTTAAATCTCTTCTAAGCCCTCTATGTATCCTCTACATCCTTCCTATAAAAGGGTGACTGGAATTAAAAATGTCCAAATATTTCCTAACAAGTGTTTTATAAAGGTGCAACATTACTTCCTGACACTCGAACTCAATGCCTCAGTTAATAAAGGTAATCATGCCATTCCCACTCCTTACCACCATATGAACTTGTATGATTACTTTCAGTGAGCTATAGGCTTGGACCCCAAGATCTCTCTGTATATCTACCTTCTTTTTCTCATGCTTCTACTTGTGACCTCCCAGCCTTTATCTCAACAATCCCCCCACCTGACTCCACCTGCCAATCATTCCACAGCTCCCAATATGGTTCAATCCATCAGCTATTAGCCCCTGTCTCACCCCTCCCTCTCAGCTCTATACGCTGGCCATTTCCCCTCTCCATTTTCAGTCTTGATGCAAGGTTTAGCCCAGAAATATCAACCATCTCCTTCCGTGGTTCAATCATTTTTAACACAGATTCCAGCATCCATGGTCTCTTATGTCTTTTCTGGTATATATCAGTGTGGACATCATAAGTCAGAGAAAAGGGATAAGTTTTACAGGACAAATTTCAGGAGTTGGCCAATGTATTAGAATGAGGGCTTTCAGGATAGTAAACTCAGGATTATCTCCAATGGCATATGCACTTGTGAGAACAGGAAGAGGAGAAAATACCAGGAGAATGGGTGAGTTAAGAGCAGGAGCAGGAAGGATGAGTTTGATTGCTGGGGCACTGGAAATGCTGGTGGGGGGAATGGGACATGGACAGGCTTGATGGATTAAACCCAGGCAGCACTGGATCTGAGATCGCAGCAGAGTGTTTTCCTAGTGCTGTTGTGATGGGTTTAAGCTGGAGAGGCCAGGAGATTGGATGGAACATCAAAAGCAAAATGAGTTATTTAAATTGGGAGCAACTGCAGAAAGCTGCAGTAATAAAGGATGAAATGGGATGAAACACAGAAGGCTCACAGAATGTTGATGAAGCATTAACTTCATTTCTCTTCCTACAATTGTAGCCTGACCTACCACGTATGTCCAGCATTATATTTTATTAGGCATTCTACATAGACATCAGGAGAAAGAGGATAACTGGGGAGAGGATAGCATCACTCAAGGATAAAGGAGGGAACATGTGCCTGGGGTGGTTGATGTGGGTGAGGTCCTAAATGAATGCTTTGTGCCAGTGTTCACCAGGGAGAAGGGCATGGAGGGTAGTGAGATCAGTGAGAACATGCAAAAGTGCTAAGGCAGTTTGAAATAAAGATAGAGGTGGTGTAGGTACTCTGGAAAAACTTGAACGTGGACAAGTCCCCAGCGCCTGATGAGATTTACTCCAGATTAATAAGAAAACTTAGATTGCTGGGGCCTGGACCAGTATCTTTGTGTCCCCTCTAGCGACAGGCAAAGTCCTGGAGGACTGACAAGTTGCTGATGTTGTTTCTTTGTTCAAGAAGGGAAACGGGGGTAATCTTGTAAACTCTAGGCCAGTGAGTCTCATCCCAGCGTTGGGGAAACTACTGGAGAGGATTCTTAGGGATAGGATTTATGAGCATTTAGAAGAGCATGGTGTAATTAGGGACAATCAAAATGGCTTTGTGCAGGACAAGTCATGCCTTTCTAATTTAATTATTTCAAGAAGGCAGCAAAGGTGGTCAATGAGGGTAGGGCAGACTATATGAATTTTAGTAAAGTACCTGATAACATCTGTCATAGTAAGCTCATTTGGAAGAATAAAATGTGAGGCATGGATGGTGATGGCCATTTGAGTTCTGAATAGGCTTCTCTATAGAAGACAGAGGGTAGTGTTTGATGAGATTCATTCTGGCAGGAGGTCCATGACTAGTGATGTTCCACAGGGATCTGTATTAGGGCCTCTGTTCTTTGTAATATATGTCAATGAAAATGTGTTCAGCTGCCACAAAAGATTAGTGGAGTTGTGGATAGTGTAGGCGATTGCCAAAGAATGCAGCAGGATATAGATCAATTGCAAATAGGTGGAGGAATGAGAAATGGAATTTATTCCAGACAAGTGTGAGGTATTGTACTTTGAGGTAGACTCTGTGTGTACGTTGACTAGGTGGTTGCACAAACACTTCTGTAGTGCCAGTCAGTAGCAATTATACATTATCTAGTTGAATGCCATCCACTTTGCCTGCTCAGGGAATTTACTGTTCATAGTTCAGAGTGAATTTATTATCAAAAGTACATATATGTCACCGTATACAACCCTGAGATTTATTTTCTTGTGGGCATTCTCAATAAATCCATAACAGTATAATTAACCATCAAAGAACCAATGAAAGACTGTAGTTAATGGGCATTCAATCAGTGTGCACAAGACAACAAACTGTGTAAATACAAAAATAATTAAATAAGCAAGAAATTTTGAGAACATGAGATGAAGAGCCATAGAAAGTGAGTCCCTAGGTTGTCGGAAATTTCAGTGACGGGTCAAGTGAAATTGAGTGAAGTTAACCCCTTTGATTCAAGGGCTCGATGGTTGAGGAGTAATAGCTGATCCTGAGCCTAATGGCATGAGTCCTGAGGCTCCTGTACCTTCTTCCTGATGGCAATAGTGAATGAGAGCATGACCTGGGTGGCGGGGTCCCGGATGATGGATGCTGCTTTACTGCAACAATACCTCTTGTAGATGTGCACAATAGTATTCAGTATCACTATCTGCATGTCCTCCCACCCAAAATACTAACATTAAGGGCACACTGGGAGAGCTTTACATTATCTGCAAAACAATCATCCAGATGGTCCCTTCATGAATTCAGGAGACTTCAATTACGTTATTTATTGTACTTGTGCTCTTTCTAATTGTGTTTTTTAATACTGTATCAGATCCAGAGTAACAATTATTTCATTCCATTTTATACTTGTATAAAGAAGAATGACAATCTTGAATTTTGAGAGATCAAATGTCAAAGGAACGTACGTAGTTTGTGGCAGGACAATTAACAGCGTTGATGTACATAAAAATCTTGGGCTCCAAGACCGCAGTTGTCTGAAAGTGGCTGCACAGGTTGATATGGTGGTAAAGAAGGAATATGGCAGGCTTGTTTTTATTAGATGAGGCATTGAGATCAAGAGTCAGGAAGTGATGTTACAGTTTTATAAAACTCTGGTTAAGCTGTATCCTGTGTATTACGTTCAGATCTTACCATCCAATTTTAAGAGGGATGTGGACAAGGAACAAGTTTACCCCAGGATGCTGCTGAATGAGAGGCATTTGCTATAAGCAGAGGGTGGAAAAACAAGGGTTGTTTTCTCTCGAGTGGCAGAAACTGAGAAGAGACCTGATATAAGTTTATAAAATTGTGAGAAGCAGAGATATACAGCTGGTATCCTTTTCCCAAGGTGGAAATGTCTCATACATTTAAGGTGAGAGGGTGAAAAGTTTCAGAGATTTGCAGGCAAGTTTTTTATTAATGCAAAGTGGTGGGTTCTGAAATGCACTGCCAGGGGTAGTAGTGGAGGCCGATGAGATAGACACATTTAATTAGCTCATAATAGGAACATGAATACGTATGCAGAGAATGGAGGGGTATGGACCATTTGCAGGCAAAAGAAATAAGTGTAATTTGTCATCTTTAGCCTAATTAGTTAGGCTCACAATTTTTGGGCTGAAGGGCCTGTTTTATATTCTATTAAAATGGAAAGTTGTCCTATATTTCAAAGGGTTCTGGGCATAAAACTAGCGAAGTCTTATTGCAGAACAAGAAGGCACTAGGAAGACCACAGGGTCACAGATTCATATAGCATGCAAACAGCCCATTTGACCTAACTGTGCAAACTGGCTAAGATAACCATCTAAGCTAGACCCATTTGTCCACCCCTATCACTGTAATGAACTGTGAACAAATTCAAGCACCCTCTTAAAGGAAAGAAGTTATTTCACAATGATGGCTGATACAGAGGAATTATCCTACATGAAAGGATTAAACAGTGTTGGAGTGCTACTCATTGTAGGTGAAATCTTATTGGAAAACGTAAGATTTTGAAGAAACTTGACAGGAAAATGTTGACAGGATATTTCCTTTCATGGATGAAAGCAGAACAAAAGAGCAGGGTCTTAGAATAAGGGGGCACCCTAGAAGATGAAGAGGTGAAAGAATGTCTTCTCTTACAGGGTGGTGAGTCTTTACAACAATTCATCACAGAATCCTTTGGTTTGTTTAAGATTGAGATTTTCATGGACTGGCCTCCAGTTGTGTAGTTTTGTTTTGCACTGAAGTCTTGCTTTTGCACTGCTGTCATAGAACGCAATAATTTTATATTTAATTTATGTTTTGTGTGTTGTTTGTCCCTACATCAAGGTGAAGGTTGCCCAAGTACAAGTCTGCACAGGTACAAAGAAAAAACTTGCAGCAGCATCACAGGCACATTGAATCAGATAAGCAGCATTCACAAGAAAAAGCAAAAAATAACAATTTTTTACAGTCAAACACAATTAAAATAGAAGAAACAAAGTCAATTTTAGTGCAGTTGCTGAACTGTAGTGACTGGGGTTTTCCTAGTTGGTTCAAGAACTGAATGGTTTGAAATGAAGTGGCTGTAGTAAACC
Organism: Mobula birostris; assembly: GCF_030028105.1. Classification (NCBI taxonomy): domain Eukaryota; kingdom Metazoa; phylum Chordata; class Chondrichthyes; order Myliobatiformes; family Myliobatidae; genus Mobula; species Mobula birostris. Next base: position 126,560,820 of record NC_092371.1, read on the forward strand.
TGGCAGTGTGGCACTTCATGCTTCTGTCCCTCCTACCCAATGAAGATCACATAGCTTGGATGATGTGAACCCTTGACGATAGAAGATGCTTTCCTGAGGCAGTGCCTCCTGTAGATACTGCTGATGGTAGTGAGGGATGTGCCCACGATGAGAGTCCACCAACTCTCTGCAGATTCTTATGTTCCTGTGCACACATTCAAATTGCTGTACCAGACCATGATGCAACCAGTCAGAATACTTTCAACGGTACATCTTTAGAAGTTTGTTTGAGTGCTTAATGACAAGCTGAACTTCCTTAGAAAATAAAGATACTGGCACACTTCCATTATGAATGCATCAAAGTGTTGGGCTCAGGACAGGTCATCAATATGTTAATGCCCAGAAACTTAAAGCTGGTGATTCTCTCCATCTCTGATGTAGAAAGGTGCATATCTTCCCTTCTTTCCTTTCCTTGAAGTCTGCATCTGGCTCTTTAGTTTTGGTGATGTTGAACAAGAGGTCATTTTTACTGCACCACTCAACAGGGTGACTTATCTTACTCTGGTAAGGTGATTCATCACTATCTGTGATTAGTCCAACAACAGTCATGTCATTGGCGAATCAGAAGATGGCACTGGAGCTGTGCGTTGCCATGCAGTCATGTGTGCCTGTGATTCTGCTGCAAAGTAGGTTTCATTGTACCTGTACCTCACTGTACATGTGGACGTGACAATAAACTCAACTTGACTTTAGTTGAGATAGGTTTCTAATCAATAAAGGCCATGAAGATAGGGTGGGGAATTGCCAAATAACTTCAGAGCAGCTATGAATCTATTGAATTGCAGAGTCCCTGATTTCATGTCTCTTCCCTTTGGTCTGCCTGCCACGTAGAGGATTAGAGCTAAACTGCAGTTGGGGGGGAAAAAAAAGCAGAATACCAGGAGCACCTAAAATCAGAACTGATGCTTCAGGTCAAGGACTCAACATCAGAAATGGAAAAGTGTGGAAAAAAAGAACAGGCATGTTGTAAGTTGCAGAGAATGGGACAGATGGCGAGAAGAAAGGGAGTTTCTGTGATAGACTGGAGTCAGGCAAAAACTACTCTTAAAACAAAAGAAGCTAGGGACAGAAAATAAACAAAAGAAATAGAATCGGAATCAGATTTATTATCACCAGCATGTGATGTGAAATTTGTTAACTTAGCAGCAGCAGTTCAATGCAATACATAATCTATCAGGGAGAGGAAAAATAAATAAAACAAAACATAATAATAAATAAACAAGTAAATCAATTATGTGTATTGAATAGATTTTTTTAATGTGCAAAAAACAGAAATACTGTATATTAAAAAAAAAGTGAGGTAATGTCCAAAGCTTCAATGTCCATTTAGGAATCAGATAGCAGAGGGGAAGAAGCTGTTCCTGAATTGCTGAGTGTGTGTCTTCAGGCTTCTGTATCTCCTACCTGATGGTAACAATGAAAAACGGTCATGCCCTGTGTGCTGGAGGTTCTTAATAAATAATGGATGTTGCCTTTCTGAGACACAGTTGAAATAGTTGAAACAGCAGTGCAGTCACATCCATTGGGAGAGAGAGAGAGAGAAAAAAAATGGGTGTTAACCTGAAATTGTTAGTTATTGAGTCCTGCAGTCTGTAGCTGAGATGCTAATCCTCGAGTTTACATACAGCGGTAATGAAGCAATAATGGAGATGAAGGAACAGAAGTCAGACTGAGAGTAGGACAGGGAATTAAAGTGGCAGTCCACCAGAAGTTCAGGGTTTGTTTTCAACTGAACAGAGTTGTTTTGCAAAAAAGGTGTTCAATCAAGGGAACACGTACACTCTTGTACATAGTCTCTTACACTTACATCTACTGTCTTGCACACACTGAAAAGTACACACATTACACATATACATAGGCAAACAAACTCATTCAAGCACAACCTCAGGTGCTGACATCCATTTGCACTCATGTACATTTAAGCACACATTCAAAGGCAGAGCAGGATTGAAGTTGGTAGATCCATTGCCTTGTGGCTCCAGTGATCCAGGTTCAATCTTGACCTCTGGTTCTCTCTGTGTGGAATCTCCCTTTGACCATGTTGGTTTCTTTCTGATGCTCCAGTTTCCTACTACATCCCAAAAACATGCATGTTGGTAGCTTAATTAGCTGCTGTAAATTGCTCACTGTGTGTGGTAGAATCTGGGGGAGGGGAGTTGTGCAGAGATTAAAAACTGTGATCAATGTAAGGTTAATATAAATGGTTGATAGCCAGTGTGTTCAGTGGGTCAGAGACCCTGCTTCCACAATGAAACTCTCTGAGTTGGACTGCACCTGGAATGTTGTGTCTAGGTTTGGTAAGTCAACCTTCGGAAGGAAATCTTTACAATATCAGGAGCACAGCAAAGGCGAACCAAATTGATTCCTGGGATGGCGGATTTGGCCTTCGAGGGGAAAATAGGCTGGATGGACTTGCAATTTGCGGGAGGTGATTCTATTAAAATATACAGTATTCATTCAGGGCTGGACAAGGTAGGTGAAGGGATGCTGCTCCACAAGAGGTCACAATGTCAAAATAGGGTGTCAGCCATATCTTCCTCCAGAGGCTTGGGAATCATTAGAATTTTGACTGCAAAGGTCTTATTTCATTGTAGTCTTGAACACTCCCTTCCTGACATTTTAATTGTGAATAGTAGTTAGAATGTAATTGTAGGATTTGATGCAGAGGAGAAAAGACAAATTGTCTTTTAGGGTGTTGAAAGAAGGAGGAGTGGAGGGAACAATGGGAATGTCTGTATTTGGGTGGAGACCAAGTTTGTACAGGTAAACCGTGCTTTGGAGCTGTCTATTTAATTGTTTAATGAGGGCAGTCAGAAAAAAATTAAAAATAAAAGTTAAGCATGAGGGGAAAGAGTAGGTGTACTGGCCCCTTCAGTCTGCTCTGATATTCAATAAGATGATGGCTGAGCCATTGTAAGCCTCAATACCACTCCCATGCTCTCTTCACATAACTTGGCTCACCTCAGTTCAAAATAGTTTGAATATATTCATTGACTCCATCTCCATAGTTCCCTGGGTTAGAGAATTCAGAAAAGTCATGACTATCAGAGAGAAGATTCCTCTTAAACTTAAACTGGCAAAATCATTATTCTAAATCCATGTTCCACTACTTCTAGCACACCTCATTGTGTGACGGGGTCCTGAATTACCCCTATGAACTGTGCTTTTGAAAAGAGAGAGAGAGAGAGGTGCCCAACACAAACACCTTGTTAAAAAGAGAGAGAAAGAAAGAAAGAGAGCTGGGCGAAGACTGCTCACAACATGTTTATACTTTCTACAAGGACACTGTCTGCTTGGAAATTCTCACAGAAAGAGAAGGGAGGAGCTGTTTGAGAGACAGCTGGTATTCAGCACAGGGAGATAAGTAGAAGGTCAGATGATAGATCTGGAAGCACATGGTTTTGGACACTGAATGAGCTTTGTTGTGCCCACAGAAAAAGTGGGTTTTGGAGGACCGATCAGGTGGATCGATCAGTGGCTCTCACAATGTGAAAATGGCGTGACAGGGTGGGGGGGGGGCGGAGTTATTTGTGTGTCCAACCCTCGCCTGGGTTGATAATTCCACTACAGAAGAATGGTCCCCTTTGTTGTGGTCACAGTCGGTGACTTCTAAAGGATTTTGGAGGACAACGGAAAGATCGACGGCATCACCTGAAGACTCAAACCTCTCCCCCTCTCTCTCTCTCTCTCTCCATCACTACTCAACTCAATACCACAAACTGAACTGAACTTTATTCATCATCATAAGACTATCTATTTACCCCTAGATTTGAAGAAGCTTGGTTTTCATATACTTCCACACTTACTTCTATATAATCATTGCTAACCTGTTTGATTTATCTGCATTTATATTACTGTATTGCGTAGTTACTAATAAATACCATTAGTTAATAGCAATACTGGACTCCAAAGTGTTTTCCACTTCTGCTGGTTCTTTAACCTGTCGCGGGGTACGTGACAATTGGATGCAATATCCTCTCAGTACCCAATCTTGGTATCATTGCACTACAGTCTTTCAACCATCTATTGCTTTGTGCTCATCATTGTATTCATTGTTAAGAGTCACAGAAAAGTACAGCATTGAAACAGGTCTTTCTTCCTCTCTTGCCTGGACCGAACCATTTAAACTCATTAATCCCATCTACCTGCAGCAGGAGCATAGCCCTCCCTATCCCTACCATTCATGTATCTATTCAAACTTCTCTTAAATGTTGAAATCAATCCAGCATGCAGCACTTGCACTGGCCCTCTGTGTTATTTATTATTGCCATTGAAGCAGAAATATCAGAATTATAAGAAAATTGGGAAAGTTCGTAAAATGGTCAACTTAAGTAAAACTTAGGAAGGAATAATAGAAAAATAAAAGGCTTAAAGGTTATGTAGAAGAAACAGAGTACTACTTGCATCAGAGAAATGTTTATATTACATGTCACAGCTAACTGGAGCAGACATAAATAAACGGGGATTGGAACATAACTAAGTTCAAGAGAACTGATCATGAGATAAGTTGAGTCACAGCAGAAGGGCAAGACCATAAATTAGTGCATCCATTGGCAGGGAAAATGGAGGAAATAACTGCCAGTTAAAGGAAGGAAAGGTCCCATCTGTCACGCAGTTAGAGGCAATCCCTGCAGAGATAAAGCAGAGATCAGGTTGTGCAAAGAAAGAGTGGGCAACTAATGAAATTGAGAAATGCACTCACAGCGATTGTAACACAAATACTATAAGCTGGCAGAAGTTCTTTGGATCAGTGACCATTACTTGAAGTGTTTCCCAGTGTACACTACAACAGGGCCTGAATACCTGAATAAACCCACTTGTTTAAGAAACTTACCCCTGGTATGCAAGAGATTCTTATTGTGCGATATCCCTAACTGAGGCGTAACTAAGCGGGTGACCAGGGCCCCATCTGAAAACCAGGTTCAGGGTGCAGGCTTAACACACAAAGACCCCCTCTATGACCTTCATGTAAAAAAGGAATTTCAATGCATCCTGGTGTGCATGATAATAAAATAATCTGAATCAGTAATTTTCAAGAAGGGGAAGAAGGAAAAAAGAATTTCAGGACGTATAATGTATACATTTATCTGGCATTAAATGCACCTATTGAAGGAGGTGGGAGGAACAATCATCAGTCTACATCGGGGAATCGGCAATGGATAGAATCAATAACTTTAAGTTACTGGATATTAACATATTGCATGGCCCATTCTGGACCCACTACACAGATCCAAAACAAGCAACTTGCGCCTTTATTTAGGAGGTTAAGGACAATTTGTATGTTCTTAATATTGAAACATAACAAACTTCTACTGATCTACCATTGAAAGTATCCTGACTGGATGCATCATGGTCTGCTATGGCAACCTGAACGCATAGGAACGTATGAAGGGGCAGATTGTAGTGGAGTCAGCCCCTTGCATCACTAGCACATACCTCCCACTATCAATAGTGTCTATAGGAGGTGCTGCCTCAAGAAGGCAGCATCCATCATCTAAAATCCCCACCATCCGGGCCAAGCTGCTATCTCACAGCTACCATTGTGCAAGAGGCACAGAAGCTAGAAGTCCCACACCACCAAGTTCAAGAACAGCTACCTCCTTTTAATCGTTCATTTCTTGAAGCAATTGGCACGGACCAAATCACTGCAGTTTAGCAACGCTTTGATCTCTGCACTAAAATTAATTTTGTTTTTTTTTATCCTAACTGTGTTCTTTTTTGTAAAAATGGTGTACAATTTGTGTGTTTCCTGTGAATGCTGCTTACCTGATGCTCTGTGCCTGTGATGCTGCTGCAGGTAAGCTTTACATGACATCTGTGCATGGCAACAAATTCGAATTTGACTTTTGTTTTTGTTCTAATCCAGTCTGTCAAATCACTTCAGAATCACCTATCTGTCAATAATATCACTGTCCTTTCTTCTTCAATGTGCCCAAGCAGCTCAACGTTTTTTTAATGTATTAATCCAATTTTTTGGACTCAGTTAACCCCTCTGAAACTGTGTGGAAGAACATTGAAGACCACGATGAACAGCTTGGCTAAGTGAGGTAAAGGTGAAAGAATTGTGAGATGTGTGGAAAGCAAGTATGTCTTACTGTTCTGTTAACTGTAATAAGGATCTTCAGCTGTATAATTACCTGCCCAAATGCTCCAGAACAGAGAGTGTTAAAATAGCCATCAATATATTCAGTTGCCCATATATAACTTTCAAGACTTGTGAACAAAGATGAGCCAGCTCAAAATCATACTGTCATTATGTGGAGATGACAGGGGCTGAGTGATTGTCAAGGAGATCAGAACTCTGCTGGAGGAGTGGGATGAGGGGAGGTGTGTATGCCCAATTAGCAAAGCAAAGTGAGGATTTGAGAGCAGGGTAATTGTGAGTTGTCACACATATTCAACATGAGGACAGCAGATTAGTAACCAAGAGGAATTTAAACCAAGTGCAATCAGATAGCCTGAAAAGACAGACCACAGCAGGAACAAACTGTCCAAGGAGAGCTTGGAAGTACAGATGTAGATGCTGATAACCCAGCCTCATTGTTAATTATTTTCTTGTAATTTACAGAATTTAATAAATCACATGTGAGTGTGAATCTTGTGTCTGCACATGTAAGGTTCAAGTCAATACAAATCCACCATTAGGAACTACTGTGGTCAAAACCGAAGATTTGGGTATCAAATAGAAATATAGCAAAAATAGTCAACAAAGTCTGATTCTCCAATTTGCTAATATTGCTAGTGTATTTGTGATTAAAGAGGAGACTTCTTGTGCCTTATTTCTTAGGAAAAACTGCCATTCCCATAAGGTTTGTGTTCATATAGGAATGATGGCAGATTAGTTTGGAACATCTAAATCTTCTTTTAGCTTATCTCTCAAAGCCACTAACAGTATAGGACACTAACTTCTGAAAATTGCTGTTTCTTTCTCCATGAATGCTGCCTGGCCCACTGAATATTTCCAACATCCCCTCTTTCGGTCTCGCAATCATGAACCTGAACTTATCCTACCCACTGCTGAGAAAAGGGTATGGTAGAATAAAGGTTACATTACCAGACTAGTTTATACAGGCTTAAACCATTGACTCAGAAGCTTGAGTTTAAATCCCACCATGGCAAATGCTCACATTCTTAATTCTCTCTCTCTGTTACTTCATTGTCACTTCAGTATTTCTGCAGTAATTCAGATTGCATTCCAATCTCTGTATTATTCTACTGTTTTACATTTGTTGTCTATTTATGCTATATTTACTAATATAAATATCGCTTGCTCCATGAGCTTTTTTGTGCCTCAGTGTATGTGACAATAATCTGATCAAATCTTCAACAAATTTGGAAGCAAACAGCTAGTACTGATGATAGTGAGCATGAAACAATCTGGTTCAGAAATATGCTTCAGGAAGGGAAATCTGCGTTGGTCTCTCTGGCCAATGTGTAACCCTACAAACACCAAAATGGCTAATTCTAAAATACAAGCCATTCAAATCAGAGACATTTAGAAAAAAAGATTGTAAATGCCAATTGTGTTAGTGATATCTATATTGCATAAATCAATACAGAATAAAAGGTAACATTGCTTCAGTCTTAAACATATCTTCAAAAAGTAGCACGTGGTCTGGAGAATGTAAAGTGATACAGTTTTAGAGGGATATTCTGTTACCTGTATACTTACTGATCCTCAAACTCATGGAAGGATTCTGCCCAGCAGAGAAATATAGTCATGCTTTAAAGCTGATCTTAAATAAAACTTAATTGGGTATGGATACTTATCAGAGGTCTTAAGCTCGTGCTTCAGAATTTCCTACTATATAACCAACAGTTGGCTTTTGATAAAGTTTGAGCTGAGCCAATTTATATTGTGGACAGAATCTTGGTTCAAGCTTAAATGTGTGATGAATATTCACTCGTTGGCTAGTGGATCCCTTGATTGATTGCTATTCTTGGCTTTCTAAACACAGCATCTGCTACTTGTAAGATCAGAAACAGATGTAAATAAACTTCCAAATAATATTGCTTTGTTAGTTTCCAGTCATAAATGGGAGTCAGACTTCAGTTCTTAAAATGCAAATGGAAAGCATTAATCAGTTTGAAGTTAAAACCAAGTATTGTCTATAGAGCAGCTTAACAGACACTGTCTGTAAAAGCAGATGCTCTCTCACTATACCTACTTTATTACTGCTTGAGATGCAGTACAAAGCAATGAGTTGTTTAATTCGGCCTCTTTCAGACAAGCTGACTCTCAAGTTGCTTAGTTCAAGGAAGCTTGCAAAACAGATGGATAATGTAATTTGACATATCAATAACTGACCTATTAATGTTGGAGTTTTATGTACTCAGGGAAGTTAGCTTCACAGCAGTTATAGCCATAGCTGATGCCTACGTCTCCAAAAAAGCTGTTGAATCATTTGTATTAAAAGGATATCTGAGGAAATATCATATGCATGTGAAGTCACCCAAGTGGGAAGAAAAGGGTATAAATGTAGAGAGCAGTTCAAGATAATTAGGAATGGGGTAAAGAACACCATGAAACAACGGAAGAAATATGGGGTGAAATATAATCCATTACTCCAGCTTTGGTTTTTGCGACAAACGATTCATCATCTGCAACCCATTGGTATGTTTCTTAGTTTATAGGAGTTCTGTTTGTGTTTTGGAAATGATTTATGTTTAAGAAATATTTTGTGTTTAGGAAATGCTTATGTTTTTGAAATGGTTCATAATTTGGAAATGTTTAAGATTGAAATCCTCAATGGGTTTTAAATGTGTTTTAAGCATGTTGTGTGGGTTTAAAAAGTGTACCACTGAAAACAAATGAACTGTGTTATAAACTATGTTCTATAAGCTGGAAGTATCTTCTTGGTAAGAAGAGGAGATCCACTGCTCGAACAGTGGCTAAACTAAGTGTGGAGAAAAAAAAACAAGGAAGTAAACTGGTCTTTGAAGATTGGGTAGTTACAGTATACCCTTCCTTTAGTGACGGTACTCGTGGCTATTCATATACGATGGGGTTTAAGGTTTTTGCCTGAGTTTAGAACTTCGGGGTCAGCAAACCTAATGCCATCACAAATGCAGTTGTCTGACTCCGGCAAATGTTAGTAAACAATAATGAGCTCTCTCTGATGCTGAAAGTTTTATCTATCTTTAGGGGTTATTATGAGAGCATAGAAGAAGCTGTCCTTTGGGTCAGCCCTGCCATTCTTTGAGATAATGTTAAACTTTTACCTCAGTTCCATTTTTTAGCCTCAATGCACTGACACAATGAAAATGATCTCATGCAAAACAAGCTTTTCACTGTACCTCAGCATGTGATATCAATAAAACATCTTAATTTAAATTTACCTCTAACCATGAACCTATCATTTCTGGTTTTAGGCACCTATGATTTGGGGAAAATTTTCCTGCACACTTACCTATATATCATTCAACAATTTCCTCTCTATCTATACTATCTATGTCCCTTGTAATTTTATACACCTTTCTCAAGTTCTCCTTTGCTTTCTCTGCAACATGGAAAAGAAACTCAGCTTATCCAGTCTCTCTATGCAACTGAAACATTTCATCCTAAGCAACATCTTGGTGAATCTTTTCTGTACCTTCTCTAGTGCAATCACATTCTCCCTATAGTGTGGTAACCAGAAGTGGACATATTAAGTACTCCAGCTCTGGTTGAGTGTACTTTATAAGATTGTATCAAGATTTTCCAGGTATTATATTCTGAAGGCAATTATCGCAATACATTTTTATTCTTCTTTTGTATCTCTTCTGCCCCTTTCAAGAAGCCTCAGATTCGTACACAAAGGTCCCTTTATCCCCAATTCTCCCTAGGGCCCTACCATTTATAGTGTACACTCTTCCCTAGTTAGTCCTCCCAGGATTATTCAATTTTCCATCCTTGGACTCACTTTACACCGCATGCTGTCGGAGCAGTGCTGCCAGGATAATCAAGGACACGACCCACCCAGCCAACAGACTTTTCGTCCCTCTTCCCTCTGGGAGAAGGCTCAGGAGCTTGAAGACTCGTATGGCCAGATTTGGGGACAGCTTCTTTCCAACTGTGATAAGACTGCTGAACGGATCTTGACCCAGATCTGGGCCGTACCTTCCGAATATCCGGACCTGCCTCTTGGTTTTTTTGCACTACCTTACTTTCCCTTTTCTATTTTCTATTTATGATTTATAATTTAAATTTTTAATATTTACTATCGATTTGCACTCTAGGGAGCACAAAGAGCAAAATCAAATATCGCTGTGATGATTGTACGCTTTAGTGTCAATTGTTTGGTGACAATAAAGTATAAAGTATAATAAAGTATTCCCTCTGCTATTGCTCTGTCCATCCTGTTTACCTCAAAGTCATCTTGTAGCCTCCTCATTTAACACTATTATCAGTTTCTATGGAGACACAAGAGACTGCAGATTCTGGAATCTGGAACAAACAATCTGCACAGTGGGTTGAGCAGCATCTGTTGGGCGGGAGTGGGGTGGAGATAGGAATTATTTTCAATTTAATTTCTCTTGTTAATCTCACTTCCCTCCCCCCCACAGATCGTTTGTGGTGCCAACAATTTTCACGTCATTTGCAAGCTCATTAATTGTATTAGGTAGGACACTTTCTGAAGTAAGATTTGCATCCTTGGCTCTTAAGCACGACTTGATGCAGTCAAACACAAAGTTGGTCTTTAAGATGGAGTAAAATTATTCCCCTCTTCCTCCGGAGATTTGCACTTATATTCTCTGCTGACATGATCCATTTGCATCCCCTGATTAAATGAAAGATGACCTATGCTTTATTTTTGAAGATTTTCACACATACACTGTGCACTCTATGTAAGAAATGCAAAAAATAGAGCTCCAGACAACCCAATTTCAACCAATACATATGCAAGATTTGACCTAGTTTTTAAATGCAAAAATCAGGGCAAGTACTGTACAATATGAACAAAAACAGCTGGAGTTTGTTTGAATACTTCATACCTCGCTTATTTGTACTCATCAGCTTGTGCTCCTGGAACATACGATAGATAGTTCCTCCCTGAACCAGTCTGATGCATCGGGCAGCAACCATGCTACGTCTTTAATGTTTGTCTGCTTTATGAGGCAGAGTTGCTAGCTTGACGCTCAGCTCAGCAGTGGAACGAGTGGAGCTGGCCGGATTCAAGCCCAGGCCTTGTTCCAAAGTCCGGTGCAGATGCCCTACACCACCGGCACAGGAACATACAACACATCAGTCAAAATATGATGGAAACATTATGATAGCCACATGACAGTCAGGCTGATGTGGAAGAGTGTCTTTCACTTTGCTGAGTCGTTGCTGTGCTCTGTCCAACTCTCGACAAGCACTACGACGACAAGTATGCAGTTAAATACTATCACCATTAAATAGCAATTAGCTGACAAGTGCAAGTTCACAAGCGCAATTGCCGTATCTACTACGCTGCTGAATCCATGGTTGTGACAGGGACCCCCCTCTTTAGGTGCAGCCTCTGAGGCGCCACAGACCTGTGTCTACTGGAAGCCTTGGATCAGGGATTTATCCAAGATGTCCTTCGCTGGGATCCAAGTACGCTCTTCTGGGCCATACCCTTCCCAGTCCACAAGGTACTGGACCTTACAACGTACCCGGCGAGATGCCAGGAGGTGCCACACAGTATAGATAAGGGAACCATCTACCAGGCGGGGAGGAGGGAGAGGTGGGGTGACTGGGCCCAGGGGAGAGGTAGTAACCGGCTTGAGCTGGGAAACATGGAATATTGGGTGGATCTTCAGTGATACTGGTAGACGCAATCTATAAGACACCTTGTTGACAGCCTTTTCCACTACAAACGGTCCCACGTAGCGCGGTGCCAATTTCCGGTTCTCGACTTTCAGGGGAAGATCCCTTGATGCCAACCAGACCTCCTCTCCTGGTTTTAATGGCCTTACCTGTCAGAGCCGATCAGTCTGCCGGGAACGCTGTTTCTGGGTGTGCAGCAGAGAAGCCCTGGCTCATCTCCAGGTGCGCTTGTAGCACTGGATCAGCTGTTCAGCAGAAAGAACTGATCAGGGAAGAGCAGGGGCTGGAATCCCTTCTGGCATTCAAAGGGAGACATACCGGTGGAGGAGGATTGGAGGTTATTGTGGGCAATCTCTGTCCAAACTAATTAGGAGCTCCAGGACGTGGGGTTGGAAGAAGCAAAACAGCGCAGAGTTGTCTCCAATTCCTGGTTCACTCTCTCAGTCTGGCCATTGGATTGGGGGTGGAAGCCAGACGAGAGGCTGGCTGTGGCTACTACGAGAGAGCAGAAAGTCTTCCAAAAGCAGAAAGAGAACTGTGGTCCACGATCAGACACTCTGTCTTGAGGAAGGCCATGGAGCATGAACACATGTTGAACCATGAGTGTGGCAGTCTCACAAGCCAATGGGAGCTTGGGGAGGGCAATGAAGTGAGCAGCCTTGGAAAATCAATCCACAACAACCAAAATGCTGGTGTTTCCATTAGAGGGGGGCAGACTGGTGATGAAATCTACTGAGAGGTGGGGCCAGGGGCACTGGCAGTGGACGTAACAGACCCGCAGGATGCTGGCGTGATGCCTTGTTCCGAGCACAGGTGGGACAGGCAGATACAAAGTCGTGGACATTCTGGGACATAGGTGGCCACCAAAATTGTCTTTTTATGAACTCCTGAGTCCGTTGAATTCCCGGATGTCCAGCCAGATGGGAGGAGTGAACCCATTCCAATGCTTTGGAATGCACCACAGCAGAGACAAACAGCCCCCACATCCGGGCCTGGATCTGATTGTTGGGCGGCCCTCACTTCTGTCTCTATTCCCCAGATCAACGGAGCAGCGGTACACGAGCTAGGAAGAATGGGCTCTGGATCAGCAATGTCCTCAAATCCGTCGAATTGTCAAGAGAGAGCATCGGCCTTTGTATTCTTGCTGCCAGGATGAAAAGTGATGATGATATTGAACCGTGTGAAGAAGAGAGCCCACCGGGCTTGACGAGAGTTGAGTCTCTTAGCATCCTGAATATAGGAGAGGTTCTTGTGATCTGTCCAGACCAAAAATGGTTGCTCTGCCCCCTCCAGCCAGTGTCGCCATTCCTCCAGGGCCTCCTTGACGGCCAGAAGCTCCCAGTTCCAACGTCGTAATCCCTCTCGGCCGGAGTCATGCAACGGGAAAGAAAGGCACAAAGGTGTAGCCAGCTATCAGCAGACGAGCGCGGAGAGAGAACAGCTCCAATCCCTCCATCAGATGCATCCACCTCGACAATGAATGGCTGAGATGGGTCTGGGTGTTGCAGCAGTGGGGCAGTGGTAAAACGTTGCTTTAATTCTGAAAATGCTTGGCAGGCATCGTCCGTCCAATGAAATCCTGCTGAGGTCTTCTTGGTGAGTGCATTAATTGGAACCGCAATAGAGCCAAAATTCCCGATGAAACAGTGATAAAAGTTCGCAAACCCCATGAAACGCTGTACCCGTTTGACTGTCGACAGTTTGGGCCACTCTGCAACTGCCTGAACTTTACCAGGGTCCATTTGAACACTGGATGGGTTAAGTATATAGCCCAAAAATGACACCTAGTCTTTATGGAATACACATTTTTCAGGCTTGGCATACAGGTCGTTTTCAAGAAGGCATCCGAGTACTCGCCGAACATGCTGGATATGCTCCTGATGAGAGCAGGAATAGATGAGGATGTCATCTAAATATGCAAACACAAACTGGTTCAACATGTCCCTGAGCACATCGTTAGCCAAGACCTGGAATACACCAGGGGCATTGGCCAGACCAAAAGACATCAGCAGGTATTCATAGTGTCCATTAGAGGTGTTGAAAGCAGTTTTCCACTCATCCCTTTCTCTTATGCAAATCAGATTGTAAGTGTAACATTCTGTTATATTGGCTCGTGTATGTCTAGGGGAAATCCAGCCCAGCACCCGCCTCAACACTCCCCACAGGGTCGGTGGCCGCCCGAATCAATCACAAACATCAATCATCAGCCAGCACACCCAGTAAATTTTAACAAATACACTTTATAGATATTACTAATTCTATGACATTAATATACATTTGATACAGAGAGGAAAGTAATGAAAAAAAAAGGCGCCAACACTTATCAAAGTCCAAAGTCCAAGTTCTTCACGCGCTACCGTTGGAGCTCAATTCGACGTCAGACGACCACCCGAATTCCGTCGACTCACGGCTCGGGACCACCCTGAGTGATCGACCAGAGCATCTCCGCACGTCCGCCGTCCTCCTCGTCTCTCTTCCGACTCCCCGCCAAAACTCAGTCCACAGTCATATCATACAGCATGGCATCCGAAAACAAAACGATACATAACCACCCATTGGCTAATAGAACCTGGTTATCTCATTTAAAGTAAAACCAACTGTTAGCGCAAACTCTCTGCAGCGTTAAAGCACAACAAAGCCGCATTCCCCAGATTAACATAACAAAGTTGCCATTTTAAATGTAACAAAAGACAGACCCCGTACATAAGCATTGTGCAAATCAATTTTGGAAAATATGGTGGCTCCCTGGAGATGTTCAAGTGCAGATGCCAGCAAGGGAAGAGGGCAGCGGTTCTCCCCAGTGATGTTGTTCAGGGGCCGATAATCCATGCAGGGACAGATCTTGCCATGTTTCTTGCTCACAAAAAAGAAACCCGCTCCTGCTGTTGAGGTTGGCCGACGGATAAACCCCATGCTCAATGCCTCCTTAAGTTATTCCTCCATGGCCACCGTTTCAGGATGAGAGAGGGAAAAGAGCTGGCCCTGGGGAGAACTAGTGCCAGGTGGGAGGTCTATGGCACAGTCATATGGCAGGTGTGGAGGCAGGGTGGTGGCCTTTCTTTTACTGAAAACCTCAAGGAGATCCGCATATTCAGCCGGAATCCCAGACAGGTCCACATCCTTAGCTGACACAGGAGAAGATTCATGGAACAGAGCTGGAGCTGGACCCAGACAGATTGACAGGCATGCCGGTCCACACTCTTGGAGTACCTTCAGAGACCAATCGATCCGTGGGTTATGTCGGGGTAACCAGGGGAGACCGAGTACTAGTGGTAGTTCAGGTGAATTAACCATATAGAAAGACAATTCTTCCTGATGGTTGCCTTTGAGCATCTGTTGGAGAGGCTGGGTGGAAACATGGATCTTGCTGGCTCCCAGAGGTCAAATGTCCAGCGCCTTGATGTTGATCTTTTCTCTTAATCCCTGAGTTGGAACTCCACATCTTTGAGCAAGAGAGATGTCCATGCGATTCCTGGCTGCAGCAGAATCGATAAACGCCTTAAATTCATGGGTCTGAGACCTCCACAACAAGGAAGCTGCGAGCATTACAGAATGAGGGGAGGCTGACTGAAGAGAGAACCGACCCGTCAGGATTCCCCTCCCTGCTGATGGGTTTTCTCTTTTACGGAACGCTTGGAATATGCCATCCGGAAGTGTCCTGGATCACCACAATAACGGCAGGAACCTGCTCTCCGGTGCCGATCTCGTCCATCCTGAGACAGGCGCATGCGCCCCACTTGCATAGGCTCCCCCGTGGTCTGGGTACTGGGTGGTGAGGGAGGGGGAGAGGGCGAGGAACGACGGTGATCAGTTGAGGGAGGGGGAGAGGGCGAGAAAAGACGGTGATCAGGCGGCACGTAGGAAGTTTGAAACATTCTTTCCCTGCGCCACTCAGTCACCCTGTCGTCAATTTGAATAGCCAGATTAATCGGGTCATCCAGACTATCCTACTCGACCCGGATGGCGGTCTCACACCGGACCCCTGCGTTCAGTCCACGCTGGAAGGTAGTGAATAAAGATCTCTCATTCCAACCCATCTCTACTGCAAGGGCACGGAATTTAACTGCATAGGCTCTCACTGTTCTTCTACCTTGACACAGGTCCAAGAGTCCATGGACCGCCCCCTGACCACGTACTGGAAGATCAAAAACCCTCCTTAACTTCGCCATGAAATGGTGAAATGACTGGGCTGTGGGTAGTGGTAGCTGGAGCACTGCCAGCACCGCTTTAAGGAAAAAGCCGAAATAAACAAGCTAATTAATTAGGTGCCGCCCAGAATGATTTGTGTATCTCAGAAACTGCTGAATCGCCTGCGATTTTTATGCATAACAGACTCTGGAGTTTACAAAGAATAGTGCCAGAAACAAATTCTCTGGATGTTTCTTTGTTTTTGGCACTATTCTTTGTAAACTTCAGAGTCTGTTGTGCATAAAAATCCCAGGAGATCAGCAGTTCCTGAGATACACAAATCACCCTGAGCGACACCTAATTAATTAGCTTGTTTATTTCGACTTGTTCCTTAGAGTAGTGCTGGCAGTGCTCCGACTACAACTGCACACTGACTGTGGGGTACCCTTGCTCCTGTAAAACGATGAGCAGGCTGAGTGGAGGTCCATCAAGAAGATTGATCATGTACACCAGTTTTTGCGCATCATCACCAAAACGACCCGGCTGGGCTTGGAATGTCAGCTTGCATTGGGTAATAAAATTCCTGCAGCCATCGGGATCACCAGAATATCTGCCTGGAGGTGGAATACTCGGTTCTTGTATGGACGCGGGTGTCTGTGGGAATCCAAATGCGGGAGTCAGCTCTGGTCCGGGCGTGGGAGCGTTATTAGCAGAGATTGTCGGGGCAGCAGAAAATGAGGACCTGCAAGATGCTGGGAGTGGGACTGAGGCGGCCTGAGGCTGCTGAATTGCGTTGGAATCGGGTTGTCTGCTGATGGGATGGCAGCTGTGAGTGCGGAAATCGCAGACACCCGAGTCTAATTGTCTGCGGTGAGCTGTTGAACAGTTGCGGCTAGGGACGATACCTGATCCTCCAAGTGAGACTGGGTTTGTCAGCATGAGATTATCTGACCCATTGACTCCATAACTTCACTGAGAACAGATGCCATTGCTTGTAGCTGGTCTCCCACCTGACCAATGAATCTCACGGCCAAAGTTAGCTGCTCTCTCTCTGTTGGGTCCATCTTTGTGTGTGGTCGAGACTTGCTGTCACTGCGGTTCATATATGACCCAAGTGCAGAGTGAGAGACACTGAAGCGGGTCGATAACTCACAAAACTTTAATGCGAACAGTGTTCAAGGGAAAAGAAAACAATAAACACTAGGCCAAACAGGGCCGTTAACTAAAACTCTCAAATGGAAAACAAAACCTACGCTGCGGCTGAAAAGAACAACTAATTATTAAACGAATACCGCGAGTCTTCAGAGTGAGTTAACTCGACAGTCCAGTTTGTCAGACAAGGCCGATGCAAACAAAAGCTAAGCGTTGCTATGCTCTGTCCAACTCTCGACAAGCACTGCGACAAGTGTGGAGTTAAATACTATCACCATTAAATAGCAATTAGCTGACAAGTGCAAATTCACAAGTGCAATTGCCGCATCTACTGCGCTGCTGAATCCATGGTTGTGACACATACAATCACAAAAATCTTTGCTTCCTGTTCCCTTGTCACCTAAACTTTAACCTTTATTTCCTCAGAAGGTTAAATAAATTTGGCATGTCCTGATTAACTCTCACTGATTTCTATAGATGCTTCATTAAAAACATTATATCCAGGAGCATAACAGCTTGCTTTGGCAACTGCACTGCCCAAGACTGCAAGAAATCTTAAAGAGTTGTGGACACAGCTCAGTCTATCACAGCTACCATGCTCCTCTCCATGAACTCTGCCTCTGCTTCAGAAAAACAGCCAGCATAATCAAAGATCCCACCCTAATGAACATTCTGTCTTCACCCCTCCCTCCCCCCCATTGTGCAGAAGATACAAAAACTTGAAAACGCGCACCACTGCGCTCAAGTACAACTTTTTGTAATCCAGCTCACATCTCAAACAAATAGGACCGGTTCTTTGCCTAATCAGGAAAGCCCAGAGGCTGAATGAATGAATTTCTGCCAAGCTGATATTTATGTTTGCATAGAGGTCTAACGATGTATAATAAATATCTGCTTTTCAGTTCAGCATCTTTCTCTTTTATGCCAAGCTTCAAGGTTACAGATGGATGTTGAAGATCAGACGTACTGAAAATTTGCAGAAGCTGGTCAGGATAACTCTGTAATACTAAAGGCTAAAGGTTTCATCTGGAATCACTAGGTTCAGATTGCAACAGTAGTTGGGGATTGGAAAAGATGAGATGGACAAGGAATAGAGTTGCTGGGAGTTTGGTGCAGGGAAAGAAGGCACTAGTTTCAATTTTTTGCACTTGTTAATTGGAGGAATATTGGGTCATCTGGGAGTAATGTTGAACAAATATAGGGTGAAGGAAGAGGAAATAGAGACAGGCAGAAATGTATAATTTGGTACATTAGATTATTTTTTGAAGTTGAAGTACGTGCAAAAGTCTTGAGTGTGTGTGTATATATATATATATATATAGTGAACCTAAGACTTTTGTACAACACTGTATTTGTCAGCGTGAAGCAGAGAACAGGTTTATAAACCTGACAGGAGCACAGACTGCTGGGGATGGTGAGGGTGAAGCACCGTGGGATAGATAGCAGAGGAGTGCCAGGGGCAGGGGGTGGTGTGGGTGCAGATACACCCAGCCCTGAGACACCAGGCAAGGTCATTTGATTCCAAACCATTGGATTATTATCATTACAGAATGTCTCACTGGTGCTTCTCACTCCCTCCTCCTCCCTTTTCCGAAGAAGGATTCCTCTCTCCCTGCCCTTTCCCACCCTGAAACCCCAATAGAAATCTAGATCAGAATCAGGTTTATCTATGCTCACATACGTCATGAATTTTTGAACTTTTTTGCATAAGTAGTACAGGGCAATACATAAAATTACTACATTACTGTGATAAAGTCTTAGCTATATATATGTGCCTAACACTTTTGCACATTACTGTAGGTCTAGTTATGTCAATGGCACCAAATTTAAGAAATGACACATAATGTCTACACTGCACATTTAGTGAATGTGCCAAGGTAAGATTTCAATTTCAGGGTCATACTTATTTCTCAGAAGCATAGAAGAGGCAATTTGCATTGTGTTTTTTTTAATTCTGAGTTTGTCTGGTTTTGACAAGTGCATATCTGTGGAATGTGAAATTCACCTGTGGTTCTAGTATTAGCTTTTGTTGGTACACGTGCTCCATTTGACTAAAGTGACCTAATGAGATGTTCCTCTCCTTGCGAATTTCTATTTCTTTCAGTAACTCTTCATATACTTCACTTCCAACACTAGATGGCAGCAAAGTTCATCTGGTATTCATGGGAAAAAATTCTTGGATGCAGATCATTTCTTTGACATGTTTGAATGGGGTAAACAGAGGGAAGCTCTTCCTATTAATGGATAGTTCAAAAGCCAGATTTAAGTTATTACAAAAAAGATAAAAAGTTGAATCTAAGGAATTTTTTTTCTTACCCAGATTTCTTGTAAATGCTGATTCTCTGAAGCTACATGTCCATGACGCTGCTGCAAGGAAGTTTTTCTTTACACCTGTGCATATGCACTTGTACGGATGAAAGTAAGTGAGATTTTGACTTTTACTTTGAGTTTGATTTTGGTTGTGGAACTCGTTGATCATAGAGTTGGAATCATAGAGTCATACAGCACAGAAACAGATTCTTCGGTCCGTCTCAGTCAGGCTGACCTAAATGCTCATCTAAGATTTGCCAGCATTTTGATCCATTTCTCTATAAATCTTAGTACAATACTTATCCAAGTACCTTTTAAACGCTGTTACGATCTGCCTCTGCAAACTCATTCCATCTATGTATCACCCTCTGAGTGAAAAAATTGCCCATCGGGCTCCTGTCAAATCTTTCCCCTCTCACTTTAAACCCATGCTTTCCAATTCTTCGGTCTACAACTGGGGAAAAGACTGTGCACGTCCACCCTATCTATGCTCCTCATTATTTTATACACCTCTAGAAGATTAACCCTCAATCTCCGATGCTCCAATGAAATAAATCACAACCTCCTCAGCCTCTCTCCAAAACTCAGTCCCTTGAATTCTGGCAACATGCTTGTAAATCCATGCACTCTTTGCAGCTTAATAGCATCTTTCTATTCAGGGAGACTAAATCTGAATGCAGTACTTCAATAACATCCCATCTTCTGTACTCAGTGCCCTGACTGATGAAGTCTAGTGTGTCAAATACCTTCAACACCCTGTCTACCTACAAAACCACTTTCAGGAAACCACATATTGTACTTCTAAGCCTCTCGGTTTTATTTTAACTGGGGTAGTCCATAAAATTGCTTTCTGATTCCCTGTAAGTTTGGAGGAAAATCCTTCTCCACCAAAAGAATCAACTCTTAACCATGCATTTCACAATGTCACATCCTTCCATCTTAAGGTAAAAGACCCTTAGGGATAAGTGATCGTAATATGATCAAATTCACCCTGAAATTTGAGAAGGAGAAGATAAAGTCAGATGTATTATTATTACAGTGGAGTAAAGGGAATTACAGAGGCATGAGAGAGGAATCGGTCAGAATTGATAGGAAAAAAACACTGGCAGGGATGACGGCAGAACAGTAATGGCTAGAATTTCTGGAAGCAATTCGGAAGGCACAGGATATTATATATCCCAAAGAGGAAGAAGTATTCTAAAGGAAAGGTGACACAACTATGGCTAACAAGAGAAGTCAAACCCAACATAAAAACCAAAGAGAGGGCATGTTATAGAGCAAAAATGAGTAGGAAGTTAGAGAATTGGGAAGTTTTTAAAAACTAATAGCAGGCAACTAAAAAAAAAGTCATTAAGAAGGTAAAGATGGAATATGAAAGTAAGCTAGCCAATAATATTAAAGAGGATACCAAACATTTCTTCAGATATGTGAAGTGTGAAAGAGAGGTAAGAGTGGACATTGGACAGCCAGAAAATGATGCTCGAGAGGTAGTAATGGGTAATAACAAAATAGTAGGCAAACTGAATAAATAGATTGCATCACTCTTCACTGTGGAAGACACTAGCAGTATGGTGGAACTTCCAGTGCCAGAGGGCATAAGTGAGTGAAGTTACCATAACTAGAGAGAAGGCTCTTGGGAAACTCAAAGCTCTGAAGGTGGACAAGTCACTTGGACCAAATGGTGTACACCCTAGTGTTCTGAAAGAGATTGTGGAGCCATTAGTAATGATCTCTCAAGAATTACTGCTTTCTGCAACGGTTCTGGAAAGACTGGAAAATTGCAAAATTGCAAATGTCACTACACACTTCACGAAGGGAGAGAGGCAGAGGAAAGGAAACTATAGATCAGTTTCTTTGACTTCAGTGGTTGGGAAGATATTGCAGGCGATTGTTCAGGATGAACAAGATAAACAGGATGAACAGGATGTTCAGGACACAAGATAAAATCGGCCATAGTCAGCATGGTTGCCTCAAGGAAAAATCTTGCCTGAAAAATCTGTTTAAATTCTTTGAAGAAATAACAAGCAGGGTAAACAATGGACAATCAGCTGATGTTGCGTACATGAATTTTCAGAAGGCCTTTGACATGGTGCCACACATGAGGCTGCTTAACAAGCTACAAGCTGATGGTACTACAGGAAAGATTCTAGCCTAGATAAAGCAGTGGCTGATTGGCAGGAGGCAGAGTGGGAATAAAGGGAGCTATTTCTGGCTGGCTGCTGGTGACAAGTAGTGTTTCACAAGGGTCAGTGATGGGACTGATGAATCTTTTTCTGTTAATGAGTGTCAAAAAAAAGCCAAATTAAGTCCACTGTGATTCAATGTTGTAAAACAATTAAGACATGGAAACTTCCAGGTGGGGGTGAATAATTTTTATAGCCACTGTAGCTTAATAACCCAATGACTAAGTTTCTGTCTTTGCTTCAGTGGTGCTGTGGCTCATTGCAACTGTGAAGCAACTTTGCAGCCTTGTCAGAACGCTGGAGCAGGGACCCAATCGCAGACCCAGTACTGTGCACACAATGATTTCATTTGAGTAACAAATCCCAAGGTGCAAACAAAGTCAGTATCAAAGCTCAGGCAGAGATCAAAACATCCAGAGAGATCCAAAACCCGGAGTTGATATTTAGATGGATGGAGTACAGCTGCAAACGTTGGAAAGGCTCGGGAAAATTCACTGGCACAATCTGGTGACCAACAGGTGAAAATATAGGTCTGAAATACACTGAGAAATAAACAGAGAGGCAGATGGTAGGTGGAGAACAATGACAGGTGGCAGCAATACAGGTAACAATGAGAAGCAGGTGAGAGGTGGAGTACTCAGTAATACAGGGTCCTGGCATCATGGCAGGTAGAGCTGGGTGCTAGCGATGAAAGTCCCTGATGAGAGAGGGGTCCAGGATGTTACAGGCAGGGACCAAGCACCTCTTCTCAGGACCATAGCCCTTCCAGTCCACAAGGTACTGGAAGCCACGGCCCCAGAGATGAACGTCCAGCAGTAAACGCATCATGAAGGCCTCTGACCCATCGATGAGCCATTGGGGGGGGGGGGGCGGATTTGGGACAGGACACAGGGTGGCTCATGAAAGGCTTGATGCGGGACACATGGAAGGTGGGATGAATGCGGCAGAGAGCGGAGGGGAGCTTGAGATGGACGGCAGCAGGGCTGATGACTTTAGCAATCGGAAAGGGGCCGATGAAGTGAGGGGCGAGCTTGCAAGAATCCACCTTTAAGGTTTAAAACCACATATGCTGTCCCTGTCGATAATATGGGACCTTGGAGTGATGACGGTCAGCTTGACACTTTATCCTAGCAGAGGCATGGAGAAGGGCAGACCAAGTGTACCTCCACGTCCGCTGACAATGGCGGATGAATGCCTTGGCAGATGGAATGCCAACCTCCTCCTGGTCAGGTAACAGTGGAGGCTGGTAGCCAAGGCAGCACTTAAAAGGGGACAGACCAGTGGATGAGTACAGATGAGCGTTTATGGTACACTCAGCCCAGGGTAGTTGCTGACTCCAGCGGAGGGGTTATGGCAGACCAGATACCACAATACAGCTGTTTGTTGGCCCACTAGGTCTGGCCATTGGTCTGTGGGTGGAATCCTGAAAACAGACTCAGAGGCACCCAGAAGGTTACAGATTGCCCTCCAGAAGTTGGATGTCAATTGAGAGCCCCTGTCTGACACAACATCTACAGGTAAACCATGTAATTAAAGAAAATACAGTGCGAGAAATTTGGCTGTTTCTTTGACAGAGGGGAGTTTAGGTAAAGGAATGAAGTGTACAGACTTGGAAAAATGATCAACTACTGTGAGAATGGTGGTATTACCATCTGATGGGGTAAGACCAGTGACAAAATCAGGGTCTCTTGGGGATAGACAGGGGTTGTAACAGACCAGCAGGTGACCGGTTAGAGTGCTTGCCTTGAGCACAGACTGAGCAGGCTGAGACAAAGTTGTGGATGTCATCTCCCATGGAGGGCCACCAGAACCACTGACTGATGAAGGCCTGAGTAGGCTTGGTTCCAGGGTGACAGGGTAATCTGGAAGAATGACCTCACTGTAATACCTGTGAGCGGACAGAACTGGGAACATAAACACGGTTAGTGGGGCATTGACTAGGAGCTGCCTCGCTCTGTTGAGCAGCTTGCACAATGGATTCAATGTCCCATTGTGCTGCACCCACGAGACAGTGAGCATGACATTGGGTACCTCAGGGGTACCAGAGGAGGGAAATCTTTGGGAGAGGGCATCAGGTTTTCCATTCTTGGAACCAGGGCAGAAGGACAGAGTAAAGTTAAATCTTGAGAAAAATAGGGACCAGCAAGCTTGACAGGAGTTAAGATGTTTGGCAGTACGGACATATTCCAGGTTCTTGTGATCAGTCCAGACTAAGAATGGTACCTTGGCTCCCTCCAGCCAATGCCTCCATTCCTCCAGAGCTGGCTTCACAGCCAGCAGCTCCCCGTTTCCGACATCATAATTCCGCTCCGTGGGAGTGAGCCGGTGAGAGAAAAAGGCGCAGGGGTGTACCTTCTCACCCTTGGCCAAGCGCTGAGAGAGAACAGCTCCTACACCAGTGTCAGATGCTTCCACCTCCACAATGAACTGTCAGTGGGTGCCGGGTTGAATCAGGATGGGGGCAGAGGTGAAATGTTCCTTCAGGTCAGAGAATGCTTTTTCAGCTGCAGGGGACCAGTAGAATCTGACAGCCTATGAGGTAAGAGCAGTGAGTGGTGCAGCCAGTGTACTGTTATTTCTGATGAAGCCGCAATAGAAGTTAGCGAAGCCCAAGAAGTGTTGCAACTCCTGACAAGTCAAAGGTTAGGGCCATTTGACCACTGCCTTGACCTTCTGTTGGTCCATCTGAATGGAACCGTTTGAAATTACGTAACCCAGGAAGGAGACTGTATTGCGATGAAACTCACATTTCTCTGCCTTCACAAAGAGCTGGTTCTCAAGAAGGCGCTGGAGAACTCTGCAGACATGGCCTGTGTGTTCAGCAAGGGACTTAGACAAAAAAAATGAAATGTCATCGAGATACACAAAAACAAGTTGGTTCAGCATGTCCCTGAGAACATCATTTACTAGGGCTTGGAAGATGGCAGGGGCATTGGTGAGATCGAACAGCATGACCAGATACTAGTAATAGCCTGAGGTGGTGTTGAAGGCCGTCTTCCACTCATCCCCTTCGCGGATGCAGACAAGATGATAGGATCAAGCTTGGTGAAAACTGAGGCTTCTTGCAGTAGTTCAAGTGCCAAAGTCATGAGCAGACGAGGGTAACGGTTCTTAACAGTGACTTCATTCAGTCCCCGGTAATCAATGCATGGATGCAAGGAGCCGTCCTTCTTTTCAAGAAAGAAAAAACTGGCACCAGCAGGGTAGGAAGATGGCCGGATGATGCCTGCAGCCAGGGGCTCTTGAATGTACTTATTCATCTCTTCTGTTTCAGGTATGGACCAGGGAATACAGGCAGCTCCTTGGGGGAGATGTGCCAGGCAAGAGGTCAATGGTGCAATCATACGGACAATGAGGCAGCAGGGGAGTGGCCCGGGACTTTCCTCAGAAAATAACTGACAACTACTGCAGAAAGGGAAGCCTGTCTCCCAGACAGATGTTCCCCATTCTCCAGCCCGATTGGACAGCTGGGTGATGACGTAGGCTACCCTGGCTCAATCAGTCAGAAATGTTGTTGGTTGTAATTCAAAAATAAGGATGTGCTGGGAAAGAAAAGAGCGGCCGGTATCGGGCTCACCCGAGTACTTTTCTGGAGGAGGCAGACCGGGCTCTTGGACAGGAGGAGCATGTGAGGACATGGAGGGCAGGGTGGAAGATGCAGTCACAGAAAGTTGATGGACACTCTAGGGCAGCTGGAGTGATTGAGTCTGGGCCCCAAGATTAGCTACATCAGCAGAAAGCGACTCTGCTACCCTGAACACAGACTCCAGCTAGTTCTGGAGTCTCACCAGCATTTCTCCTTGCTGTTCTAGGGCAGCTCTCAGACAACTAGGGTCTGCTGGATCCATTATGGCCAGACCGTACTGGCAGGACACTAGAACAGGGATCCAGTCACAGACCCAGTACTGTGTACAAAGTGATTTTAATTGTGTAGCAAGTCCCAAGGTGCAAACAAATTCAGCATCAAAGTTCAGGAAGAGATTGAAACAGCCAGAGAAATCCAAAAACCAGAATCAGGAAACAGACAGAGTCAATATTCAGACAGAAAGAGTACAGATACAAATGCTAAAAAGGCTCAGAAAAATTCACTGGCACAATCTAGCAACAAATAGGTGAAAACACAGGACTGAAATACCCTGGGCAATAAACAGAGAGGCAGATGATAGGTGGAGCACAATGAGACACAGGTGGCAGCAATCCAGGTAATAATCAGGAACAGGTGAGAGGCAGAGGACTCAGTAATACAGGGGCTGGAGTAGGGCAGAATCACGTGGAAATACACAACCACAGACTGACAGCTAGGGGGAAACACACAAAAACGCGGAATTCAACTAGAGGTACTGACCAGCTTCCTCTTGCAGGAGATGGTAAACCTCTGCTATTCTCAACCTCAGAGTACTGTGGAGGCTGCATCAGAATCAGGATCCCTAACTCTGACCTACATTGTTAAATTTGTCATCTTATTGCTTCAGTATAGTGCAAGACATTAAAAATAATTAGGTTACAATAATAAATAAATCAATACTTACATCATTGTCATCTTCAGTAGCTGTATGTATCGAGAGACGATGGTGGGACACTTTTTCTGATGGTTCTTGAGGTTGTAGCCTTGGGGTTATTTGCATTTTCTAGAGGGGCTGTACAACCCCACTCTGGAGTGCCGGTCTCTTTCAGAGTGGCTGCAGATGAAGGAGGAAGGTGCTCTGGCTGATATAACTCTGGCTTTCCTTCTGGCTCGCTTGTTGGTCCTTGCTATCTCAGCACGTTCTACATCGCTTTTGACTGCAGCCCTCCATGCTGTCTGGTCTTCAACTGTATCCTCCCATGTTTTGAGATTGAATGTCACGCTTGCAGGCATCCCTGTAGCAGAGGCATGGTCTTCCTCGGGGGCGGTAACCCACGCTCAGCTCACCGTGCTGCATGTCCTCGGGAGTGCGTCCCCGGTCCAACCGCTGGACATGGCCCAACCACCTGAGGCTTCTGCGGCTGAATAGTGCGTGGATGCTGGAGGTGTCAGTCTGCAGAAGAACCTCTGTGTTGGTGACTCTGTCCCACCAGGAGATGAGCAAGTTGTGCCTGAGGCAATGTAGGCAGAATGAGTTTAGCCATTTTTCTTAGCATAAACATGGAACATAGAAATCTACAGCACATTACAGGTCCTTCAGCGCACAATGTTGTTACCATGTAGGTTACCACGTAACCTACTCTAGAAACTGCTTTGAATATCCCTACTTTATAACTCTCTATTTTTCTAAGCTCCATGTACCTATCTAAGAGACCCTATTCCTATTGTTTCTGCCTCTACCACCTTTGCTAGCAGTGCATTCCACGCACCCACCACTCTCTGTGTGAAAAACTTACCTCTGACGTCCCCCTTGTGCCTACTTCCAAGCACCTTGAAACTATGCCCCCTCATGTTAGCCATTTCAGCCCTGGAAAGTAGCCTCTGACTATCCACACAATCAATGCCTCTCATCATCTTATACACCTCTATCAGGTCACCTCTCATCCTCCAAACTTCCAAGGAGAAAAGACCAAGCTCACTCAACCTATTCTCATAAGGCACACTCTCCAATCCCGGCAACATCCTTATAAATCTCCTCTGCACTGTCTCTATAGTGTGGCGCGTGGCCAAGTGGTTAAGGCGGTGGACTAGCAACCTGAAGGTTGTGAGTTCGAGCCCCAGCCGAGGCAGCGTATTGTGTCCCTGAGCAAGGCACTTAACCACACACTGCTCCAGTCCACCCAGCTGAAAATGGGTACCGGCATTTTAACCTCGTGATAGACTGGCGTCCTACCCAGTGGGGAGTCTCGTACTCTCAGTCGCTTCATGCCACGGAAACCAGCATAAGCACCGGCCTGATGCTTATGGCTCAGGACAGACTTCAACTCTCTCTATAGCATCCATATCCTCTCCTGTAGTGAGGTGACCATAACTGAACACAGTACTCCAAGTGGGGTCTAACTAAGGTCTTATAAAGCTGTAACATTACCACACGGCTCTTGAACTCAATCCCAAGATTGATGAAGGCCATCGCACCATATGCTTTCTTATATCTTAACAACACTGTCAACCTGCGCAACAGCTTTGAGTGTCCTGTGGACATTGACCCCAAGATCTCGCTGATCCTCCACACTGCCAAGAGTCTTACTATTAATATTATATTCTGTCTTCAAATTTGACCTACCAAAATGAACCACTTCACACTTATCTGGGTTGAACTCCGTCTGAGACTTTTCAGCCCAGTTCTCATCCTATTGATGTCCCACTATAACCTTTGACAGCCCTCCAGACTATCCACAACACCCCAATTTTTGTGTCATCAGCAAACTTACTAACCCACCCTTCTACTTCCTCATCCAGATCAATTATAAAAATCACAAAGAGGCGGGCTCACAAAATAGATCCCTGCGGAACACCACTGGTCATCGGCCTCCATGGAGAATATGAACCATCTACAACCACCGCTTCCCTTCTATGGACGAGTCAATTCTGGATCAACAAAGCAAGGTCTCCTTGGATCCTATGCTTCCTTACTTTCTGAATAAGCCTTGTATGGAGAACCTTATCAAATGTCTTACTGAAATTCTTATACACTACATCTACTGCTCTACCTTCATCAATGTGTTTTGTTACATCCTCAAAGAATTTGATTAGGCTCGTAAGGTACAACCTGCCCTTGACAAAGCCATGTTGACTATCCTTAATCAGATTATGACACTCCAAATGCTCATAAATCCTGCCTCTCAGGATCTTCTTCTACAACTTGCCCACCACTGAAGTAAGACTCACTGGTCTATAATTTCCTGGGTTATTTCTACTCCCTTTCTTGAACAAGGGAACAACATTTGGAACCTTCCAATCTTCTGGTACTTCTCCCATCCTTATAGATGATGCAAAGATCATCACCAGAGTCTCAGCAATCTCTTCCCTCACTTCCCACAGTAGCCTGCGGTATATCTCGTCTGGTTCCGGTGACTTATCTAACTTAATACCTTTAAAAAGCTCCAGCACATCCTCTTTCTTAATTTCTATGTGCTCAAGCATTTCAGTCCATCGTAATTCATCCCCACAATTGCCAAGGTCCTTTTCACTGGTGAATAGCGAAGCAAATTATTCATTAAGTACATCCGCTATCTCCTCTGACTCCATGCACATGTTTCCACTATTGTTCGTGACTGCTTCTATTCTCACAGGGCTCATCCTGTTGCTCTTCACATACTTATAGAATGCCTTGGGGTTTTCTTTCTCTTGGCGTAGAGGAGTGTGCTGACCACACATGCCTGGTACGCACAGAGTTTGGTCTTCTTTGTCAGCTGTCTGTTGTTTCACACTCTCTTGTTCAGTCTGGACATGACGTCTGCAGCTCTGGCAACCCTGCTGTTCACCTCTGCTTCGAGGGATAGGGAGCTGGTAGTGGTTGACCCTACACAGGTGAAGTACTCGACTACATCAGAAGAGCAACCATCAACGGTGAAGTTTGGCGGCGATTCTGCACCCTGGGCCATGATGTTTGTCTTCATCATCTTGATGGTTAACCCAAATTCCTTGCATGCATAGACAAGGTGGTCAATCAGTTGTTGGAGCCTACCTTCACAGTGTGTGACGTCAATGCTGCATCATCTGCAAACAGCATTTCGCAGGCGAGGGCTGTCCTAACTTTGGTCTCAGAGTGCAAGCAAGTGTTGTTGAACAGCTTGCTATCAGCTCTGTGCAAAGGTAGATGCCTACAGTGCAGTCTGTGATAGCATAGAGAAGGAGCATAGAGAAGAAGATTCCAAAGAAGACTGGTGTCATAACCGCTGCTCATTGGAAAGGCATTAGAAGTTGATCCGCTGAAGCAGACAGTGCTGTGCTTGTCCTTATGGAAGGATGATATGATGCTATGCAGTTTTGGGGGTGGGGGGAACCTATCTTCAGCAGGAGTTTGAAGAGTCCGATTCTGCTGATGAGGTCAAATGCCTTGGTCAGATAAATGAAGGCTGTATACAGTGGCTTTTGCTGCTCTCAACACTTCTCCTGAAGCTGGCACAAGTGAGAAGATCATGTCCACTGCAGATCTGCATGTTCTGAACCCACTCTGGGACTCTGGGTAGACTCTGGATGTAAGGCTCTGAAGTCATGCCAATATTTCCCCACAGTACAAAGGAGAGAGATGCGACAGTCAAGAGAAAATCTGCAGATGCTGGAAATCCGAGCAACACACACACAAAATACTGGAGGAGCTCAGCAGGCCAGGCAGCATCTATGGATTAAAAGTACAGTTGATGTTTCAGGCGGAAACCCTTCTCAGTGTGCTTCGTACCTGTGTGCGTTCTTGTGCTCCTTTTTCCCAAATGCAGTTGTGGCTGAGCTGTAAATGGTATTACCAAGTTGCAGCTACTGGAGTCAATGGAGGTACTGTCACCCAAGTAGTTCTTCATTGTGGCCTTGAAGGCATCTGTGAACTGCTCTCTTTATATATAAATACTGCAAAAGAGAAATAGAGAGGTAGTGGTCATGAACAATTCAGAAATCTGACGGCAGAGGGGAATAAGGGGAATAAGTGTGGATCTTCAGGCTCCTGTACTTCCTGAGCAGTGATGAGAAGAGGCATAACCCAGATATTGAGGGTCCCGAATGATAAATGTCGCCTTCTTGAACCACTGCTTTTAAAGATATCATCCACACTGGGGAGGGCTGTGACCTTCCGCGGCATCTTGTGATGTAGTCCAACCAACCACTTGTATATCCCTAACACAGTGCCTCTTGAATCTCTTTGCACCAAGAAGAATAATCCCAGTCATCTTAATCTATTCTTGCAGCTAAAATCCCTCATCCCTCCAACAATTTCAGGTCAAAATCTTGAATCTGGATCAGCAATCTCATGATCTCATGTGTCTCTATGATTCCACTGATCTTTTTTTTCTCCATGCTCTCTGGGACCTTCATGCCTGTGAAAGTTGTGGTAAGGCAAGGGGTAAAGGCACCATCCAAGCATGGATGGCCTGGGGCACTTGTAGTCAAATGAAACCTTTGAAGTAAGACTGCTGGTGACACCTCTTCTTATTACAGAGGAGATAGGCTGGTGTAACTGCGACAGTGTATACTGAAGCCAGCTGAGTGAGATCTTCGTAGTGAGACAGTTTCCAGAAAGGTCTTCCTAAAATATAGCAACCCTTACCTCAAAAGGGGGTGCTGGGGAGAGATGAGACAGAAACAATGGAAGGATGTAACACATACTCACTAACAAAGTGACAGTTGCTTTACTAACTGCAAAATGTCATTTTTTGCCAGTTTGAAGTTTTATTTAGCTTTTAATTTCGCTATAGTGAATGGCGATTGGTCTTGCAAGTAAGGAATTCAAACATACACTCTAACTGATAACGCCAATTCTGTATAAAAATAGTGGAAAAGTGTGGGTGACAGGGGCCATGCTGATCTCTTTGTGTGCAAGTAAAATAAAAAGCATGTTTGAGTCATAAGAATGTGTGTGTTTTGGGCCCAGTTAGTTTAGTTACTTATTTTATCATCAGTGACAACACTTCCTTCTGAAAGTATGGTAACCAAAGGTGCTTTGTGATCCAGCCTGTGTTCCATAAAGCCTCAACACAACCAGAATGACCTGCAGTATGTGGTGGATCTTAGAGTCATGGTCATTGAGTCACTCAGCACTGCAATAAGCCCTTCAGCCCATCCTATCAATGCTACCCATCAAGCACCTACCTATTACCAGCACTTGATCCATAGCCTTCTATGTCTTGGCGATTCAACCGTTTGCCCAGATACTTTTTAAATGTTGTCAGAGTACCCACCCACACCATCTTTTCAGATTGTGCATTCTAAATTCCAACTACCCTCTGAGTGAATACATTTTCCTTGTATTTCCTCTTACTCCTCACTGTGGGCCAATGACTTCTGGTTATAGGTGTGTCTTTGTTATGGAGAACAGTTTCTCAGTATCCACCCTATGTATTTACCATTTCCTTGCACTGAAGCGTTGTCACACTGACAATTTTGAGAAGGCAGTGGTGTTTATTAACCAGCTTAAACCTCCCATGTGTCGGCTTCAAGGGGCGGAGTCTGAAGACAGTGGAGCACTTCCCACATCACAACTGCAATCTTCTCTGAACAGGGAGAGTCCAGGCCACTCCATCTTCTTTTTAAACTCCTCATTAACCGAGACCCATGGCACTGCATCAGGTCCCAAGTGCACAGCTAGATTACCATCCCTATTCTTCGTAGATGGATGTCTTACAGATAGAAGACCCTTGCAATGATGATGCGAGAAGACGCGGCACCAACTACAGGTACATCAATAAGTCCAGAATAGATTACTAAATCACTTCAGAATCCATGTTGAGATTTAGGGATAATCAACAACTCATCTGGCATAACAACCAAGTTTGATTTTGACCTCTAATGATGTGTACTTGGACTTTGCATGTTCTCTCTGTGCCCATGTAGGTTTCATCTAGTTTCCTCCCACATCCAAAAGATCTGTGAGTGGGTGGGTCAAGAGGCCTCTGCAAATTGCCCCTGATGTGTAGGTGATTAGTGGAAACTGAGCATAGTTAATTGGATTTTGGGGTGAATAGTTTTCATGGTGAAGTTCGATTGCTTTGTGTGCTGGCATAGACTGAAGAGCTAAAAATGGCCTCCTCCTCCTAGGCTACATACAAACATGGGTTATGCTAAGTCCTGGTACATGGATAGGAAAGATTTAGAGAGATATGGGCCAATAGCAGGCAAATGGAATTAGTTTAGATGTGCATCTTTGTTGGCATGAACGAATTGAGCCAAAGACCCTGTTTCCATGATGTGTTACTCCCTCTATGACAAGCCAAAATTGGATGTCAACTCAGTATACTTTCCTGACATCTAAAGGGCTAATTTTCATGCTGCGCATCACAAGCCTTTTTATCTGGCCCTACTTATCACCTTAGGAAGGAGGAAGCAGAAATCCTGCTTGAACAGAGACAGGAATTCAGAAGCTATGGCCCATTGAGCTCTGAGAACTCCTTACTCATGTTGACCATCAGGTTCCGCAACAATCCCATCTAGATGCCCCCTGTGTTAGGTAAGACCCAATTTTTCGTTTCTGGGGGATGTTTCCAACCAGTATGATCCTATCTCCCAATATTTATTTTCAATAGCACTACATGGGAGAGTTGATGTGAATATGAGGAAAATAGGCTACAGGGAAAAACAGTGGGGGATTGCCCTGTGAGTCGGCATGGACTTGAGAATCAAAATGGCCTCCAAGTATGACATAGGGCAATCTGGAAACAAGTCTCTAAATTTACCACGTTGTATGGAACAACTTCTGAATATCAGAAAAGCCATGTGTACTTTTGGCTAATGAAGACTACAAAAGGATTCAGTATATAATGGGTAAAGCCCTCCCAACCATTGAGCACATCTACATGAAACATTGTCGTAGGAGAGCATCACAGATCCCCACTAACTAGGCCAAGTTCTCTTCTCACTGCTGCCATCAGGTAAAGTATATAAGAGCCCCAGGGCTCACAGCACTAGGGTCAAGAACAGTATTTACCCCTCGACCATCATGCTCTTGACACAACTTGCCCTATCATTGAAATGTTCCCACAGCCAGTGATTTCACTTTAAGGACAACTTATCTCATGTTCTCATTATTTATTGCTATTTACTTATATTTGCAGTTCCACAGTTTGTTTTCTTCTGCTCTCTAGTTTATCTTTCATTGATCCTGTGTCAGTTACTCTTCTATCGATTTCCTGAATATGCCCACAGGGAAATGAATCACAGAGTTGTATGTGGAGACATATATGTACTTTGATAATAAATTGACTTTGACCTTTGAACTTTGAATTTTTGCAATGCACACTCTAACAACCAAAGCTAAGGTCAACAGCTGAAATAGAATTGTAGTGTCGCAGAGTTATATAACACAGGAACATGCCCTTTGGTTTAGCTCATGAATGCTGATTAATACCTCTACTTGAGTGAGTCCCATTTGCTTGCATTTCGCCCACATCCCTCATAAGTTCTGAAATGGCTCACAAAATTTGTGAGTCTTCATTATGTGAAGGCTCGATGGCTGTGGACTTGTTTTCAGGGGCCCGGTGGTTAATGATTTGTATGTTATTTGTTTATTTCTTTATTGCTTGCACATTGGGTGTATGACAGACTTCATTGTGTGTGTATGTTTTTGACGGTTCCATTGTGCCTCTTTTCTGGCTACCTGCAAGAAGACGTATCTCAAAGTTTCAGGTAGAAGATGTACTTTGACAATTAATATATTTTGAACTTTGAACCATTACCCAGGTAGTTCTGCTATCATCATGTGCTGGTTATAATGTGAACAATGGATTACGAAAATTGTTTGCTTTACATGTACCCTATTGGTTATAGCTCAGCCACAACTGGTCAAGCCTGGTTAAATCTATGCTTCAAAGAAGCATAGATTTAAACAGGTTCAGCCATAACACAACTTTCCATAATGCAAGGTTTGTTATGAAATCAGCTGCTATAGCAGTTATCTGTACAAGGAATCATTTTGGTGGCTAGTTCCACATCTTGCCTAAATGTGTTGTCTGACATTCTATAACAGTAGAAGACATTATTGATAATACTAATGCCAGATAGCAAACATGAGCTGTACAGTGTGTTCACCACCCATACAGGCTCATTTTAACCACACCCCTACTGAATCAACAGAACCAGCCAGGTTTACCCTCTGACAAAAGGAAGGGGGAGAAATTGGGCAACAAAGCCACTGAATATAACTGGGATGGAACTATTTCTGAGTGAGGAGCAATTGTCTGGGTCCCGTTGTTGCCAGCAAATGTAGCATAGCAGGAACTATTTAGGAGTGGGATTAGCCATGACTGAGTCAATGGGTCAAATAGCCTAATTCTGTTCCTATGTCTTATGGTCTAAATGGTGCAGCTCTCTCATAAAGAGGTGCCATATTTATGCCATCAATCTCATGGGAGACTAATCATTGACATGGACTTGTTTCCATGCTCTATAGGTCAATGATCCCCTGCTTATTGACTTCTCTGGGATCATAGAGTCATAGAATCATAGAGCAATACAGCACAGACATAGGCTCCTTGCTTCAATAAGTCCATGCCAATCATTGCTCCCACCTGTCTAGCCCCAATTTCCTGCGTTCAGCCCATATCCCTCTAAGCTCCACTCCTCTATGTACCTATCTAAGTGCTTCTTAAATGACACTCCTGTACCTGCCCAGCTACTTCTTCTCTCAGCTTAATCCATGTACTCACCGATTTCTGCATGAAAAGTCGCCCCTGAGGTCCAATTTAAATGTTTCCCCTTTCACCCTGTATGCAGGCTCCTAGTTTTGGACTAGCCTATTCTGAGGAAAAGAGTGCCCCCATCCACCGTCTCTATGCTCCTTATGATTCTATAAAACTCTATAAGGCCAGCTCTCTTTCTCCAGCACTTCAGTTAACAAAGACCCAGCCTGTCCAATCTTTCCCTATTATTCAGGCTTTCTAGTCCTCATAAACCTTTTCTGCAGTATTTCCAGTTTAATCACTGAACAACACCTTCCACCAATGACTACATGGGAAAGTGGAGCATGAGAAGGAAGAGGTCAACACTGAAGACTGTCCCTATGTGAGTGATTCTTGCTGAGATCTTTTGAGTTAGCAAACTCAAAACTGGAGCAACTGCTCTGCACCATCTCACTCTTCCAAGCATTTCAAGGACACCTAAAAATTTCTGGGATGGTCTGTTTCTGTGCTGTATGCAAAAGATGGAACACACTAAAGCCACAGCACTCTGCGTAAAGTATAGGTAGGGACCCCTGTCAAGTGGAGTACTTCAATGTAGTTATACGTTTAAGGGGATGGGGAAAAATTAAAGGAGACCTGATGGACAAGTTTTTCACACAGAAGGTGCTTGGTATATGGAAAAAACTGCCGGAGGAAGTGGTAGAGGTCGTTACATAATTACTATGTATAGAAGACATTTAGACAAGTACAGGAATGGGAAAGGGTAAAAGGGATGCAAACCAAATACAGGAAAGTAGGATTTACTTGGCATAGAAGAATTGGGTTGTAAGTTGCTGTAGAATTCTGTGACTCTGTAATTTTAACTGGGAATGCAATCCGCAAACCGTATTTTGTCTTGAATAATTTCTCATTTCTTAAAGTTCTTCAAGATACAGAAGAAAGTCACTTGGCCTTAGTCAGACCTTGTCCCTTGTCCTTTCCTTTCTCATATTCCATGAACTCCCAACTATATTTGGGGTCATTTACAGCAGCTAACTAAACCGCCAACCTGCACGCCTCCGGAACATGGGAGGAAACAAGAGCACCTTGGAGAATCAGTGAGAATTTGACAGTGTCTGAGGTTGGGATTGAACTTGGGTCACCGGAGGTGCAAGGCAGCAGCTCTGACAGTAGTGCTGCTGTGCTAGCCCCATTCAAAGATATGAACATTTTGTCAGCAAGCACCAAATGTAGAGGCCACATAACAAATAAGAGGGCACATTAATATCAGGATGTCATTGCATTTTGGAACACAATCATTATTGACACTGACTGATGTAGCAGTTTTACATAGATAGCAAATTCTTGTATGATTCGCTGATGATGTGGACTTTTATTTTGTTTTGCTACAGTATTACAGACTTCAAACTCAAATCCTTCTGTCCAACAGATTTTTCATCCAGGCTGAGGTCAAGGATTACAAAATGACTCCCAGGAAATGCTGCTTGACTCTTGGGTGTTTGGGGAGGGCTCAATTGAGAAAGACAAGGAGAGGCAGGAATTCAGCTTTGCATTGTGCGCTGGACTCCACGTAGGCTCTAGCTGTAGAGTACCAACTGGCTGAGGTCCTCAGCACATGGACTCAACAATACTCCACCAGATTAGAGACTAGGCAAGAATCAGGATTCCACTCATTACAATGGGGATATCACAAATAGAAGGTAGAGCCATAGAGTCATAAATCATGGGAACAAGTCCTTCAGTACAACTCACCTGACTAAGATGTGGTGGGTGCATGGAATGCAATGCCAGCGAAGGTGGTAGAGGCAGATACAATAGGGTCTTTTAAGAAACTCTTAGATAGGTACATGGACCTTAGAAAAATAGAGGGTTATGTGGAAGGGAAATTCTAGACAGTTTCTAGAATAGGTTACGTAGTCGGCTGTGGGACTATAGTCACTGTGGGACAAAGAGCCTGTAATATGCTGTGGATTTCTGTTTCTATGTATGTTTCTAAGATGCCCATCTAAGCTAGTCGCATTTGCTTGTGTTTGTTCCAGATCTTTCTAAACTTTTCTATCCATGTACTTGTCCAATTGTTTTTCAAAATATGGTTATTATGCCCACCTACATCAACCACTTAGTCCTCCAGCTTGTTCCATATATGTACTGTATTCTATGTGAAAATGTTACCCCTCAGGTTCCTGTTAAATCTTTTCCCTCTCACCTTACAGTTATGGCTTCTTGTTCCTGATTCCCTAGCCCTGGGAAAATAAACTGTACACATTTACCTGTTCTACATGATTTTATACATTTCCATAAGATCACTACTACCCTCTAAGAACTAAAGTCCTTTCTTGCCAAGCTCTCTCTTAAACTCAAACCCTCAAATCTGGCAACATTTTCAAAAATCTTTTCTGCACCCTTTCCAGCTTAATGGCAAGTTTCCAACAGCAAATTGACCAAAATGGAATGCAACACACTATGTGCAGCCTCACTAATGCCTCGTACAACTACTTCATGACATCCCAATTTCCATACTCCGTGCCCTGATTGATGAAGACCAACGTGCCAAATGCCTTCTTTGCCACTCTTTCTGTCTACCTGAGACATCACTTTCTGGGAACATACAGTGGGATGCAAAAGTTTGGGCACCCCTGTTAAAAACTTCTGTTACTGTGAATAGCTAAGCGAGTAAAAGATGAACTAATTTCCAAAAGGGATAAAGCTAAAGATGACACATTTCTTTAATATTTTAAACAAGAAAACTTCTTTATTTCCATCTTTTACAGTTTCAAAATAACAAAAAAGGAAAAGGGCCCAAAGCAAAAGTTTGGCCACCCTGCAAGCCAGTACTTAGTAACACCCCCTTTGGCAAGTATTGCAGCTTGTAAACACTTTTTGTAAGCAGCTAAGTCTTTCAGTTCTTGTTTGAGGGATTTTTGCCCATTCTTCCTTGGAAAAGACTTCTAGTTCTGAGAGATTCTTGGGTTGTCTTGCATGCACTGCTCTTTTGAGGTCTATCCACAGATTTTCGATGATGTTTAGGTCAGGGGACTGTGATGGCCATGGCAAAACCTTCAGCTTGAACCTCTTGAGGTAGTCCAGTGTGGATTTTGAAGTGTGTTTAGGATCATTATCCTGTTGTAGAAGTCATCCTCTTTTCATCTTTGGCTTTTTTACAGACGGTGTGATGTTTGCTTCCAGAATTTGCTGGTATTTAATTGAATTCATTCTTCCCTCTACCAGTAAACGTTCCCCATGCCACTGGCTGCAACACAAGCCCAAAGCATGATCGATCCACTCCCCGTGCTTAACAGTTGGAGAGGTGTTCTTTTCATGAAATTCTGTACCCTTTTTTCTCCAAACATACCTTTGCTCATTGCAGCCAAAAAGTTCTATTTTAACTTCATCAGTCCACAGGAATTGTTTCCAAAATGCATCAGGCTTGTTCAGATGTTCTTTTGAACTTTTTGAATAGAAGTTTTTGGCCGCAATGAGCAAAGGTATGTTTGGAGAAAAAAGGATGCAGAATTTCATGAAAAGAACCCCTCTCCAACTGTTAAGCACGGGGGTGGATCGATCATGCTTTGGGCTTGTGTTGCAGCCAGTGGCACGGGGAACATTTACTGGTAGAGGGAAGAATGAATTGAATTAAATATCAGCAAATTCTGGAAGCAAACATCACACCGTCTGTAAAAAAGCGGAAGATGAAAAGAGGATGGCTTCTACATCAGCATAATGATCCTAAGCACACCTCAAAATCCACAATGGACTACCTCAAGAGGCGCAAGCTGAAGGTTTTGCCATGGCCCTCACAGTCCCCTGACCTAAACATCATCGAGAATCTGTGGTGTCATGTGTGATGCCAAGCAGAGCTACCGGACGGATGATGCTAATGAGAGAGATAACGGAAGACAATGAAGAAACATTCAAAATGCTAATAAGAGAGAAGAGAGAGATTAACGAGAAAGAAACACAATTCAGATATTGACAGACCGTTTGCTTTGAACCTGAACTATTTGAAGTTTGATGGACAGGTGATACCCCAGCAGGGGAATAAAAAAAGCAGGTTTGCTAAGGCACGTGATGCCACGAGACCCTGGAAAGAGCAGTGTGCCCCCACAAGTTGGTAGGAGTTTGGAGGACCGGTTCGCGGGAAATCGGTCAGAGGCTCACAGGGTGTAAAGGTACGATCGGTGGGAACCTGGGGTGTGTGTCCGCCCTTGCCTGGGTGCCGGGTTCACTGCAGAAGAATGATCGTATCCGGAACGGAGGGGTCACAGTTGGTGACCACAGCGGGATCAGAAGACATCAAAAGGTCTGCCCGAAACCAACTGCATCTCTCACTCTCTCTCTCTCTCCCCCCAACGATACAACAACAGCGATTACTTCGAACTGCACTAAACTGAACTGAACTCTGCTTCACTTAAGACTGATCATTTTACCCCTAGACTGCAATAGAGCTTGGCTGATTCCTATTACCCTATTTGTGTGTACATGTGTGTATTATCATTGCTAACCTGGTACATTTATATCCTTGCCATTAGTGTACTGTATTACTTATTTATTTAATAAAACTTTATTAGTTCCGAGTAATCACAGACTCCAATGAGCGTTCCATTTCTGCTGGTTTGGCAACCCAGTTACAGGGTACATAACAGTGGATAGACCTCAAAAGAGCAGTGCATGCAAAATGGCCCAAAAATCTCACAGAAGTAGAAGCCTTTTGCTAGGAAGAATGGGCGAAAATCCCCCAAACAAGAACTGAAAGACTTAGCTGGCTACAGAAAGCGTTTACAAGCTGTGATACTTGCTAAAGGGGGTGTTGCTAAATACTGCCATGCAGGATGACCTAACTGTTGCTTCGGGCCATTTTCCTTTTTCGTTATTTTGAAACTGTAAAAGATGGAAATAAAAAAAGTTTTCCTGTATAAATTATTAAAGAAATGTGTCATCTTTAACTTGATGCCTTTTGGAAATTAGTTCATCTTTTACTCGCTTAGCTATTCACAGTAACAGGAATTTTGAACAGGGGTGCCCAAACTTTTGCATGCCACTGTATACTAGATCTTCCTGTTCTGCAACATACCTCAAGGCCTTACTTTTCACTGAGAATAACTGGTAAATAACTTTGTATGCAATTATTGGTACTTGCAGTCCTGTTTCTAATTATATACAACAGTTTTCAGTTGATTTTACTTTTCAAGAATAAACTAAAATTTATCTAATCTTTGTAACAGGAGTAAACTATTAAGCCCATTGTTGTTGCATCATCATTCAATAACATCTCACTGATCTTCTAACTCGACACCACTGTCCTGATTTAAACCCATATCACTCAATTTCCTTACATTGCCTTACTGAAATCACTGGCTGTCCCTCATTTTGGGACCATGACCTGGATCTAGACATCTCATCCCCAGAGTAACCCTGTCAAAGTTTGTAAGAATTTCTTTATTATTTCATGGGATTATCTATCATGCCTCAAAACCATGGAGCGTATAGTCCTGACTAGTTAATCTCTCCTCATGTCACAAACCTTTCTATCTCAGGAGTCAATTGCTTGAACTTGTACTGCACTCCCTCTGTTTCCAGTATATCCCTCTTTGGTAGTGAGATCAAACCTATTCATATTATTGTAGGTATCTTACCAATAATCTACATTATTGCAATAAATCAATTATCATTTATTCAAAACTCAAGCAATAAGGTTATTTTGGCCCTCATGACTACTTACAGTTCCTTGATGTTAACTTTCCCTTTGTTGAATCCACCCCATCCCCACCTTCTCTGTTTCTGAACTTGTTCTCTCTCTTTCTCAGATCTGAAGAAGGGACCTGGAAGAGAATCATTAGCTGATTCTCTTTCCACAGATCCACAAACACGAGAAAATCAGCAGACGCTGGAAATCCAAAGCAACACATACAAAATACTGGAGGAAGAAGAGTCTTGGCCCGAAAGGTCCACTGTTTACTCTTTTCCATAGAGGCTGCCTGGCCTACTGAGTTCCTCCAGCATTTTACATGTGTTGCTCACTCCACAGATTCTGCCTGACTTGCTGAGTACTTTCAGCATTCCCTGCCTTTAATGCAGATCTCTGCATCTTTAGTTTTCTTTTTTTAAACTTTCATCAGCTTTCAATGTTAAGTGCTCTAGGCCACTTAGGTATCAAATTCTTTCAGCCCATCATTTTCCAACTAGACTGGAGAACCACATATTTCCCCACATTATATTCCACTTACCAGCTCCTTGCTTTTTTTATTTAGTCCCTCCTCACACATTCTTCTTCCAATGCACTGCCACTCATCTCTGGATCATCAGGAAACTTGGCTACCTAGAGTCACAGCGTCGTACAGCATGGAAACAGGCTCTTTGACCCATACCAATCAAGATGCTAGTTCTATTTGCCATGTTTGGTCCATAATTTTCTAAAACTTTCCAATCCATGTATCTGCCTGACTGACTTTTAAAAGTTGTAATTGTATCTGTCTCAGCCACTCCCTCTGCTGGCTGATTTGACATAGATAACACCAGTTATGTATAAAGATGTCCCTCAGCTTCCTCTTAAATCCTTCCCCTCTCACCCTAAACCTATGCCCTCTAGTACTTGAAACCCAACTCTGGTTGTATTGCAGCCAAATATGGAGTCTCCAGTGCACAGCGTCACAAGAGGCTGCAGGGTGTTGTGGACTCAGCAGGCTCCACCGTGGGTACAGGAGCTAGAAAGCCCACACTCAATTATTCAGAAAAGCTTCTTCTCTGCCATCAAATTTCCAAATGAACGGTGGACCAATGAACACTATCCCAATATCCCTTTTCTTGCACATTTTATTTTTAATTAATAGTAATTTTATGCTTTTTGCACTGTTCTGCTGCTGCAGAATATTAAATTACTGTATCTGATTCCAGTCACTTTCCCATCCCTCCCTGTAATCACTATGTTTATTATAATTTACAGCAACTTTCCATTCATCCAGCATGTTCAGGATTTCGGTGCTCCCG
The DNA here is from genome assembly GCF_030028105.1 of Mobula birostris. Taxonomy (NCBI): domain Eukaryota; kingdom Metazoa; phylum Chordata; class Chondrichthyes; order Myliobatiformes; family Myliobatidae; genus Mobula; species Mobula birostris. The sequence continues at coordinate 126,602,616 of NC_092371.1, forward strand.
ACTGGAAAATTCTTGGATGGTATTAATAATATGCCAACAGACTCTTAATTACACATTTCAAGAAGTTACATGACATTGTAATATACTTTCTTGAGCACCAGGTATGCTTAAAAGGATTTTGGGAACCGTGGGTGGGAAGTGCCTGAAAGAACTGGAGTTGGAGAAGGGAATCATAGGAACTAAGATCCCAGTGAGTAAAAAAGAGTGTAAGAACTGGGAGTCCGGTGTGTGGAAAGAAGTGTGGGAACTGGGAATCCAGTGAGTGGAAGGAAGTGAGAGAATGAGAATCCAGTGAAAGGAAAAGAGAGCAGCCAGTTGGGCAAATACTGAAACTCCAGGATTTCCAAACAGTCAAATGGCAGATGATCAGATATTTACTGTAGCTATGCCATTGATTCACCTATCTTACTATGAGCATACAGTCACATAAAATCTATCAGTTTTGTTCTTGTACCATTTTTCTTAGCTCTGACTCACCCTGGATTTATTTGCATGCTTGGTGTTTTCCAGTGAGACTGTTTACCATTGCCTATTAAACTATTCTGCAATTTTGCCCTGTCTTTTCTCTTTAATTTTCTGAATATTCCCTCGCAACAACCTTTCACTCCCACTGCAAATCATCTGCATGCCTTCCCTAACTCCCTGTAGTAGGATTTCCATTCTTCACAAGGCTGGCTCTTTCAAACTCCCTGTCACTTCCAAAGGTTTCCATGAGTCGGTTTGACTGATACCTTCACAGAAGTGATCTGATGGGCTGGAAACTGATTTCTGTACAAAGTGTCCGAAATAGTGGCTGGAATTAAATGAGCCTATTGATGGAAAGCGACCACAAAAGAATAGAATCTGCTGAAATTGCAGGATTCCTTCTGTTCATTCACGGAGAGCCTCCAAGGTCAAACACGGAAGCATGCAGCATGCCCCAGACTGACGCTGTTGTAGATCGAATCATGGCACATTCCCCGTGGGTGAAAGCACATCACAACAATGTGCTCTCAGCATTCCCATTGGAATTGAATAGGAAAAAGGACGTCAATAAACATAATTCCGACTGTTGTCTAGGTTCTGCTCTGGATGAGCTTCAGCTTTTTAGGTTTTCTCTTGTAAAACTGCATGAGGTTCAAAGTGAATTCATAGGTTGTAGAATCAGTTCTTAGTTTTTCATTGCACATGTGGACTACAAATTACAATGGGAGATAGAAAAGGCATGTCAAAAGGGCAATGTTACAACAGCCATGGGGAGGATTTCAATATGCAGGTAGTTCGAGCTCACAGGACTAGATATTTCAATCCCTTTGATAAGCAGATCTTAACTGGGGTCATAACATAGAGATCTGGAGCTGGGGTGTGTGGGTGGCAGATGTTTCCCAGTGGTCATCAGGTGGGCAACCTCTTCTTAGATGTTTTCGTCAGTTTGAGCCCACTACATCTCCAAAGGGCTCAACAGCGCGACCCAGTGTCCCAGGTGCAGCCCCCTTCACACCTGGCCACCCATGGGTCATTTTAAGGCCCGGGTGCCATCACTCCTCTTCATCCATAGCTAGTGGTTGCTTCATTCGGCTGCCTCTGAGAGTTCTTTTACAGCTTACCACTAGCCCTGGCCTCGGACTGCCTTCAGCAATCTGACCATGGAAGTACATAGAAACATAGAAAGCTTACAGGACAATACAGGCCCTTCGGCCCACAAAGCTGTGCCAAACACGTCCTTACCTGAGAAATTACCTAGGATTACCCATAGCCCCCTATTTTTCTGAGCTCCATATATCTGTCCAGGAGTCTCTTAAAAGACCCTATCATATCCGCCTCCACCACTGTTGCTGGCAGCCTATTCCACACACTCACCATTCTCTGAGTGAAAAGCTTACCCTGATATCCCCTCTTCACAGGGCACCGTGAGCTCTGAGATTACTACAGCCTTCAGACTGCTGGACCACAAGACCGAGTCTGGTCTGAGGGTTGTAGTGGCTAACTTTGGGGGAAATATTAGCCTTTTTTCAAGGTTGACAGCTATGTTCCAGTCACAAGCAGGCTCCAGTATGCCTGACACCAACAGTGTCAGTGAGGGTGGCACTGTCTGTCCTTGCTGGACAAAGGGGATGGTGGTTCTTCCAGTCATGTGGGGCTTAGAGTTGTTATTCAGCCTTTGCTTCTCCAGAACGGTCGCCAAGCATCTGAGGGCCTAGTTGTGCCTCCATGTGTATCTTCCTTGAGTGAGGCTTATTTTGCAAGATGAGAAAATGGCTTGAGGTTTGCTGTTCTTCCACAGAGTGGACAAGCTGGGTTTTCACTGAGCCATTATTTCAGATTTTTGGGTGTTGGGAGAATATCATAAACAGCTCTCATAAGGAAGCTAATCTTTCTTCCTTCCTTTTCTCATAAGTCTTTCTGGCTGAATTTTCTTTTCTCAATGTTTTACCACCTTGTCCACTGTCCCAATTTTGCCTGAGACACTGTTCTTGCGTACCTCTTCTGCTCCTTCTGTCGCTGTACTTCCTCCACCACCATAGCTCATCTTTGCTTTTGTGTTGTCGCCTTTTGCCAAATGGGCCTATTTGAGCCTGTGCCAAGGCTCCCTCTTGCATCTGGTCCAGCATGTCTGCAAACCTGAGTGCTGCTTTTGCCTGTTTTACTGACTCTGCTCGACACCACTTTCTCCCTGTTATAGTCCTGGGTGTGTTATCCTGTACAATACTGTCACAAGATTCCAGGAGAGTCATCTCAAGCCTCACCTTGGCTCACATGAACTCTTCAGTCAGCCCCGGGATAGGCAACTCCAGATATTGAGAAAATCGTGCTGGGCCCTTTATTTAAGAAAGGATGTGTTGACATTGGAGAGGGTTTAGAGGAGATTCACGAGAATGATTCGGGGAATGAAAGGGTTATCACATGAGGAGCGATTGATAGCCCTGGGCCTGTGCACACTGGAACTTGTAAGAATGAGGGGAGATCGCATTGAAACCTATTGAATGTGAAAAGCCTCGATAAAGTGGATGTGGAGAGGATGTTTCCTATGGTGGAGAAATCTAGGACTGGGGGCACAGCCTTAGAATAGAGGGATGTGGCTTTAGAACAGAGATGAGGAGAAATTTCTTCAGTCAGAGAGTGGGGAATCTGTGGAATTTGTTGCCACAGGTCATTGAGTATATTTAAAATGGAGATTAATAGGTTCTTGATTAATCAGGGCATGAAGGTCATGGGGAGGAGACAGGAGATTGGGACAGAGTGGGAAATGGATCAGTCATGATGGTCAGACTTGATGGTTGGAATGGCCTAATTCTGCTCCTATATCTTATGGACTTATGTAACAATGCCTTAGGACAGGAACATCTGGGCTGAAATACACAGCAAAGGATCTGTGGGAAAATACTAGAGTCCCACATCTTAAATATTCTACTAATGTACTGCTTAAATGATATAAATCTGATGATGTTGGATTATCGGTATATCAAATCCAAGCTGATTATCAACCACTCACTCACACAAATCCTACAGTTATCTCAGTTCATTTCTATCTCCAGAATATTGCTCAGGTAATATACAGGGGCCAATTTAAGCAACTAACCCAAAAGTCTTGATGTAGAATGAAATACAGAAGAATTATATGCAGTCACAAGGAGAAGATGCAAACTCCAAAGTTTTTGCACTAAATACTGATTTACATACCTTTCTGCAGAAAGTTACAGGTTATTGTCCTACTTTGTTTGCTGACTCATTAATAACAACCTGAACTTCCTGCAGCCTGTGGTGAATGAAGTAGCTAACTATTTATCTGATTTTGTTTTAAGGTGTGAAATGTTTTCTTAAAGACTTCTTTTCATTTGCTGAATTTCTGAAAGAGTGCTTCAATTTTGGAGGTGATCCGCTTGGATAAGGTGTTCAGGACCTGTCTGCTGTCTCATTTAGATGACAACAAATCTCCTGGCAGGGATGATCTCACCAGGATCACTGACAATCAACATCCAGTCATTCTTGTGTGTGTGTGTGTGTGTGTGTGTGTGTGTGTGTGTGTGTGTGTTCGTTCGTTCAAGGCCTGGTCTCCCATCATCTTGAACTTTCTTGGCATCGAGCCAAGACTACTTTATCAGGACAATGGTAGGTACCCTTTCAAGAGACCACACCTTGTTGTAGGGTTTGGAGGCTTGTGTGCCTCAATGACCCGGAGAGCTATATTGACTGGGAGCTAGGGCTTTATGCTTTGATTCTTGGTAGGGTCACCCGTGCCAAGCAGGTCGAATGGTAGAGGCCAAATGAAGAGTGGTCCACTGGTGCTGCAGCTGCAGGGGTTCAGCACAGAGCTAACAACCCTGACTGGTAAAACAAAATTGCTATGGAAACAGCAATGAAGATTCCTTCTGCATCTGAATGTGAGTCCCCACCTGGGAATTGTATGACTGCCAGTGGTGAAAACTGAGAGGAAGCTACTGACATGATGAAGGAAGCTGTGAACACCACCAGAGATGGAGCACCTTCATTGCTTTCCTAAACATCAGCAGCATAATGGATAGCAAGTAAGTATGATAGCAGCCTACTCTGTGTTAACAAATTACATATGCATCTGTATCCTTCATTCCTCAAAATGCTAGAATGGAGATACACCTACCTTGACCCAGGAAAACTGTCAAAGAAGAGCACTACTCTGATTCTTCTGTATCACAATTTCATATTCCCCAACAAATGCTGCAGGTTATATAGCTTCTATGGAGAGAGAAGTGCTGTCAACACTTCAGGTCCTTTCGTTTCTAATGGGTGGGTATAAATTAGAAGTAAGAACTTGCTTTCTGTTCTGATTATTGAATACTTTCACAGGAGAGATATTTGGCTTTGTTTTCTAGCATTAAATATTCTCAAGGGTGTCACACGCCTTGATCTCGCAGTCAATAAGGATGACTCAAAGCCATTGCCATCTGTTACAATGCAGATGAATTACACAGTACAGTTCCACTCCTAAGTTGAAGAGGGATTTCCATTACTTTTTTTAGTCTTGATGAATGGGTTCCTCCATCATTTTCAGTGTGTTACTCTCCATTTGTTTTCATCCTTTTCACTGAGGAAAGCAAGTGCCACGAATGATGTATAAAACCATGCGCTAAAAGGGATCACTAATGAAACAATTTTCCCTCTCTCTACAAGCATGGAATTGGTTCAGATTTAGAAAATGAGTGGCTACCTCAGGAGGACAGGACAGTGATCCATCTCCTTCTGGAATGTGCATCTGCCAAAAATGTCTAGAGAGTTATGGAGTGGACTTTGTAATGATTCAACCCAAACAGCTGTGTAACACAGGTTTCTATGCTCTGCAGGCGGTTCCAAGGACACAGGCAGAGTCAAATACCAACAGTTGCTGGAAGAATATCAAAATTCAAAGTTCAAAGTAAGTTTATTATCTGTCACCATATACAAACCCGAGAGTCGTTTTCTTGCAGTAATACTCAGTAAATCCAAGAAACATAATAGAATCAATGAAAGACTACACCCAACAGTACAGACAATCAATGTACAAAAGATAACAAACTGTGCAAATGCAAAAAATAATAATAAATAAATAAGCAATAAATATGGAGAACATGAGATGAAGAGTCCTTGAAAGTAGTCCATAGATTGTGGGAACAGTTCAGTAATGGGGCAAGTTGAGTGAAGTTATCCCCACAGGCTCTCATGAGCCTGATGGTTGACAGGTAATAACTGTTACTGAACCTTGTGGTGTGGATCCTGAGGCTTCTGTATCTTCTTCTTTATGGCAGCAGATGAAACATGCAAATATCATGTTAATCTGATAAATAAGTGCAATGACTTGTTTTGCATTCTGAATGTTGATATTGAGTACAATTGTATAATGTACTTACAGATTTTATAAATTTAATTGATATGATCAACTTCTTAAGACAGATTTCTGTGCTCTACAAACATTAATTATAAATGGAAGATTGACAAGAGAGTATTGATAAGACCACAGTTACTTGCCTGTATATTATTGCACAGTGATGGATGGACCCCAAGTGCAAGACTTCTGGGTGGTTTGCTCAAGGACCAAGCTCACAGGCTGAAGTACACACTGAAACAAAGACTATAGGGGAAAAGCCATGATTTATGGTTCTCCTGTCATTACACTGTCTTAGGTAGAAACCCATGTTTAAGACCATAAGATCTAGGGGCGGAATTAGGTAATTTGGCCCATCACGTCGGCTCTGCCATTTGGTCGTGGCTGATCCATTTGTTCTCTCAGCACCAATCTCCTGCCTTCTCCCTGAATCCCTTCATGCCATGATTAATCGAGAGTCAATCAGCCTCTGCCTTGAATATACCCAATGACTTTGCATCCACAGTCATCTGTGGCCATGCATTTCACAGTTTCACTACTCTCTGGCATAAAAAGAACCCCAAGTCTGCCTGGCCATGAATGGATATTAAAGAAAAGTAATTATCATGTTAATGTATCATAGAATCTAGAAGCAGGCCATGTGACCCACTGACTCCTCATTGACAAACAGATACCCCCCACCCGCAGATTCTATCACTCACCTGCACTTTGGGGGATCTTTATACAGCCAATTAACCAACCATCTAGCCTATATTTTCGATGCAGGGGAAAGCTGAAGCACCTGTGGGAAACCCATATAGTCACAGGGTGAATGTGCAAACGTCACACAGATAACAGTAGAGAATTAAACCTGGGTCACATCCACAGCACTTTGTCAACTCCACTTATCACCTCCCACTTCCCAGCCTCTATCGCTATTTCCACCTTTTCCTTCCCCATCTGCCTATCACCTTTTGCTTGTTACCTTGTGCTCACACTTTAGCCTCACCTCCTCATAGTTAGGATCTCCTCTCTATCTTTCAGTACAGATGAAGTCCTGACTTGAAGTATCGACTGTCCATTTCCCTCCACAGATGCTGCCTCTATCGAATTCCTTCAGCAGTTTGTCTCTTTTGGCAGCAGCTCTTCCAGTTTGTACCACCATGACACCCAGAAGGATGGACGCGGACTGCACTGTGAATGCCACTATTTAAACGTACCGTATTGATTATTTGAAAGCTGCATGAATAAAGTCTTTTTTGAGGGGGAGAAACAACAGCTGAGCGACAACTTGTTTTTCCCATTTTGACAGAATTTAAGGAAAAACTTGAGGAAACTTTTAGTGTAAAGTCGATCGTCAAAATTAAATTAAGCTAATCAAAATGATAAAGAAATAAGAAAAACCTGTGGTAGCCATATGCAAATCAGACAATATCAGTGGATGATTAAAAGTAATTTACCTGAAGAGTTAATCCTGCTTCTCTAGCCATAGATGCTGCTTGATTTGATGAGCACCTGCAGCATATCTGTTTTTATTTCTAGGTCAAAGCCAAAGTAATTCTTGGGGAAAGCGATGAAGCAAATGCAAATTCAAGTTAGCTTGTGTCATTTAAACCAGGCGGTAATGATGTTCCTTGATTGCATGAAGCCCACAGGATTTACAGTTTACACGTTCATAATAAATGCAACAATGCATGCAAAACAATGCAGTGATGATGGTGCAATCTGCAGTGGTGCAAAAAGAAAGGCTAAAGTGACAATAAAGAAATTGATAACAGAGATTGAACTAAGAGTCAGTGAAAGTGGCAGCATCACCTGGAGGGGCACAAAAGAGATGATTGGTTCAGAAGTCTGATAGCAATAGGAAGAAGCTGCTCTTAAGTCTGTCACTGGACTTTCAAGCTCCTCCATCTCCTCTCGGAAGGTAGAAGAAAGAAAAGGCAATGGACTTCATGGCAGGCACACTGCCCATTCAATGAATGATACCATGACATTGTAAAGATAGACTGAGTGGTGGGAAGTGGTGAGCTTGTGACTGGGCAGTGTTTACCATTTTCTGCAGGTTCTGTCTGTCCACAGCAGAGCTGTTGCCATTTCAGGTTGAGGTTCAACCCTTCAAGGTACTTTCTATTGTGCATTGGTAGAAGTTCAAAAAAATCCGGGTGGACCAGCAAAATCTTCTCAGATGCTGAAGGAAGTAATTTTTTTTTAATAAAGAGAGACCTAAAAGGCAAAAGAAAACAGTCAATGGACCCAGTGAATTTGGAAGATAGAAACAGATAGGTTAAGTAACAGCTACTGCAAGGGAATTTTAAAAGAAACTCAGAAGGGTTATCAACAAACCATGAAATAACTACAATGAAATTAGTTCAAAGAGAGCAGCCAAAAGTAATGTGAGCCCATTGGAAAATAATCTTGTAAATGAAAATGAGCATATGCCATCCATTCACAAACAAGAGAAAATCAGCAGATGCTGGAAATCCAAGCAACACACACAAAATGCTGGAGGAACTCAGCAGGCCAGGCAGCTTCTATGGAAAAAAGTACAGTCGACGTTTTGGGCCGAGACCCTTCGGCAGGACCCTTCCATTTTTTCGATAGATGCTGCCTGGCCCACTGAGTTCCTCTAGCATTTTGTGTGTGTTGTGAGTATATGCTATATAAGGTTTGTATTAGCATTTAGAAAACAACCTCCTGATAGACCAGTGTCTGATTGTACCAAATTCAATATGCAATTATTGCGTAGATGAGGGATGAGCCTAAGCTCTATCCATGAAAGTGATGAAGAATCACTTAGACACTCAATGGATACAAACTTTGGAAGCATCTTTGCATATGATTAAGAATGAACTCTACCCCTTTGTACATAATGAGCATGGATCCAGAATACAATCTACTCATAGTTTGAACCTCAGACAGACAACCACAAATACCTGATGGGGAGAACAACCAAAATTGTGGCATGGTATGAAGCAAAGGTCAAGGCATTGAACAGAGCAAATAATTAACATGGTAAATATTTTCTACGAAAAATTATTGATTTTGGCCCATGAGCTAAACTAGTCCCATGATGTTCAAGGACACATTACATCTATCATTGCTGCAAAATTGACCACATATTTTCCATTCTTTGTGCATATGTATTATTTGCAAGGCTAATAGTCCCATGCACCACCTTGTATTCCACATGATCAACTCCACTTCAGCAAGCATTGACAATAGGTTCCACATGGTCCTGCTTTGGACCAGCTGTGATAATTTGGCACCCTCAGAAGAGTATGTTTTCCAGATCATCAATTGTTACTCATATTAAACCCAAACACACTTATATTTTATATGTACATATATGACACAGTAGCATGATAAAGGGAGTAGGGAATATACAAGCACTGTAGTCCCAGCTACAACCTACTCATGTTCCTGACTAGAGGTCATCTGGACACCTACATTCGCTCCAGCTCACATTCGGCCCATAAACCAGAATCTAATTGCATTTCAGAATCTTACCACTGTCTGCACATCCCACTTGCATACAGGACTCCTTGGATTGAGGAGTGACCAGATGTCAGGCCATTGGCACTTCTCTATCTAGTCCATCCAACTTCAGGACCAAAATAATGAGGTTTAATTTGAACAGCGCTATGAAAAGAACTAGCAATCTCTTCAGGTTAGGCAGCATTTTGGATTGGAAAATATGTCTCCTGGTCAGACATGTGAATAGATCCTTGAATTGCTATAATTTTCCTCATTTATGCATTGAGGAAATTAGGGAGAGAATACTTGGAAAACATAGAACTGGGGTAAAAAGCAGGATTATGGGAGTGATAAACAACCTGCTGGAGCAACTCTACAAGTTGAACAGCATGTGTGGAAGAAGAGGCATTGTCAAAATTTGATGTCAAAGTCTTGCAACAGAACTGAGGGTGCAGAGGAGATAGCCAGTGTAGTGATAAGAAGGGAGATTGACTGAGGAGGGGTGTAAGGTGACAGGCAGGTTGTGCCAGGTAGGAGAGAGGAGTAGGGCTGGAGTTAGGAGACATTTACAAATGAATATTAGAGAGGACTATGGGATTAATTGGAATTGTTTTCCAAAGTGCTGGCACAGGCTAAGTTGGCCTAATGGCTTCTTCAGTATGGTACAATTATATAATTCTGTAATATTGGATATCTATAAAGGAAGAGATGAAAAACTGAGGAGAATGAGTTTGTGGATTGTTTATAATATTTATTCATTTAAATTGAAGAGCTGTACATTTAAACTGTGAGTACCATATTGTTGTGGGTCCAGAGTCATACATATGCCAGACCAGGTAAAAATGATCTAGCCTGGTGTAGATCAGCAATGATCATATTGAATGGTGGGCAGACGTGAGGGGCCAGGTGGCCACCTTCTGCTGCCATTTTCTTATGCTGTGTTCTTGAAGTATATCACTGGTCTTGATGAGTTTTTAAGACAATCTCATCATTTCATGATTACCATTACTCATAACAGATATTTTAAAGAAATTCTGTATTTCTCTGCTTAAGTTTGTCAAGGTGGGATTAGAAATTGTCAGTAGTTTAATAGCCCAAGATGTGATTCAAGTAACTTAACCGCTATGTAATACACAAAAGAAACTTGAAATACAAGCAGAAGATGCTGCCTACTGAAAGAAAGGAGTGGCTGAGTGCTTTTCTAAGGATTGAAGTGTCCAGCAGCAGACTTTACTTTTTAATTAAATAGAATTAAATAACACAGAAGAAGACCAATCGGCTCATCAAATCTACACAGGTGCAGGAGGCTCAGGTTCCACACCATCAGGTTCAGCACAGTTCTTTCCCCTCAACATTGTTGACTATTATACCAGAGAGGATAACTTCACTGATCCCAACACTGAACCCATTCCACAACCTATGGCTCACTTTCAAGGACTCTACAACTCATGTTCTCTTTATTAATTGATTATTTATTTATTATTATTGTTTTGTTTTCTTTCTCTTTTTGTGTTTGCACAGTGGTTGTTTGTCCATCTTAATCATGTGCAGATTTTTCAGAGATCCTATTGTGCTTCTTTGTAGTTACTGTGAATGCCCACAAGAAAATGGAGGCATATATGTACTTTGATAATACATTTACTTTGAACTTTTATCCATTTGAATAACTACTCAGTAGTTTCATTATATGACAAGATGGGACAAATGCATGGCCTCAGCAATTTTATGGCTGTGGCTGTCTTAGTGTCATTCACAAGATAGTTTCGTGATGCCAGGGGGTCTACCAGCATTCAGGTTTTTTAAAGAGCCAAGATATAGGACTGGAAAGCAGTGAAGTACTTTTCCAATGAAAACTTCTCAAACTCTGTCTTCATTGCTGCTCACAGCTGACAGGGCAGTACAGTGGTGCAGCTGGTGAAACTGCCGCCTCGCAGCACCACAGACACTGACTCAATCCAGTGCTGCCTGTATAGCATTTGCACATTCTCCTTGTAACCTCCAGGAATCTAGACTTGTCTCACATCCCAGAGGATAGGTTTATTAGGAATCAGAATCAGAATCAGGTTTAATATCACTAGCATATGCTGTGAAATGTGTCATCTTTGTGGCAGCAGTACAATGAAATACAAAATAATAGAGATAAAAGTAAGTGTGTGTATATATATATAATAGTTGTTAAATAAATTGTGCAAAAATAAAAAAAAGTAGTGAGGTAGTGTTCTTGGTTCAATATCGGTTCAGAAATAGGATGGCGGAGGAGAAGAAGCTGTTCCTGAATCGTTGAGTATGTGCCTTCAAGTCACTGTACTTCCTTCCTGATGGTAGTAATGAGAACGTGGCATGCCCTGGGTGGTGGGGGTCCTTCATGCCGGATGCCATCTTTTTGAGTCATCACTTTTTGAAGACATCCTGGATACTACTGCAGCTGTAAAAAGCCCCTAGTGGTGAGTGGTAAAATCTGGGGGACTTAATATGAATATGGGGAGAATAAAAATTTAGATTAATGTAGGAATAGTGCATGTACGTGGCCAATGGTTGATGCAGATATGTTGGGTCAAATGGCCTGTTTCCAACCTCTATTTCTGTACAACCATGAGGTTGGACAGCAGGCAAAATTCACAGAATGTAAGTGGCCTGGCAGACAGGACACTGTCAAACGGAGGGCTGGATGGAAAACTATCTTATTGCTTCCTTTCTTGATTTTCACAGCTTCCCCCTACTACTTCCTTCCCCTTACCTCCCATCAACTCTGGTGGCTGTCAGTTCCCATTACCCCTTTGCAAATGCCAGAGGAGAAGATGGCGACGCAACGCAGCTTGCAGCGGCCACTCTGGTGAATGATATCTGTTATCTGTCAAGTAGGATGCTGTGCACAATCCTGATTTGATGGAGACAGACGTGAGAGCACGGAAGAACATCTGGTGAAACTTCTGAAATGCCTGCTTCGCTGCCACTGCTACTGTGTGATCCAGAATCTCTGGAGGGGAAGGCCCCGAGTCCTTGGCTTTGCTTGTTGCTCGGTGGCCGGGGCGGGGTCGAAGCACTCGGCAGAGATGGTGCTCGGTGCTCGGTGTCAGAGGGCTGGTCAGAGGCTCGAAGTTTCCGGATGGACTCAGAGTCGGCTGCGGTCGGGTGCTTCCAATGCATCGACAAGTTTGCGGCGCTTGGAATTCATGGCAGGGAGAGTTTCTCCCTTCTACCGTCTGCATGAGATGATGAGGCTATCGGGACTTGAGACTTTTTTTTGCCGTGCTCATGGTCTGCTCTTTATCAAATTACAGTATTGCTTTTCACTGTTGTAACTATATGTTATAATTATGTGGTTTTGTCAGTTTTAGTCTTGTTTTGTCCTGTGTTTCTGTGATATCTTTCTGGAGGAACATTGTATCATTTTTAATGCGTGCATTTCTAAATGACAGTAAATGAGGACTGAGAGTCCTCATAATCTAAAAAAATGCTAGTCTGTTAGAGACGTAGGAACAGGAATCATTTCTGGCTATCTAGATGCATCACAGCTCGGCATGGCAACTGCTCTGCACAAAACTACAAGAAATTACATATTTATGGACACAGCCCCAGTCCATCATTTAGATATACATACAGACAATAGAGGGCATCATTTATCCTCCATTGTCAACACTTTCCACTGCTTCGGGAAAGCAGCCAACATAATCAAGGACCCTTCCAACTCCCTGTCGTTCTCTCTTTTCTCCTCTCCCATCAGGCAAGAGGTGTCAAATAATGAGAATAGTTCCCACCAGGCTTGAGAATAGTGTCTATCCCACTGTTACCAGAATCCTGAATGGATCGTTCCTACACTAGGAATTTCCCCATCTACCTCATGAAGACCTTTTCACTTTATTTGTCTACCTGCACTGCACTTTTCTGTAACTGTTAATACTGTATTCTTCATTATGTTTTTAATTGTACTACCTTGGTGTATTTATGTATGACTGGATATCATGCAAATCAAAGCTTTTTGATGTAATTTGGTACATTGAAAAATAATAAGCTCATGCAACTAAAGTTGGTGCAGTTGAAAGATTGCTGGCTCAGGGTAGAAAGTGACCTGATAATGGGGTTAAAGGAGTGAGCTTCCTAATTGAATGCAACCTCTTCAATTCAGCCAACACACACACAAATGCTGAAGGAAGCAGGCCAGACAACATCTCAGGAAAAGAGTAAACAGGCTGCATTTCAGACTGAGACCCTTCATTAGGACAGTCCTGGCGATGAGTTTTGACCCAAAACATCCAGTTTTAACTCTTTTCTATCGATGCTGCCGAGCTTGCTGAGTTCCTTCTGTATTTTGTGTATGTTACTTAGATTTCCAGTATCTGCAGAGCTTTTTTTATATTTGAACCTCTTCATTTCACTCACTTGGGCTTTGGGCATATTTTTGTCCATTTTTGTGTCCTTTTCTCTGTAAGTATCTTATTTTGATCCCGTCATCTAAATGTCAATCTAAAAATGTTAACATAACTTGTTTCCCTGTTAATACTGTTTGATCCACTGAATATTTCCAGGATTATCGTTTTACTGAATTAGTTTTAAAGACACCAGTCCTCGCTCTTTTAACAAACATTCCCCTGTACAGGTATTTTCATTTTTTGGAGAGGATGGTAGGGGAAGCCAAGGCTGACGTGCAATGGCTAATAGTAACTAAGAAAGACTTCAGAGAATGCATCAATACTATGCGGAGGCGGGATCTTCCCCTGAGCATTCTTTAATGGGCGTGGTGATCCGTATTGCGACGCAAACAAGGAGGCGGAGGTGTGGACAGATCTGAAGTCAGCGATTGGTTGTTAAAGTTCCAGGGAAGTTTTGTAGTTGGGGGAACAAGTTTAGGAGAAGTCATTGACTGCGGGGAAACGAAGGGTTCTGCTCTGGTTAGAAGAGAGGTTCGCACGTGATGGTGGACAGCGTATACCGGACCCGGTCGCTCGGGGTGGCGGCGGTTGGTTTGCCAGACCAGTACGCTGACGGCAAAGCAGCCAAGGTTTGGCAGCTGTATATTGGAGACACCCAGAGTAGGACTGACGAGTACAGGAACGCGGTTGTGCAGCTTCTGCGCCAACACAAATGTCAGCGAATCCTGGACGTGGCATGCGGCACCGGGTAGGGATATTGCATCAAATCAAAATTACAAACGAACGCAAATTGTATTTACCTTTGGTGCTTTAAAAGTCGTGGTTTTCCTATGCAGGGTTGTATTATGTGCTTTGTTGCTCCTTTGAAGAGCTGGGTCTCTGTTTTGCCAACAGCACCGTACAGTTTCTTATTACACGTAAACTGAAGCAAATCGCCTATTGATTATGTTGAAACTTATTTCACCGCGCTCGCTCGGGGAATTTTCACACACTGCAGCGTGAGTTCTAAAATAAGATTGTTCCCTGTGGCCTTGGACACCCCTGTTGTGCTTTTTAACAAATTAAATGTGGATTACTTTAAGCGCGCAAAAGAAAGGTCGCGTGGTGTTCACCATATGGAGTGTATTGCCGTGACCAGCCTATGACTCCATAGTTGTTAGTTAAGAACAGGTTCTTGTATTTAAAAATAAGTTAAAAGCAGTCGGGCAAGGCACTTCTCTAGAGTACCAACTCCTGGTTGTTAAAAACTGGGGGTCGGGGGTGCCATCTAGTTGGTTGAGACGGTGCATATGATTACTTGGCGAATTTGCCAGCAAGTGTTTCATGATGCAATCACCGCGCGCTACACACAGCTGTTCGGTAGGTAATTTGTGGTTAGCCGCCTGCGGTTAGAGGTAATACCCATAAAGTTTCATAGACATTTGGGAAGGAAAATAGTGAAGGGATAAGGAAGCAATGCGATTGTAGCAGGACTTATACGAATTGGGAGAATGGGAAACAACGTGGCAAATAAAATAGTGTTGGGAAATGTATGATAATGCATTTTTGGTAAAAGGAACAATAGTGCTGACTATTATCTAAAGAAATTTCAAACGTCAGCGGGGAGAAGTTCCTGTGCAAGACTCCCAGAAGGTTAATTCACAGGTTGAGTCTGTGGTAAAGAAGACATATGCAATGTCGGCATTTATTTCAAGGGGAATAGAATATAAAAAGAGGATAATACCGAAGATTTATAAGACACTAGTCAGGCTGTACTTGGAGTATTGTCAACAGTTTTGGGCCCTTTATCTCAGGAAGGATGTGTTATTGGACAGAGTCCAGAGGAGGTTCATAAGGATGGTTCCAGGAATGAAAGGGTTGACATAGGGGGAGCGTTTGGCAGCTTTGGCCCTGTACTCACTGGAATTTATAAGAATACGTGGGGACCTCATTGGAGACCTACCAAATGTTGAAAGGACTAGATAAGCTGGATGTGGAGAGTAGGTTTCCTCTAGTGGGGTATCCAGAACGAGAGGGCACAGTCTCCAAACTGAGGAAAGACCTGAAGGTTGAGTGGATCATCTTCCATTATTCTGAAGACTATTCTGTTGACTTTCATGGGACATTTCCCCCTAGCCCCAGGAATGACTAGTTGCAAAAATGCAGAACCTAAATACTGCAGGTGCTTGAAATCTGAAATACTGAGCAATTTGGTAGGTCCTGATACAGATTTATAAACCATTATTTTGGGCAGATTTGGAATATTGTACACCGTCCTGGCCTCCACATAATAGGAGGGATGTAGTTGTGCTGGAGATGGTGCAGGTGAGGAATTTGCCTGCAATTTTTAAGAAGTTCCATTTATGAGGAGAAAGTGTTTGCTTTTGTTTTCCTTGGACTAGAACATGAGAGTTAGGTGGAAGAATATGATAGTAGTGTAAAAGTATGGGAAGCATATAAAAAGTAGATGGGAAGAAACCTTTCCCTACAGTAGAAGTGCCCAAGACCAGAGGGTGTAAGTTGAAGGTGAGGACTAAGAGTTTTGGAGGGGATCTGAGTAAGATTTAGTTCCAGCCAGAAAAGTTGGTAGAGGCAGAGACTGAAATATTGGCTCAGTTTTTGTTTCTTCTCTGCAGCTACTGTCTGATTTGCAGAATATTCCAAAATGTAGTAATTCAGGTACAAAGTCAGTCAAAATGAAAAGTTGTTGTTTTATTCTCTGTTCATCCCATAATGCCATCAAACTCAGATCCTACCATTCACGTACAGGCTACTGGCCAATCAACATCTAGCCCACACACCTTTGGGACATGGGTGGAAAGCAGTGCACCTGGAGGAACCCACGTGATCAAGCAGAACATGCCAACTCGCACACAAAGCACCTGGGGTTAGGATGGAACCTGGGCTACCGGAGCAGTGAAGCAGCAGCTCCACCAGCTGTCCCATCTCTTGAACTCTGTGTCGACATTAAATGTTGCTTTCGAAATTTGGTTTGCACACTTAGCACATATGACTGAAAATGCTATAAGGTGTATTTCAATTGGTCTATGCTGATCAAAATTCCTATCTAAGCTGGCTTCTTTTGCCTGCATTTGGACTATCCCTTAATGGTATTGATCCATGGCATAAAAAAGGTTGGGAACCCCTGATCTAAACCTTTACTATCCATGTACCAAATTCTATCTGTTTTCTTGTTCTTTGCCTCTTTGTTTCTCTCCCTAATCTCAGCCTTCACTTTCAGATTTCTGCATCTGAATTCTTTTACCGTAAATCATTTCTGTGTTGAGTTCCTGCTGTTTTTCTTGAACTATTCCAAGGTTTAGGTACATAGAAACACAGAAAACCTACAGCACAATACAGGCCCTTCAGCCCACAATGCCTTACCAAACATGTACTTTAGAAGTTACCTAGGGTTACCCATAGCGCTGTCTTTTTCTAAGCTCCATGCACCTATCCAGGAGTCTCTTAAAACACCCTATCGTATCTGCCTCCACCACCGTCACCAGCAGCCCATTCCACGCACTCATCACTCTGCATTTTTAAAAAAAAAAACAGCAGCAGCAGCAACAACAACAACAACTTACCCCTGACATCTCTGTACCTACTTCCAAGCACCTTAAAACTGTGCCCCCTTGTGTCAACCATTTCAGCCCTGGGAAAAGCCTTTGACTATCCATGACGGTCAATGCCTCTCATCATCTTGTACATCTCTATCAGGTCACCTCTCATCCTCTGCCGCTCCAAGGAGAAAAGGCCGAGTTCACTCAACCTTTTCTCATAAGGCATGCTCCCCAATCCAGGCAACATCCTTGTAACTCTCTTCTGCATCCTTTCTATAGTTTCCAAATCTTTCCTATAATGAGGTGACCAGAACTGAGCACAGTACTCTTAAGTGGGGTCTGACCAAGGTCCTATATAGCTGCAACGTTACCTCTCTGCTGTTAAACTCAATCCCATGGTTGACGAAGGCCAGTGGGCTGTATGCCTTCTTAACAAATATCGTGTCTCTTGGGTTCCAGATGCCTATTTCTTCTACTGTACTGAGTTGGATCATATTTTCAGTAGGTATTGGGGCTATATTTATGGAACTGATGGGGGAAATCTGACTGCAGACAATGATGTCATATCGTTTCACGCAACACAGAGCTGCCCATTTGGTCTACGCTGCCTGTAATTAATTTTTTGAAAGCAGCTTAAAATGTGTCATGTACCTTACAGAGCCAAAGATTTGTACAGCTTAGAAATAAGGCCCTTTGGCACACCACCACATCTGTGCCAACCCTCATGCCCACTACACTAATTTCAGTTGACTTCATTATTTCCTTATCCCTCCATTGAATCTTCCATTCAAGATGTGCCTTCAAAAAATTGTTACTGTTTCTGCCTCCACCTCCTCATCTGGCAGCTCATTCCAGATACCAACTATCCTTTGAGTGGAATATTTACTACTCATACTCCCTTCAAACTGTCCTCTAGTTTTCAACACCCCAGCATAGAAAGCAGACTGTAGCTATTGACAGCATCTATGCCTGTTCTATCTTTATATACCTCTATCGTGTCACCTATCAGCCTCATTTTCTCCTATAAAACAAAAACCTAGTTTAACCAAACTCTTGATAATTCAAGTCTGTCCTTTATCTGCCTGCACAGTTTATATATCTACTTCCCTTTTGAACGTTTCTGCAAAATCTTAGTCATATAGCACAGAACCATGCCATGTTGATGCTCACTATCGAGTACACATCTACACTAATCCCATTTACTGTACTTCTATAACTCCATATGCTTTTGTTTCAAGTGCTTCTCTAGACAAATGATATGAATGCCTTGACTATCCTAATGGGCAATGTGTTCCAGATGGCAGTCATCCCTTGAAAAAGAATACCCATCAAATCCCCTCTAACCCCTGTGCCCCATAACAGTTGCAGATGCTGGAAATCTGAAGCAAAAACAGAAAATACTGAAAAAAAAATCTCAAAGGTCAGGCTACACCTGTGGGAAGAAATAGAATCAACAATTTGGGTCGGGTGATCCTTCAAATGGTTCTCTTTCTGCACCTGTTGCCTGACATCCTGAGTTTTTTTCCTGGCATTTCCTGATTTTTTTTGTATGCCCTTGGTAACATGCTTCTATCATTTTTTTTTTTAGACAGTGAATTTGAGATCATAATTATTTAAGGGCTCAAACCTCCGATCATTTCAGATTACTCTTAACAGCTACTATTGGGCACGAGCTAAGCAAATATGTTTTAGGGCCTCCTGAGTGAGACTGTAGACCAGGGGTTTGCAACCTAGTTTATGCTATGGACCTCTACGATAAACCAAGGGGTCCCTGGACCCCAGGTTGAGAACCCCTGCTATAGACCATTGCAAATGATTTCTACTGTGGGTCATGACTTGTCAGGAGATGTCTGAAGTCATCAGAAGCTTGATGTTTGATAGTGACATTGGCCAAGACTGGAGAGCACTACTCTGAGCCTCAGTAAAGGCTGAATGTGATTGGTCACTGCTGGAGGCATGGCTAGCACTATGCTTCCAAGCAGTGATTACAGATGTTTTCCTTGATCACAGCTTGTAAACAAACACAAGGAGATGCAATTACCAACCTTTGAGTGTTTATCTGGAATAATTTCAGGGAAAAAAAATCAGTGCCATTCTGAGAAAGGTCAGCTGATTAGAATGGTTCTTTTCAAGCTATTTTCCTCCTAGTGCATTTAAGAGATTGTGAGATTTGAAGTGATTAAATAATTAACTTTTTTATAGACTGTGGTATGTTAACATTGCAAAGGCTGTTTGCTATTTTGCAAAATGTATTTTGCAGAGCATTGGTCAAGCACAAACATCTTGGAACTGGAGTCTTTCAGCTCCAGGAATGTTCTCTGGGGAGCTTTTCAAATTCAAATAGGCACAGCCTTCAGTGCTGCCCTCTCACCATACCACCATTACATTCCCCAGCATGCAACACCCAGAAAATCATAGTTATGCAGCACGGACACAGGCCCTTTGGGCTGATCTCCTATGCCAACCAAGATGTCTTATCTGAGCTGATCCCATTTGGCCCATATCCTTCTAACCCTTTCCTATCATGTACCTGTCCAAATGAAAGTGTAACTGTACCTTCCACTGCAGTTTCCTCTGGTAGCTCATTTGATAAACCCACCACCCTCTGAAAAGGTTGGATCTTTTTTGTTTACTACTTCTCTTCTCACCTTAAATCTATGTCCTCTAGTTTGAGAATTGTGTACCCAAGAGAAAGAATACAACCATTCACCTTATCTGCAGCCTTCAGATTTTGTAAACCTCTGTCAGGTCATTCTTCAGCTTCCTACCCACCAGGTAAATAAAGTTCCACCCTAAGCAGGCTGTCTGTATACCTCATTCCCAGTAACAGTCTTGTGGTCTCTGTCTCTGTCTCTGTCTCCTTTTCTCCCCCCCTGACCCCCTATCCTGTTTTGACATCCTTCCTATAGCCAAGTGACCAGAACAACACACAGCCCACCAAGTCGGGTTTCACTAATGGCTGTTACGCTTATAACATTAAGTCCTAATTGCCCTGACTGAAGAAGGCAAGCATGCCAAATGCTGCCTTCACCACCCGATCTATATCTTGTCTTGTACCCTTAGTTCCTTGTTATTCTACAGGTCTCTCCAGAGCCTGACCTTTTACACCTCAAAAAATGTCCGATTGAAATTCATTCTGGTGTTCTTTGACCCACTTCCCCAGCTCATCTTGATTATGCTGTGATCTTAGATAACTTTCTTCACCGTCCACTACACCATAAATTTCGGTGTCATCCATATACTCACTAACCACATTAACAACAATGTCATCCAACTCTGGTAAGCTGGCAACACACTTGGATGCAGTGGCCTCACCAGGGTTCAATAGGTACGTTTAATGTTAGAGAAATGTATACGATATACATCCTGAAATTCCTTTTCTTCACAAACATCCACAAAAACAGAGGAGTGCCCCAAAGAATGAATGATAGTTAAGACGTTAGAACCCAAAGCCCTCTCCTAGCTCCCCCCTCCGACACACAAGCAGCAGCAAAGCAATGATCTCCCCCGCACCACCCCCACCAGCAAAAAGCATCAGCACCCTGCACCAAGCACTCAAGCATGCAGCAAAGCATCAATAAAGACAGACTTTCAGTACCCCAACGCCTATTTGTTCACCAGGTTACTTGACATACCACAGGCTCGCTCTTTTCCTAATAAGGGAAAAAGAGGTGTCCCTGTTTCACAGTGAGAGGGGAGATGTAACAAAGAACTTGCTGATTTACGATGTTAAAAGTCTATTGCATCGCTTTTTCATGCTCTACACCCAGAGAGTCGGCACCAAAAACGCTCAGGTTTCTGGACACACAGCCCATGGCAACTAACCCAGTGCCTCCAATGTTCCATGTCCTCCTGCGACACCTCAGTCAGGGACACTGGCCTAGAATCACCCCGTCTCCAGAATCACGGAAATCCAGCACTCTGAAGTTGCGCTCGTCTTCCAGGCTGTGTCCTTGGGATTAAGGTGCTTTTGTCTTTTTTTACGATTGCAAGATAATAATGGACTTTAAGAATTCCAAGTGCAGCAGGTCTATCCTATCAGCGAGTTGCTCTTTAAGAGGTGGAGTTGGATGTGGTGCGGACAGTGTTGATGCTTGCTATAGAAAAGTGTCAGAGTCGGTGCATGACAGCAGTGTACAGTCTAACAGTGACTGATTGTCTTTGATGTCAATTTACAGGACATCTTTCCTGCTATCTTGTATGTGCTGTATATGCCTGGTATTACGAATGACTGGAATGACTGTTGGTAATGGGTTCTGCACCTTCAACCCAGAGGAACACTGTTTTTCAGTTGGCCATATTCACATATGGGTGCATGATAACTAGATTATTAATCTCAATGGCAAACAACAGTGAACCCAGCACTGATCTCTGCAGCACACCACTGGTCACAGACCTCCAGTCTGAAAAATGACCCTCTACTATGTTTCTCTGACTCCTTCAACTGGACCAATTTTGTATCCAGTTGACTAGCTTATTGTGGATCCATATGATCTAACATTTCAGGCTATCCTACCATGGACGACCTTGTCAAAGGCCTTATTGTCCTTGTAGACAATGTTTACCACTCATAATTTTTAATCTTTTCATTATCTTAATTACCTATCAAAAAACCTCCATCAAAAGTGTCGGACATGATGTTCCACACTCAAACCTGTTCTATATCTTATCAGTCTAATCGGATGAGTATAGACGGTTACTTGGTGATCAATGTGGACATGGTGGGATAAAGGTCTTGGTACTGTAGTATATGGCTCAATTTTTCCAGCACCAAGAACAACAACCCCAGCATCTCCAGATTAATCTTGGTGCCGAAGTTCCTCATTCCTGGAAACATTCGAGTGAATCTTTTCTAAACTGCTTCTTGGGACAGAATGATGTTAGCTTGTAGAGGGATTGTTTTGAGAAAGTTAAGGGAGTTAAAGTCTATAGCCTTGAGAGTAGATAATGATGAATACATGTTTGTCTAGAGAAGGTGATGTCATTGTACAGCTGCAGGTATCAAATGGTGTCTTATTATGGGAAAGTACTAGCTATTTTCATGCTTTGAAGAGATCTTCAAGCGTATAAAAAGGGGTACTGTCTATTTGCAAAAAAAGAGCTTCCTCTTAAACTCGGCCAGTGCCAGAGCTAAGAGTTAGAGAAGATTAGGTACAAGTGCATTGAGAGGGTGAGAAGAGAGAAGGAGAGAGAGGAAGCTGCATGGAAGGTTTTGGATCTATGGTTCCCTTTGGCATTCTGCAGATCGGCTTATTCAGTGAATGATATGTACACTTTGTCTTCTGTACTGCTCCTTCATTAACCATTTCTTTTCCTTGTATTGCTTGCTGCACGTCCAACTCCACCTCTTAAACTCTAATAAAGTGATTTTTGTTGTTTAATGCATACAATGACTCATTTGTGAATAATACACAAATACCCCTTGCTGAATCAAGAAAAAAACAATGAATTTTAAAATATCTTCATTGTAGCTGGTGTTACTGTCCATCCCCAATTACCCTTAATCGTGGTGGAGGTACATGGTTGGACCAGGAGTTCCAGGATTTAGAGCCAGTGAGGTTGAAGGAATTGCCATATTTTTGAGTGCCTGTGTGCCATAGGCTTCTATCTATTTCAGTGTTTTTTCAATAAACCATTAGATGTATTCTGTAAATGTTAGCATTGATTGTGCTTCAAAGGTTCTTTAATATTGTGAGAGCTGGAGAGAGAGTGCAGAGAAGAATCACCAGGATGTTCGCTCCATTAGAGATCTAGGTATGGTGGGGCCATTGGATAGACTTGGCTTTTGCCCCTAGTGCAAAAGAGGCTGAGGAGTGTCCTGATAATATACAAGCTTGTGAGGGGCATAGATAGGGTGAATTGTTAAAATCTTTCTCCCATGGTAGGAGCATCATAACCAAGAGGACACATGTTTGAGGGGAGGGAGTTTTACAGAGGATTAAAGAGCAAGGTTTTTCATATGCAGTGGTTGATATCTAGAGCATGTGGCCAGAGATGGTAGCAGAATAAGATGTAATTACTATAATTTAAGAGGCACTAAGACATTCACTTAAATAGGCAAAGCAAATAGAATTGGTCTTGCTAGATGAGGTCAACATAAACATGATGGGCTGAAGGGTCTATATGATTCTACGATGATGATTTCAATATCTTGAGGTCATACAGGCACCATATAAATGCAAGTATTTTATGTGTTTGCTATGATGCACTTGTTTGAGGTACAATCAGGGGTAAGTTCATATGCCAGAGAATTTGAGTTACTTTGCTTAGATTGGGAGAATAATCACAGCCCAAAACAGAATGAGGTTCTTTTTTGGCGCTGAGTTTTAGAGCCCTGTAATTTGTCCAGCTCTGTTACTCTAAGTCAGGTGTGGCCAACCTTTTACATTCCATGTGTCAGTTTTTTCACTCACGAGTTCAGATGTGCCATACAACTCTTGTACCCCCATTCAATTCATGTAAAAATATGTTAATATAGAATTCATGCATGAAAAAATCACATCTGAACTCATGCCTGAAAAATTTGATGCATGGAATGTAAAAGGTTGGCCACGCCTGATCTTAAGTGAATTCATGTAAATGGCTGTGGGGAAGTACTGGAACTCAATCACGCCATACCCTCTGAGCTGTGCGTAAACATATTTGTCAGTTATTTCGAAAATGACATGGGTGGAGGAGGTGGGATGAAATTGAAAGTTAGTTCCAAAGAAACTATAAAAAGGCTTGGGTCATGAGCCTAGCTGTTGGTGTCAGATGTCATTACATACCACAGTGGATTTCATTAGGCTTAAGTGCATATGGGATAAATTCTTAGTCTTGCATGTATAAGGAGGCTTCTCATGCTGTTAACCACTGTGTCATTTTCCTGGTATTAAACAGCATGACCGTCAACCACACATTTATACTAATTGTGTTAATCACATCACAATTAACCAACAAACTCGCTTGTCTTTGGGATTTGGGAGGAAACTACAGCACTTGATGAAACCCCAAGTGGCCACTGGGAGAATGTGCAGACTCCACAAGGGCAGCAACCTGAGGTCAGATTTAACCTGTGTTTCTGGAACTGTGATGTACCATGGTTGTTTTACTTGCGCATGAGAAATGGACCTCTCAAAGTCACTGTCTATTATGTGGCTGCTCACAGCTTCTTTCCCATGCTTGGAAGTGTCAGCTCTTACTGGCTGGTATGACAGCAGAGCAGAGAAGGTTGACGTTTCTGGGAATAGTTCACAAAGCACAGGATAGATATGTCCCACAGAAGTAGTAGTTCTCAAATGGCAGGGTTGGGCATCATGGCTGACAAGGGAGGTTGAGACTGCATAAAAGCCAATGAAAGGGCATACAAGATAGCAAAAGTGAGAAAACCCAACAAAAGGCAACTAAAAAAGCTGTAAGAAGGAAAAGAAATCCGAGGGCAAACTAGCCAATAATATAAAGTGGGATACTAAAAGTTTTTTCAGTTATGTAACGAGTGAAAGGGAGGTAAAGGTTGATATTGGACCACAGGAGAGAGTCCAGAGGAGGTTAACAAGGATGATTCCGAGAAAGAAGGGGTTAACATATGAGGAGTGTTTGGTGGCTTTGGGCCTGTATTCACTGGAATTTAGAAGAATGCAGGGGGATCTCATTGAAATGTTGGAAGGACTCAATATGGTGGATGCGGAGAGAGTGCTTCCAGTGGTGGAGGTATCAGAACTAGGAAGGCACAGCCTCAAAACCTTTTAGAATAGAAGTGAGGAGGTATTTTAGAGAGTGGTGAATCTGTTGAATGCTCTGCCACAGATCACGATGGAGGTCAAGTCTGTGGATATATTTAAGGTGGAAGTTGATAGTTTCCTAATCAGTCAGGGCATTAAAGGATATGGCAAGAAGACAGGTGTTATGAGATTGAGTGGAATCCAGGATCTGCCATGATGGAATGGCAGAGCATGCTCGATGGGCTGAGTGGCCTAATTTTGCTCCTATATCTTGTGGTCTTGTCTTTAACAGAATCTATTGGTGTCTGCAAACTGATAAACATGAAGCACAGAAAGTCAAACAAGTTGTGTGGAGTTTACACATAGAATCTTCACTGACTAGTTCTGCAACTTCCTATAGCAGCCTTGGGTCTCAGAGAGCAGCTGGTCACAGCTCCAATGTAATGGCCTTAAATTAGCAATCTTTGTTTGGAGTCAATATTATTGCACTGCACTCCAAATAAGAGGGCTTGGAGTGGACATCATGACAGATAATCTCAGTTGGGTAACCACCATCAAAAGACAAATTCAGTCCAGTTTTCATAATATTAATTCAGAGAGAGTTTGGCCTAATCAGATTGTACCAATTATATTATTGCTATTCGCCTATAGGCCTTGACCCTAGAGCAGGGATTTCCAATGGGGGTGGTTATGTGTCCCAAGGGGGCGTTGGGGGAGATAGTAGTCGTTGTTAGGGGGGAGGTGGTAAGCAGCACCCTAACGTGAGGCACAAGACCTGACTATTGGTAGAACAAATAAAAAAGGATGAGGCACTGGAACCCAGGAAGAACCACAGCTCTGCAGGTGGTGAGCACTCGTTGTCACAACGCGTCTGAAACTCGGCAATCTCATCTGACTTTACCAACCAAACAGACATTATTGGGGATGCGTAAATTAGCAACCAGAGTGCCAAACAGTTCCCCTTGACTCACGGCACGGAAAGAGTTCATGCAATTTAACAGTTGGTAAGTCAAGTACACCCTCTCAACTTTCTGTACAGATCTACGGAAAACAGGCCGTGCAATGATACAGTGCTGGCTGGAACCAAAAAAGTGAAATAGAGCAAATCAGTGAACCTGCTGACCCCAAGGTTTCCTCTTGAGGTGTTCAAAGCAGCCTTGGCTTCATATGTGCAGTCAAGAACCATCTTTAGGGATTATGAGACCAAACATATTTGGTCAATTACGCTAATTGGAATGGTATAAAGGTAGCTTGCCACACACCAGCTCTATCCCGACTAACATTCAGATTCCAACCTGAACCCTTGTCGATGTAATTTTCACTGTTGTGATCATCTTCGCCTGGCTGTTCCTTTGGCGTGCTGTTATCATCGTTCCACTGGTGTCAACTCGCTACTGTTGTCAACATCCGATAGGCATTCCCAGTTTGTGTTAATTTTTATTTTAATTAAGCCCCATTAATGAGGGATAAATGAGATCTGAGTCTGAAGGCAGTGACGCCTTGAATTCTAATCCTGCTGAGAAATAGAAACTACAGAAAGTGCATCAATACAATGTTACATACTTGGAGTATGGTTTTATTCTGTACCTATCAGATCAGTGTCAACACTTATTTATAATACTGACTAATTAAGCCATGAAACCATCAAGATTGCAGGAACAGTTCCATATAAGGCACCCTGAAAAGGCTACTGATTGTATTACTCAGAAGATGAAAGAAGCATTTGGAAGGCATTTGATAGTCACAACAAATGACAATAAGTACGAACCTGAACGTCAGAAAATATCACAAACTGCACTGACAATTACGGGATGAAACAGTGAGAGTTAAACAGCACGAGAGAGCCGAAGGACTTGTGAGTAAAAGTGAAAGACACCTGAATTTAAAGTCAAAATATCATGAAAATGGCTTCAGTCAGAAAAGTTGATGAAATTGATAGCGCTAATGAAAGCTGAGCGTTGTATATCGAGATGGTTGAACTGTATTGTAATGCAAACGATGTGGAGGAGCAAAAGAAGTTACCCACACTTAGCTTAATGGGTGCGAAGGCATACGGTCCCTTACGCAACCTAGTAACCCCTGAAAAGCCAGCAAACAAGATGTTTGATGAAATTGTTACAATTTTACAAAATCACTTGGGCCTTAAACCGCTAGCAATAACTGAGATCTCGATTTTACAAAAGGAACCAGTCAAAAGATGAAAGCATTTCTGAATATATTGCAGAACTGCACAAACTTTTCGAGTACTGTGCCTTCAGAGATGGACTTTCTGATGCATTAAGGGACAGGCCTGTACGTGGCATGTATAGTCAATGCACTCAAATGTGGCCACTGTCTAAAAGAGACCTAACATTAGAATGAGTATTGACCATTGCAATATCATTAGAGACTGCACCAAAGGATGCAATGCAGCGGAACTGCAGAAAAGGAGGTTAGAATGTGAAATGCACAAATTATCCCTGAATAAAGCGGAAGATATTAGCGATGTGCAAAAAGCCGAAGGTATTAGCGATGTGTCAAATCCTTCCACGATGCAAATGACTGTTGGTTCAAAGAAAAAGTCTGCAGGTAAGGTCACATAGAGAGAATGTGCAAGCCAGACAAAAAGCACAGCCCAGTGAAAAGTCTCAAACACAAAACTAAACAAGTGCTTAAAGTTAACAGAATGTAAAATATAAGATTGTAAAACAGAATCAGACAACAGTCTGACAAAGGTGAACTGTCAAATCGCCTTTTATTGTCATTTCGACCATAACTGCTGGTACAGTACACAGTAAATACAAGATGACGTTTTTCAGGACCATGGTGCTACATGAAACAATACAAAAACTACACTGAACTATGTAAAACAACACAAAAGCTACACTAGACTAGAGACCTACCCAGGACTGCATAAAGTGCACAATACAGTGCAGGCATTGCAATAAATAATAAATAAGGCAATAGGCACAGTAGAGGGCAGTAGGTTGGTGTCAGTCCAGGCTCTGGGTATTGAGGAATCTGAAGGCTTGGGGGAAGAAACTGTTACATTGTGTGGTCATGCCTGCAACTGCGAAGTATTATTGAAGCAGATCACCCAAAGACAAACTGAAAATTAACACATGGAGGCCAAACACAGCAGTTAGAATTTTATGTATTGACCTGTGGAGGGCAAGCACTTTTCGGATGTGAATGGTTGAGATAAATCCAACTAGACTGGCATTCATTCAAAGCTGTGTGTGGCTTCAACAGGCAACAGCGGCCCAAGTAATAGAATTAACCAGAGACTGGCACACTGCTTAATGCTAATTGATTGAGAAGGTGATTGGGAAACTCCAAGGCATGAAGGCCGGAATTGAACTGAATGAAGCAGCAGCACCAAGATTCCATGAAGCACTTGCATTCTGAAGTGGATGCTGTACTGGCTGAATGGCCACACCCATTATCCTGGTGATCAAGAAAGGGAAGGCTGGAGCTGTTTGCCTATGTGGGGATTTCAAGGTGAGAATCAAGCCAGTGCTGCATACTGAACAGTATCCCCTGCCACGAATAGAAGACGTGTTTGCACTTTTGGCAAGCAGAGAGAGCTTTTTGAGGATTGACTTGCCACAAGCCTATTTTCAAATGGAGATCGTGGTGTCAAACAGGAAGTTCCTCACAATCAACACTCACAAGGAACTGTTCCAGTATTATTGTCTTGTCTTTAGCATCGCATCAGTTCCAGCAATTTGGCAAAGAGCAACGGACCAAGTGTTCCAAGATATCCGAGGAACACAATGGTACCTCAGTGACATCATCGTGACTGGCAAAAATGATGAAGAGCACCTCCAGACCCTTGGTTAAGTGCTGACCAGGCTGAGTGAGTATGGTCTGTGTGCAAAGAGTGAAATGTGAGTTTTTCAAGAATGAAATCTCATATTGTGGACATGTAATTGACACACATGGCTTTCATAAGTCACAAGAGAAGATTATGTCACCCAAACTGGAAAATGTATTGCAACTCAGGTCATACTTGGGCTTGGTAAACTACCACCACCGGTTTCTCCCAAACATTGCGACAGCGCTGCACCCTTTGAACACACTGTTACAGACAGTAGCAAAGAGGGAATGGTGAGAAAGTTGTGAAAAAACATTCAAGGAAACAGACTAAAAGTATCCGATGAACTGCTCACCCATTATGACCCATCCCTGCCCATCAGACTGGTGTGTGATGCGTCCCCTTGTGGCATTGGAGTCATTTTGTCACACATTTTGAAGGATGGACCTGAACCTCTGATTGCATTTGCTTCAAGATCATTAATGTGTGCAGAACGTAACTAGGCACAGAAGCCCTTAGCCTAGTATGGGGAATGAAGAAGTTCCACCACTACCTCTGTGGATAAAAGTTTACACTGGAGACAGATCCCCAGCCCCTTGTGTCCATTTTCAGTCCTGGTGATGACTACTACCCGGCTACAATGCTGGGCACTATTCCCAGGAGCCCATTGTTATGACATAGAGTAAACAACACAGCAATGCTGTTGGCTTCCACTATTGGCAACTGAAGAAGAAAAGTCTTCATACTGTGACCCAGCAGAAGTGTTCCACACAGCTTTGGTGGACCAGTTGCCGGTAACAAATTCCGAAATATAAAGGGAAGCAAGGAATGCTAAGTCTATGAAATTGCCGTGCAAGGATGGCCAGCTCATGAAAGCCCTATGTTTCTAGAGCTCTCAGCAAGACGAAACCAACTGTCTGGATGTCAAAGAATGCTGACATGTGGATCTTTTGGTTTCTTCTAAACTGCACAGCTGAGTGTTAGAAAATCTGCATGAAGGACACCTGACTGCAGTCAAGATGAAGAGTCTTGGAGCTTTGTGTAGTGGTCAGGAATAGATATACAGGTTGAAGCCTTGGCCAAAAGCTGTTTGGGATGCCAGAAGGTTCAAGATGCACCCCCACAGGCACTGTAACACCCAGGGGAGTTGCCATCATCAAGTACATACTGACTTTGCTGGACCATTCATGGACTCCATGTTTCTGATTGCTGTGGATGCTCATTTGAAGTGGCCGGAGGTTATACCAATGAAGTCACTACCTCAGCAAAGACTGTCTCCGCTCTGAGGACTACCTTCACCAGAAATGGCTTATCAGAACAAATAGTGAGTGGCAACAGACCCCAATACACGTCAGAGAAATTCCAACTGTTCACGAAGAATAATAGCTGACATTCCAGTCAGCTCCTCACTGCCCAGTAATGAATGGGCTAGCTGCAAGGTTTATCCAAACCTTCAAGAAGTCCACTAAAGCAGTGGACATGGAGTACATTTCTCTACAACAGAAGGTGGACAATTTCCTTTTTGTGTATCAAACTCTGTTCATGTGATGACAAATCAAACACCTGCAGTGCTGTTCATGAGCAAGAATCTGAGGTCTCGCATAGACCTCCTGAAACCAGATCTACGGAGGGAAGTGTGGAATAAACAGTTCCGCCAGTTGCCAAGTGAATTAACAAGGAGCTTCGAGATTGGACAGGAAATCCTAGTGTGTGATTACTGAGAAGACAAGTGGATACCTGGTAGGATAGCTATAAGAACTGGACAAATGATATACAAAGTGGATTTTGGAGATCAGACATGGAGACGTGATGTGGACTAGTTTCTGGACGCAAAACCGAAAAACACACCTGAGTCAATTGCATTGAACAAGATGAACACATTATAGTCATCAGACTTGCCTCTCAGTGATGCTCGTGTCACAGCAACATTACATGAGAAATCAAGAACATTGTCTACCAAGCCTGATGCCACTCCACCAGAGGCACGATGAGAACGTATTCGATGCCAAGACACCTCCCAAACCTGATGCCTCTCCACAACTCCAGAGTTGTTATCCTGAAAGGAACAGTGCACCACCCAGAGACTGAAGCTTTAGAACTGTGGAGTTAGTTATGGACTGTATTGTGAAAGCATTTTTATTTGGAATATGGGTTTATGAAAGAGGAATTGAATGTTTTGTACATATACAATTTATTTTGCATTAATCTAAAGGGAAGAAAGTGTTATCTATGGATCTACTTATTTTAAAGCATGACCCCCCTCCCCTTAGCACTATATATAGATCCGATGTCTATGCATGCACATTGTTCTCTCACCCCCTACTCTGCAATGTGTATATTGTGCCTAAGAGGGGCAATGGCA
Source organism: Mobula birostris (assembly GCF_030028105.1). Lineage (NCBI taxonomy): Eukaryota > Metazoa > Chordata > Chondrichthyes > Myliobatiformes > Myliobatidae > Mobula > Mobula birostris. The sequence continues at coordinate 126,633,651 of NC_092371.1, forward strand.
AGTATGAAGGTGCTTTCGTGGGGCATTGGGCTAATAAAAAGCAGAAACAAAGCCATGCCACAGCATGGTGATCTGGGAACATAAATTGAATTTGGAAATAGTACAAAACCAATCTCTCACTAAAGTGCAAAAATTATTTGAGAGTCATACTGTCTATAGTACAGAAACGAGCTCTTGGGTGCAACAACTTTATCTTGACCATGAAATCCCTGTCTATACCAATCCTATTTACCAGCACTTGACCTATAGCCTTGGTGGATTAAATGCTGGTCCAGATGGATAGTCACCGAATACTGTTTGACTCCTGCTCCTTAGGGAAGGATGTTTGCTGGGATCTCGCCTGGGCTACATTAGATTCCAACCGTGATGACTCCAGACCATTCTTGAGCAGCGCATTGAGTAGTTCAACAGACAGACAATAAGTTGTCTTGTGCCGAAACAGATGGGGTTCTGCAGATGCTGGAAATCCAGAGTAAAGCGCACAAAATGCCGGAGGAACTCGCATCCATTGGCAGGAATAAGCAGTTGACATTTCAGGCTGAGACCCTTCATCAGGATATGCGTGTCATTTATCGGAGGATGAGCACAGAGGTTTGCTAGTGACTGGCCTATTCTAGGTGTGCCTGTGTGGGACTTTGTGCTTCTCTAGCACCCAATTTTTCATTTAACTAAATGGAAAAATATGAATTGATTAGGAGCAAGACATAAGGCACCTGCTCATGAAAGCTCCAAATTCCCTAAGTGTCATGATGTATTAACAATGTAGCCACTTCGTGTGGATATGGGAGTGCTGGGCTTATCCAAGGACTCGAGCTGGGTTGCTGACTCGATGTGCCTACTTTTCTTCACACTCTAGTGTGAACTTGCTAGTTTTGTTGGTAACTCAAAAGCACAAGAAAATTAGAGCAAGAGTAGGCTACCAGGCCTTTCAAGCTTGCCTGCCATTTATGGCTGTTCCATGCTTGCCAAAACTTCTCTTTTTTTTTTTTTTTTTTTTTTTTTAGTTCCTAACAACCATCAATTCCATGATTTTTCAAAATATCTATTTATCATTTTTTTTTAAATTTTATTTTTATTTGGATAAGGTATTCACAAGTAATACACAAACTTTTTTTTACATATATAACCTTTTCCATTTTTTATGTGAGTAAATCTATATTAATTTGTACATTCATAAGTGCACATTGATATAATATAGAAAATAATTAGGCCCTCAAATAGATGTTTATGTGCAATTGTGATTCCACTCTATTAAACTAAATAATAGTTATAAAAATAATAATAGTGGTTGAATACTAATTTCCATGTATCTCTTCTGGTCCGTTTCTTTCTGGTCCAAAATTTCCCCAGATCTTTTCTTTACTTGTGTTAATTTTACATTTTCCAAAAAAAAGAACAGTAAACATTTGAGCCAAGGGTGCTTATGTTAACACTATTACTATGTTAGTGAGATAAACAGTATAAACCATTAGTAGAATCATCTAAAGTCTGCTCGCTCTGGGGTTATAAATTCAATCCATTTATTCCAAATTTGATAAAAATTTTTCCTTTTGAATTCTGAGTAGGTCATCTTTTCCATTTTAAGTATTTCCAAAATGATTTCATGCCATCTTCTAATGTAGATGATGGATTTAACCACTTTCTGGTGATTGATTTCTTAATTGCCACTAAAAGGGCCTGCAGCAGCTTTATATGTTTCATCTGTTCCAAAAACAATACATGCCCTAAGTAGAGAGTCTCAAGGTACAGAGGTATCTGAGTCTTGAATACCTTAACTAATGGTCTGTGAATATCTTCCCAATATAAACTTAATTTAGGGCAATCCCAAAAAATATGGAAATGATTTGCCTCCTTGGAGCCACACCTTCTCCGACACTCCACGTTTGTGTCTTTATATTTTTCCTGGTATGGGGTCTTGAAGTATCTTATAATATTTTTCTAACAGTGTTCTCTCCAAATCAAAGAGTTAGTCAAATACCACTGGAAGCTGCATATCTTCCCCCAAGCCTCCTCTGAAAGTACCAACCCCGCTTCTTTCTCCCACTTCTCTTTAATATACGATGTGTTTTCATTTTTGGCATGAGATAGGGCATTATATAATTGAGAAATTGATTTACTTGGTATTGAACTGTAAGTTGAATTCAGAATCCTGAATAGTTCTACTGTTGATAAGTCTGTATATCTACAATTCTGGTTAACAAAGTGTCATACTTGAAGGTACCAAAAAAAAAGTCATTGTATTCTAGGCCATGTTTGTCCTGCAGGGATTGAAAACTTTGTAATACATTCTTATGTGTAAATGAGAGAGAGGTTGTAAGACCTTTCTTTATCCACAGATCAGATCTTTTATTACCTCTGCTGGAAAGAAATTTGGTATCATAAGCACACCATCTGAAAGTTTTAACATGTTATTGATTCCACATGAATTAGTCACCTTCTGCTATACTTTTAATGTGAGATTTATCCAGCTGTTTTTAGTCTTTTCCAATCGGGCCATCAATCCTTTGTTCGCTATTGAGGCCTGTAGAGGAAAACTGTCAATCAATCCAAATTCTATCTTCTTCCATCTAGCCTTATTCCCTATTGCATCAGTTTAACTGAGGGGTTATCTGTGAAGCATAAAAACAATTTCTCAAACAAGGAAATGCCATACTTCCTCCTTCCTTTCCTAACTGTAAGGTGTTAAATCGGATTCTAGGTTTCTTTCCTTGCCAGATAAAGCGGGAAATCCGTTTGACCCATTCCCCAATTGATTATCATCCACCTCCACAGGTAAAGTCTGGAAAAGTTAAAGTAACCAAGGGAGCATATTCATTTTTATGGTATTTATTCTTGAATTTAAACTTAAAAAGGGGATAAGGTTCCACCTATGTATATCTACTTTTATCTCTGAAATTAATGGCCTATAATTTACCTGTGACAATGTTGAAAGATCTTTTGGCAGGGTTATTCCTAAATATTTTAATGATTTGGCTTCCCCACTTAAGATCAGATGTATCCTGCAGTTTTTTGGATGCTGTATAATTTAAGGACAAAACCTGCGTTTTCTTTACATTATTCTTATAACCTGATATTTTCCCGAACTCATCCAACAGTGTAAACAATCCTATAAATGATTTTTCTGGTTCCCTCAAATAGACTAAAATGTCGTCTGCGAGTAGCGCCACCTTAATCTCTTTTACAATTTCGCTCTGTCTTATTAGTTGGGCAAGAGGTTCAATATATAGTGCAAAAAGGAGAGGAGAAATTGGGCATCCCTGTCTAGTTCCTCTCTCTCAAATAGAAGAGTCAAGAGAGGTCCCCATTTAACTTAATTTGAGCTGTAGGGCTGTCATATAAAGTCTGGATTACTTTAATGAACTTTTCTTGAAAGCCGAATCTTCCTAACACTCTGTATAGGAATACCCAACTAACTGAATCAAAAGCTTTGTCAGCATCTAATTCCACTACCATTGTGTCTGTCCCATTCTTAATAACCTGTTCTAGTATGTATAAAGTTCTCCTTATGTTGTCCTGAGTTTGTCTTTGTTGAATGAATCCAGTCTGGTCTAAGTGGATGAGGCCAGGTAGAAGCTTTTCCAGTCTACGAGCTAATATAGATATAAATAATTTGTAATCCAAATTAAGAACACTGATTGGCCGGTAATTACCACAATCTAGTTTATCTTTACCCTCTTTAGGAATAACTGAGATAATCACCTCTCTCCAGGAAGGTGAAATTTCTCCTCTCTATAAGATCCAATTAAAGGTGTTAAGTAATAATGGAACTAACTGTGACTTCAGCGATTTGTACCACTCTGAGGTAAACCCATCAGAGCCTGGAGACTTTCCGGCCTTCAATCTAGAGATGGCCGCATTCAGTTCTTTGGCAGTTACTGGTTCTAATAGGCATTCATTTTGTAAATCTGTGAGCTTGGGTAGATCTAAAGAATTCAGGAAAGTGTCTACATAGGGCTCATTGGAGGCCCGGGGTTGAGAGTACAGCTCTCGATAATATGTTTCAAAACTCTCCTGAATTTTCCCCATTGTATTCTTCACAAGCTTTGTTTTTGGATTCTTTACTTTATGAATGGTATTGTCTGCTTGTTTAAGATTTTCCTCCTCCTTCATAATTCTTTTGTCTCAGGTAAAGAAAGTTTCTTTGAGTTTCCGATGTGTATATATCATCAATTTCACTTTGCACTTCCTTAATTTCCTGTTTTAAATTAGAACTAATTTTGTTGCTATCTACAACTTGAAGTTGTTTTAATTTTCCTTGAAGGTCTGCTAATTTTTGTGCATTGAATTTTTTCATGTGAGTAGTAATGAAAATAATTTTCCCTCTCAGTACAGCTGTCAATGTATCCCATAAGATCACTGGTGATGTTTCTCCCGTATCATTATGGTCTAATTATTTTTTGATTTCTCCCCTTAATTTCTCCATTACTTTTGGGTTATTGAGTATATGTTAATTTAACCTCCATAGTGTTTTCCTCATTTTCCTTTCCAGAATTAGAGATGTAGAGACTGGACTATGGTCCGACAGATCAATTGTTGCAATATTACACTCTTTTATCCTGAATTTATCTATGTTAAATATTTTAAAAAAAAAGTCTATCCTTGAATAAGCTGAACGAGGGAAAGAATAATGCGTATAGTCTTTACTAGTGGGGTGTAATTCCCTCCACACATCTATAATTCCCAGCTCCTCCATCAATGAATTCACTTTCCTAGTCAGAGGTTTATTCTGAATAATTGTTCTTGAATAATCTAATGCAGGGTTTAACCTAATATTAAAATCCCCTCCACAGATTACTACCCCTTGAGAGCTGGCCATTAGGTCAAAAATGTGTCTATAGAATGACCATTCATTCACAACCTGGTGGAGCATAAACATTCAACAATGTTACTTCAGTACTTTCTATTCTTCCTGTAATTTTTTCAAATCATCCATCCTTGTCTTTAGTCTCTGAGATATGTTCATAATTAAAAGCACTTGATATTAAAGTAGCTACTCTTTTGTGGCCCAATTTATATGATGAATAAAATACATGCTTAAAGCTCGTTCTTTTTAATTTTGCATGCTTGGATTGGCTCGTGCGTTTCTTGAAGGAAAGCTGTTTGTGCCCTCGCTTTTTTCAATTTAGACATAATATTTCTCTTATTTGGATTCAAAACCCCATTTACATTATAAGAAATTATTTTTACCAGTTCAATTTTCAGTTTTCTCTCAGAAAAAAAACACTCTCCTTTTCTAAACCAACAGTAAGCAATCCCTTCTCAACAGTAAACTAGAACATAAAACCAAACCCTAGGCATTTTTGAACATAGAACATTTGAAAATTTTTCCCGACTTCCAATAGTGAGGCCTGAGCACTGATCCGCCTCAGTTCAGAGGGATAACCCCTATCTCTAGTCTGTGTTAGAGGGCCCTCCCCAGTGTGAACAGTCAGAGAATTCTCTCCTTTTTATGTCTCGACCATATTGCTATCATTCAAGTTATTCCGTCTAGATTATTTTCAACTATCAGCTTTCATTTTACCTTTAAGTACGATTTACTCTTTTCAGACATTTCTCAATTATTCTACACTCTCTGTACATTCGTGTCTGAATACTTGCAGCTTTCCCGTGTGGCTTGACACTCTGGTTCGAGTGGAGCATCCTTGCCGCACTGGCTGCTGTGTCCACTGCCGAATCTTCTCCAGTAACGACTCTGGTTGGGTGATAACTTTTATGGGTAGTCCCCGAACCGCCAGATCCAACGTTGCCTCTTCCACTGTAGCGTAGGTTTTTGTCCCTTCATTGTAAAAGACTCTTAGCCGAGCTGGATACAGGGTCTGAAATCTGATGTTGTTTTCCTTCAAGACCCTCAGTGTTTCCGTGTATTCCTTCCATCTGACAAGGATCCCCGGTGTGTAATTGTGGTCTAAACTGATTTTTACAGTTGTTCCATATAAAGTCCTTCTTTTACCATGCCAGTTTAAGCACTTCTTCCTTCTTTCTGTAACTGAGAAATCTGAATAAAATTGATCTGGGCTGGGCATCTGCTGGGGGTTGTGGTGCCAACGTGCAGTGGGTCCTTTCTATCTGTAGGTCTTTCGTGTCTGGTATTTCAAAGTTCTCTCTGAGCAGCTTCTCCACGAAGGGAATCACCAGTCCGGGTTTACCTTCAGCTCCTTTGGGAAATCCATAGACCCTCACATTTTCCCTTGAGCGGCCTTCTTGGTCTAGTAGCTTCCACTGGAGCTGCTCTTGTAGCTTTAGCATTTCTGCTATCACTTCCTCTGCATTTTGCAGCCTCTCCTCAGTCCCTACAGTCCTCGCTTTGGCTTCATCTAACCTCAGATTAGTTTTTCCTATTTCTCCTTTAATATCTTCCAGTTGTTTGTTGATAGCTTGTTGGAAATCACAAATCTCTCTTAGAATTAGTCAGATTCACCGATTCTTCCACATTATCTCTGTCCTGGCTAGCCGTGGGGGAGCTAGGCCCCTCGTCTTGCTGCGTCTTTTTATATTTATCAGCCTTCTGAGTGGACTTTTAATTCTTGTACTTAGACTCCATCCTTGCCCCTTTTATTGATATAGTTATACAATACTAAATATTTGTCTAATTTCGACTTTGGGGCAGTTTACGTTTTTTTTTGTCGAGAGACCTTTTCCTACGCTGCCATTCTCTTGGTGACCCGGAAGTCCTCCCCAAAATATCTATTTATCTAAACACTAAATATATCTAGTGATTTGACTTTCTCCACCTTTGGCAGCAGAGGGTTCTGGAGACTCTCTACTCCCTGAGAGAAGAAGTTTGTGTGAACTTCTGTTTTAAATAACTGGCCCCTTTTATTGCAGCTAAATTCCCTTGTTTCTGATTCTCCCACTAAGTAGGAAGATCTGAACATCCACCATAAAGATATTTGATCATTTCTCACTCCTCTAAACTTCTGCAAGTGGAGACCCAAACTATCTAGCTGCTCTTGAAAGGGCGATACTTTTACTTGTATCAGCCAAGTGAATTTCCTTAGGATTGCCTGTACTATTACTATATCCTTAATTATAAGATAGGGAACCAACTTGTGCACAGAACTGCAGGCTTGGCCTCCTACAAACATAAGAAATAGGAGCTGGAGTAGGCCATCTGGCCCATCGAGCCTTCTCCACCATTCAATAAGATCATGGCTGATCTGACCATGGGCTCATCTCCACCTGCCTTTTCCGCCAAAACCCTTAATTCCCCTACTATGCAAAAATCTATCCAACCTTGTCTTAAATATATTTACTGAGGTAGCCTCCACTGCTTCATTGGGCAGAGAATTCCACAGATTCACCACTCTTTGGGAAATGCAGTTCCTCCTCATCTTCATCCTAATTTTACTCCCCTGAATCTTGAGGCTATGTTCCTTAGTTCTAGTTTCATCTACCAGTGGGAACAACTTTCTTTCCTCTCTTATCTATCCCTTTCATAATATTATATGTTTATTTTATATGGTGAACCTTCTCTGCACCACTTCTAATGCCAGTATATCCTTCCTAATACCTTCTACATCTAAATACTCTAATACCCCATCAGCACCCTATGTATCTGCAACAACACCAGCTTCTTTGCTATAAAGGGCCACATGCTATTTGCTTTCTCTGCTGCTTGTTGGACCTGCTTGCCTGATAACTTTTTTGTGTTTCATGCAGTAGAACACCTAGGTCTCTCTCTAGAATCCACCTTTTGATTATTCTTACTGAAGTAAATGACCTCCTACTTCTCTTCAAACCTATCTGATGTAGTATTTCCCCATTTATGACCTGCCCCAAGAGGCCACATTTATGGCTACTGACTGACAAGAGCCTAGTATAGTTTCTGGACAGTTATAGCACAGAAAGAGGCAATTTAATCCATTGACTACACATTAAGTATTACGAAGATTAAGGATCATTGATGCCAAACACAGTATGATTGTCTATATAAAGACCAGGAGTTGTCTGTATTGCCCGAACACTGATATAAAACTGGACGAATTTTGTATCAATTATTCATCTTTGTTTTTGTATTCTAGTCCTCTTGAAACGAACACTAACATTGCATTTGCCTTTCTTACTACCAAATCAACCTACAAGTTCACCTTTAGGGAATACTACTGCAGAAGGACTCTCAAGTCCCTTTGCACCTCTGATTTCTGAATTCTGTCCTCATTTGGAAAATAATTTATGTATTTATTTCTTCTACTAAAGTGCATGAGCTTATGCCACTCCTTTGCAAATTCTCATAATCTGTCTCAGTCCCTATACAGACTTCCTGCTTCCTCAACAGTATCTGCTGCTCCACCTGTCTTTGTATTAGTTTATTGAAACGTATAATCTGCATTTGGTGGAATCCTGCTGTGTGCTACTTTTCTGAAAACACCGGCACTTCATTCCAATTTTTCAGTCTCACGGGATGTTCTGAAGTTTACGAAGGACCCTGTTTAAACCCTCTGGTGTGCTTCGTTGGGTTAAGGATTGGTACCTGCTCTCAAAAAGTCAGTCTAGTGTTTGTCTTTCTAAAAAGCCTATTCATCCATGCCAGGGTTATTCTTGGCCTTTTGCCACAGAGAATGGGCCCCTCTAATCTCTTTGCTCTTTACCTTGACAGAGTGGATTCCATTATGCTACTGGAGGAGGGCTTCACCCTCGTGAGTTCAGATGCCAGTGACAAGATGCTGAAATATGCCTTGAAAGAGCGATGGAACCGACGGAAAGAAGCAGCATTTGATAATTGGGGTAAATATTTTGCAAAGAAGCTCTATCACAGGAAGGACAAGGAGCGTTTGAGCACTTAATTCCCTGGAATTTAGGAGTCTGAAGAGTGATGTTATAGAAGTGTATAAAGTCATAAGGGACGAAGGTGAGATGAATCTCCATGCTTTTTTGCTCTAGGCAAAGGGAATATAAAACCAGAAGGCATAGGTTTACAGTGAGAGAAGAAAGTTTTTAAAAAGGACCTAAGGGACATTTTCTTCATGCATATATAGAATAAGCTCCAGAGAAAATAGCTGCGGCAATAACAATAACACTATTTTAAAGACATTTGGACAAATCTATGAATAGGAAAGGTATAGGGGGATACAGGTCAAATGTGACCAGCTTGATGGTCATCTTAGTGGGAGAAGGAGTTCCAGCATGTAGCCCAATGATATATGTCCAAATCAGCAACCTAGAAAGAACCTGCAGTTAGCGGTGTTCCAATGCATCAGTTGTCCTTATTTTTCTTGGTGGTAGAGGTCACAGGTTCGGGAGGTGTTTTCACAGTAGCCTGGATGAATGAATGCTGTGCAGTTTTGCAGATCATACACACTGCCACCACCATGCACCAGTGGTGAGAGAAATGAATATTTAGGGTGGTGGATGGGGTGTCAATCTGGTGGTCTGGATGGTTTTGAATGTAATGAAAGTTGTTGGAGTTGCACTCGTCTGAATACAATTAAATTATTCCATCACTCCAGCCTCGTACCTTGGGGCTGTCTGGAGGTAAGTTACTACAAGAAACCCATCTTTCATAGCTACAGTATTAATGTGCCTGATCCAGCTGAGTTTCTGGTTGCCAGATGATTGGAGCTTGGGTGCTCAGCAATGGTAATAGCATTGAGTATCAAGATTAAGTGTTTAGATACTCACTTGTGTTGGAGGAGGCCCTTCCCAAGCACTTGGGAGTCTTCTATTTCACTCATTCCTCATTGCCTAATCTGATTTTTAGGCTCTCCTGTATGTAAGCGCTGTACACTGTTATCATGTGGAAAAGTAATGTTAGTGAACTCTACCCAAAGCATTGTAGGACCATTGGCAGTACATAGAGAAGAAGCAACTCCTTACCACCTTCTGTGGGGCACATATGGAGGGGCAATAGATGCTGGCCCATCCAGTGATGTCCAGAAATTCATCAAAAACTGAACGTCTGAATGTAATTGGAGACTGGGATCTAATGCAGGGCTTCAGGTGGTTTATGTATGGAATAATGGATGCATGAGTGATACAGATTAAGATCTAATTGTGGAGTTCGGAGGAGGGGTTCATACTTAGAATAATGAACTCCTGGGAGTGATTACAAACTGGAATCTAATTGAGAAGTTCAGATGGTTTATACATAGAATAATAGGCTCCTGGGAGTGATTGCAAATGGGGATCTAATCAAAGGTTTGGATAGTCTCTAATAGAATAATGGACAATTGCTTGCTCTGAATAGCACCAACTAGGCCACTATGGTCTATACAGGAGCATATACCGCAAAGTAGAGATGACTTTATCCATTAATTTTTCAGAAATGAATTCAGGTAGCCTGACACCCCTGCTCCTTCGCCATGTCCCAGCAAATGTTTTCTCCCTTGAAAATTTTATCCAATTGGTATTTGTCTGCTTTGACTGAAACTTCCTTCTCCATATATCCCAAATATTAATAGCATTAAGTACTTCAGTTATATTATAGCGTTTGCCAGTTATCTTAAATGTGCGCTATTACGAATGTGCTTTACTTTTTGTTCTTGGTAACTTTACATGAATGTAATGTCGTCTGCCCTCCAATTTACCATGAATATTCAAAGAGACTTGTTGGACTTTTGTGGTCAGTCCTTCCAATATGACTGTAATATGGTATCCTGGTCATAGTTATCACTGTAGCAACAATGCAAAGTAAACCAAATTATCAGATTGAAAAGCAAATCAAAAAAATCTGAGAGAGAAAAGCTGAAATAATTAGCAAGTTCTGTAGCATCAGTGATGAGAGAAAGAAAGTTAGTATTTCAAGTTGATGGCCATTCTTCAGAAGTGGACTCTTGTGTCAGTCCTTCTAGCTCTGCATCCTAATGCAGCCATTTACTTAGCTCTCTCCAGCCACTTCCTGTTCTCAGCAATTTGAAACCAGTTTGATTTCTAACTTTTCTCAATTCCGGTGAAAGTGTTGACCTGAAGCATTAGCTCTGCTTCTCATTCTGTGGATATTGCTGACCACTTCCAGCATTCTTTTTTTTAAAATTTGAATTATCTCATTGACTGAGATTTTTTTTTCTCTGCAAAAGCAATCCAGTTTTGTTTTTGTAAGTTAATTGATCATTCTTCTCTTGTGATGTTTGTTTGAGAAGACAAGACACATTGACCACTTACGGGTCTTGCCCTTATATGACTTGGTTCTGATGGTCCCCACTCCTTCAGCCCATTAACCAGCATGCTTTGCTTCACAGTAATCGAAGAAGCCAATTGGCTGACCTTGCCCTTGGACATCCCAAAACCAGGTGATGGGTTTGATGCCGTGATTTGTTTGGGGAATTCATTTGCCCATTTGCCAGACCTCAAAGGTAAAATTTAATGTGACTTCTCTGATTCTTGTGTGGCCAAAGATTTGGTGGCAGGTTTTAATGTGAGACTAGAAACGTGAGAACTTCGGAACAGGATATGCCACTTGGAGGAGTCAAGAGGTATTTGCAGTCAAAATGAAATCAGAGGAGAAATTGAAGAGCATTAGAGAGGGATGGGTCAGGAAGCTTTTAGCGGGGATTGAGGAAGTATCACCGATGGATCAGAGTGATTTGGAAAGAGATGATGCATCAGGAACAGGTTAACAACATTTAAAAGCATTTGGAAAAGTACATAGCTAGGACGATGGGCTAAACCCAGGAAGTCCGTCACTGGTGATGCTTGGTCTCGGTTTTACACATCATGTCTCTTTTTATGTGAGAAAACAAGCCTTTGTACCGAAGTTGATTTTCAGCCACTAATCCCATTGAATTTAAAAGCGTAAATGGATGATGTGGGTGCTGTCTGGGATCTTACTTCCTAGCACATCCCATCCCATTGCTCCTTATAACCATCCCTTTACTAACCTGCACATGTCGAGTTGGAACCGTTGTTATTTTCTTGAACTGCTGCAGGTGACCAGAGTGATCAGAAGTTGGCTCTAAGTAATATTGCCAGCATGGTGAAACCAGGTGGAATATTAATCATTGACCATCGGAACTACGATGCCATCCTGGAAACCGGCCAGGCTCCGAAAGGCAAAAATATTTACTACAAGGTACATCAGTAGAATTGGAGCATGTAACAATTGACTTTTTCTGAGTGTGTTCAATCCAAAATTGTTTTGGATTCTTTTTTTAAGTTTCTGGTAACATTTGGCAATTGTATCTGTATAATGCAATGGTAGCTCCATGTCCCCTCTAAGAGTGAGCATAGGTGAAGCCACCACTATTCTGGAACTAAAATCACTAGGGTTCAACACAGAAACAGCCCCTTCAGCCCAGTGAGTCCAGACTGACCATTAAGCACCCATTTTTACACTAATCGTTCCTTGATCTATTTTATTTTCCTCAGAGTTCAATAAACTCATTCAGATACTACTTTTGTCCTTAAAACTAATCAGCTATTAATTATTGTTAATTAAATATCCTGAATCATCTTGTTGGCCTCAAGTTATCCAATTTCATTCTGTGGGCACTTTTTGAACATATTGTATTCTTTCCAATACGCAGTAGACTTGGCAATGTAGTGGTTAAGGTGCTATGTTAATAATCAGAGATATAATCAGAGAAATCCCATCACAGCAAATGGGGAGTTAAAATTCAAGCAACGTAGTAAAACTCTACATGTTATTTCTATGAATATCTTTACATTATTTTACTATTTTTTTTGCTTTTAAAGTATGATAGATTTTCCAGTAAACCAGGTAACGAGAGTGTTGGAACGGAAGCTATTGTGCAGGGGTCCCAACCTGGAGTTCATTGATTCCTTGGTAAACAGTAGGTTTCCATGGCATTTAAAAAAATGGTTGGGAACCCTGGCCATAATGAGTTGAAAGTGGGCAGGAGCATGGAGCATAGTAAGTGGGGTCCTGTGGTGTTAGAGGGAATGTGGGAACTGGGGCCCCAGTGAATGAAAGGAAGCGAAAGAACAGGGGTCCCATTGAGTGGACGAGTAGTGTAACAAACATTACATGTGAACCAGAGCCACAGCTCTTCATGCATTCGCCTCTGATTCTGCCACTTATCTACACATCTACAATCTATAGTGATCGATTTTAACTTAATAACCCTTCCATGGTTTGGATGTGGGAGGAAAGCCCAAGACAAACCACTGGACACAAGGAGAACCTGCAATTTTCACACAGCATCTGAGATCAGGATCGAATGGTCTCCAGCATGGAGGCAGCAGCTCTGCTAGTTACAACACGTCACTGTGACGCTCCTCTGTCTCTTTGCATTGTTGGATTTTATCTCTTTGGATCACTGGACTATGTCCTAACGATCAAACTCAATTCAGGAGTGTACTGAGGGAAGGGGATGGGTTAGGATCTGTCTCATTGGAATTTGAAGTCTTGGAGCCAGAAATAAGAATGCATTCTCAATGGAAATGCCCATGGTAAAGATGGTACACTTCCAAATCAGTTACAGGACAGATAGCAGAAAAGTAATCCTGACGAAGGGTCTCGACCCAAAATGTCGGCTGTACTACTTCCTATAGATGCTGCCTGGCCTGCTGCGTTCCACCAGCATTTTGTGTGTGTTGCTTGAATTTCCAGCATCTGCAGATTTTCTCATATTTGCAGAAAAGTAATGTTCTGATTCCAGTGACAATGCCCACACATTTCAGTGTGGACTTTGAGATCCGTGTGTCAGAGAATGTCACACTGGGAGAACTTGGGCCATATTGGTCCGGCCTTATGATAATTTCAGGTCCCAGAAAAATTGTTACAGAAATGACATGCAGCCATGTGGATGTGCAGAAGGTAATATTTAAATTACTCAGTGATGTTCCTCAAGAGCAAAGAGACTAACCACTTGCCCTTTATATTCAGTGGCATTACTATCACCAAGATCTCTACCAACATCCTGGCAGTGGTCACTCACCTGAAACTCGCCTGGACCAACTGCATCAATCGTGCAGCTGTAAGAGCGAGTGAGAGGCTGGGTATCTTGTAGAGAGTGACTTATCTCCCAACACCCCAAAGGCTTTCTATACATCTACAAGTTGCACATTGGGAGAACAGAGTCGTAGTCTTAGATTTATACAGTCCCTGACTCAACACATCCATGCTGACCCAGCTGTCTGACTGAGTTAGTAGCCCCATAGGCCTGCATTTAGCTCGTATCTCACTAACACTTTCTTAGATCAGTATCTGTCCAAAAATGGTTTAAGTGTTTTACAATATTACCTACCTCTGTCACTTCCTCTGGCAGCCTATTCTCTACACCTACCACCATTAAATGTAAAATGATCCAAAGATACTTTTGCACTTTTCCTCCCTCACTGGAAATCGATGCCTTCCAGCTTTAAGTTCCCCTACCCCTAGGAGGCCCCAAGTGCCACCTAGGCGCTAAGGGTTCAGACGACGACCCCTAGGAAAAGAGACTCGTGACCGCAACTTGTGTAAGCCCCTTGTGATTTTGTATACCTCTAAGGTCACTTCTCAGCCTCCTGCACTCCAAGGGAGAAAACATGTCCCTCTCCTTGTAACTGTATCATTGTCACCAAAAGATAATTTTCATCCGATCATTCTGGGGCATTACAGGTGCCTAAACTTCCCTTCCATTGAGCCCTGCAACAGTTCACCTTGGTCCAGTGCCAGACTTCAGCCTGTTTGTGACTGGACTCTTTCTCACACCCCTTTAACCTAACTGCTCATTGCTCACAGTACCAGTCTCTGATGCTGCAGAGTGTCTCTAGGTTCATCATCAGCATGATCATCACAGTCTACATCATTATCAAGGCCATTATGAGCAGCAGCATCATCATCAAAATAACCTCATCATCATCATAATCTACATCATTATCAAGGACATCATCAGCATCAACATTATTATTCTCTTTCTCCAATCTGCTCTCATACCACCACCTCCTCCTCCTGCTCAGGATAACGATACTCGCGGGATGGGGGAGTAGGTGATCTCTTTAGCTACCTTGCAAAGACAAATTTGGTTACTTTTGTTTGAAAGCTGCAGGCTAAGATGTCATAATGGTGATGGAGTGGCAAAACTGGTGACTGCAGTTGATTAAATCAACTGAGATGTAGTGATGACAAAGGAATTGTATTAGTGGGCAGAGCTGGAAGGTTCTAGACTACAGTTGTGGCAGAGTGACTTTGGGGTGGGTGACTGCTCTGTCCACCATTGCATGATGGTCTCACCCATCTGAGGTGCAGTACTTAACAGACTCCAGTCCCTTGCAAATGGCCAGCCTCCTTAGATTTCTTTCTCTCAGTGGGTGGATGAAGGTTAAATTTGTTACAATCCATTACCCTACTTTAGAGACTTGATGCTTGAAGGTCGGGATGGGAGTGGGGGTTGGGTGGTGCTGGAAGATAGTGCCAGTGAAACACTGCCACGTTCTGTGGGACTACGTACACTACTAAATATACCTCTTTGCCCGTAAAGAAATGAACCTCAGAGTTGTATATAGTGGCAAACATGTACTTTGAAATAAATTTACCTTGATCATTTTTACTTTGAAAGCTTTTTTTGGGTGTACCACAGAAAGAAGACATTATGTCCATCGATTAAGTGCTGGCTTTTAGAGCAATCCCGGTAGTCCCGTTACTCCTTTCCCTTGCAGCAAGCTACTCTCTTTCACATGCTTCAAAGTTCAAAGTAGATTTATTATCAAAGTGCATAGACTTATTGCCTCTTATGCCATTGGTGTTTAGGGCAGCAATGAAGGTCCTCTACCTGTGGCAGTCATCAGGGCTTCCTTCATCATGTCACAAGCTTCCTTTCAGCTTTCACTGCTGTCATTCATGCAAGTCTCTGGTGGAGACTCAGGAATACCATCACACGCAGACGTGGAAGGATTCTTCATTGCTGTTTCTATAACAATTTTGTTTTACCAGTCAGTGTTGTTAGCCCTGAGCTGAACCCCGAACCTGGAGGACTGGTGGACCACTCTTAGTCTGGCCTCTACCCTTTGATCTGTTTGGCATGGTTGACCCTACCAAGAGCCAAAGCATAAAGCCCTGACTCCAGCCAATATACTCTCTGGGCCACTGAGGCACACAAGTCTCCAATCCCTATGACAAGGCTGTGGTCCTCTTGGAGGATCAAAAAATGTATATAATTTTTAAAAAAATTTATATTGACCCTCCAAGAGGACCACAACCTTGTCATGAGGTTTGTCAAAGACCCATGTCACTGGCACTGTGCATCAGCAAGATTATCTGCTCTGCACCAGCTGCAGGGTGCATGACAATGATAGTGTCGCAGTGGAAGAGGGACTGGGCTATGTGGATGGAGCATCTGTACCTGCTAGGAGGAGTGTATTCTGATTTGTGAAATTATAAAAAAGAATTTAGAATATAGTGTTACAGTCACAGAGAACGTGCAGAAAGACATAGTCTAGTGCTCTTTACACAATAGATTGGGAGATCAAGAAATCATCTTCATTTTATGAGAAGTTGAGGTCTGTTCAAAAGTCTGGTAATGGCAGCATTGAAGCTATTCTGGAGTCTGTTCTTGCTTATGAGCTTTCATATCTTCTGAGGGGAGAGTTGAGCCTTGTTTCTCAGTTTACTCATGAGCAACACAAACAAGCTTATGAGTGAAAAAAGACTGTGCTTTCCTGGCGTATATGATAAATACACTCTTCTCAGGCTTCAAGCTGGGTACAGGTATGATCCCTGAAGAAGATGGGAGAGATTGTCACTGAGGTGTCGGTTATAATCAATACCTGTACCCAGCTTGAAGCCTGAGAAGAGTTTATTTGACTCTGAATGTTGCAGAGAAAAGTATTCAGAGCTAGAGTCAAAATGGATGGATGGAGTTAAAGCAGAGAGGAGGTGTGATAGAAATTAGTGGTGGATCATTCTTCAAGTGATCAATTGCCTTGGGCTTAGACAAGGAGTCCATCCCACAGTATGTGTAGGGTGGGTTGAGTCATGTCTGTTCTTACTCAGGCCCTGGGCTACAAGCAATTGATCGCAACCCCTTTGGAACAATGATCTTGCATGATAGGTGCTGGTAGGAATTTGCTGGTAGCCACACTGACACACAGCCACATCAGCGACTGTGCAGGCATTTCCTCAGTAGGAAGTCACCCTATTGCCACGCCAGGCATCTTTTTAGCCCATTTTGTGAATTCTTGTCAACCCAAGGAAGGGTAAATCCAAGCCCAAGGCACAGTGCACCGATAGAATTCACTTCCATTGTTCCCTTGACCTCAGCTTCACAAATTATATTATTGAGTGGTTTCAGTACAGAATAAGCCCATTCAACACATCAAGTCCTTACTGACAATGCAAGAGCAATATGATGCCCCACTTCCTCCACCTGCTCTGTACTACCTTGTATGTTCTTCCCTTCAAGCTCCCTATTGCCTGTGATGCTGCTGCAAGTAAGTTTTTCATTGTACTTCTACATGTGCAAATGATTTGAATAAACTCAACTATTTAACACTACATTCAGATCTTCCTCCATTCCTGACTCTCTTAGCATGTGGAGAAAGAATCATTACCCGTGCATCACTATTAGAAACTACCATTCTTCTGAAATGCAATCGCCATTTTAACATGGGAAACCCTGCAATTTTTGTCTTCCAGAGTGACCTGACCAGAGACATTAGCACCTCTGTGCTCTATGTAAACAACAAGCCTCACATGGTGACGTTGGATTACACCGTTCATATCCCAAATAAGGAGCAGGAAAAGCAGGTAGACGTAAGGTAGGAATGTGCAGGGGAACAGGAGTGGATAATAAACATTAAAATTCAGTTTTGAGAATGCACATCATATTAATCCAATGATATGCCACAGTTCAGCATTCTTTTCTATTCTTGGGTCACTGATCAATGGACAATTCTTGGTTTGCATGTCATATTTTCACTGAGAGTGAAGCATGTCTATTGGCTAGCAGAAACTTTGCAGAAAGTCAATAATGTATCCGTCTGTGAAACTAATGGAAGACTGAGTGAAAGATTGAGCTCTTTATTTCTCCCTGCATCCACTGCCAACATTCAGTGCTTTGGCTGGCCCATAAATGACACTGATGCAATTTTCCTCCCCCCTGCCCCTCACCGTTTTACCTCGGAGGTGATCAGTGTAAGGTCTGCACTCCACCCCTCTGCCTGTTCTCAGGACTGCTATAGTTGGCGTCTTGCCCAGAGCCTGAATGAGAATGGACAAACAACCAGTGACTGATCATCTCTCCATCCTTTCTGTTCTTGATGCATGATGGATTCCATACCTTTGGTGGTAGCACCTCCTTCAACCTGATTGCAATTCAGTTGTATCTGCCTGCCCTCCACCTTAATTTCACTGCTGTGGCTGGTTAACTCAAAGCTTTTTTGTGGTATCCATGGGCTGCTTGTTTACATTGGTGGGTAGGACAAGGCGTGAGCCATTAAACAAATATGTGACCAAAGACAAACAGCATTCACATGACAATAATGTTTGAAGCAAAAACTGTATCAAAGATGACACCACACGTAATTCTTAAATATACACTCAGTGGCCATTTTATTAGGGACACTATAACGGCTGCTCATTAATGCAAGCATCTAATCAGCCAATCATGTGGCAGCAACTCAATACATAAAAGCATGCCAATGTAGTCAGGAAGTTCAGTTGTTATTCAGACCAACCATCAAAATGGAAAAGAAATGTTATCCATCACATTGATGGTGCGATGATTGTTGGTGCCAGACAGGCTGGTTTGAGTATTTCGGAAACTGTTGATCTCCTGGCATTTCCATGAACAGTAGTCTCGAGTTTACAGAAAATGGTGACTGGAAGACAACACTAATTGAAGTAACCATGTGTTACAATAACGTTGCGCAGACGAGCATCTCTGAGTGCACGGAGCATCAAATCGTGACATGGATGGGCTTCAGGAGAAGAACAGAATGGGTTCCACTGTTGTACTAATAAAGTGGCCACTAAGTGTATATATGGTACATTGCATTCTGTTTTCCTACAATAACAATAATTCTCATATTACTATTAGTAATATATGTGAAATTATACTAATAGCTAATTCTGTCCCAGTTCAGGTATTCACCATTCATAAATCAACAGGTGTTTAAACCATGTGCTCTGCAATAACAAACTGTCAACTAAATTAAACATCTGCCACTGTCTACATCTAACACTGATCCCAGTAGGTCACCTCCCTAGTAAATTTCATATAACTGATTGCACATATCTTGCCCTATAGTTTTTAAAAATGACTACACATAATTGTGGTTCACACATGTTCTTAATTGAAAGCCCCCAAACTTAGATATAGTAGTTAAGAACATGCATTGTTTCCAGCATATTCCCAAATGCTATCATCTGGATCTTTTCATCTCTAACTGCCAATGGGACATAACTGTCTTAACTCCACTACTCCCCTCACTTTCTCCAAACTCACCCCCTTTTGAATGCATTGTCCTCCACTCTTTTTGCACCAATCCCAGCCTCAGCATCAAACCTTCGGTCAAGGGCAGACTGACCTCTACCTTGCAGAGGCTCCAGGACATCTCTTCTTCCTTGCTTCTTAAACAGGGCCCAAAGATCTCCCCCTTCCACTTCCAATGCCTTTGCTTCCCAACCCTGCACTGCCCAATTGTACCTTCTACTTAAGTTTCACAGATCAAACTTCCCCAGTAGGCACATTGCTTCTGTCTGCTCCTTTCATACCAAATGCATATTGACTCCATCTTGTCTCCCTTGATTTGGTCTCTGTCTACCCACATTTGTGACACTTCAGATATTCTTCATCACTTCAAAAACTTTCTGTTCCCTAGCCCCAACCGCTTCATTTTTACCATGAATGCCCAGTCCCTGTACAGTTCCATCCCCCATCAGGAAGGCCTCAGGCCTCTTTGCTTCTTTATGGATAACAGATTCAACCAGTTCCTCTCCACCACCATCCTCCTTCATCTGGCAAAACTGGCACACCCTCAAAAGCTTCCCTTTTGGTTATTTCCAGTTTCTCCGGACCAAAGGTGTAATTGTGGGCACTCGCAAGGCCCCATCTAAACCTGCCTTTTTCGTTGGCTATGTTGAACAATGCATCTGCCAAGCCTACACTAGTAACACTCCCCAACACTTTCTCTGCTGCATTGACAACCGCATTGATGCTATTTCCTGCCTGCCCTTCTGTGGAGCTCAACCCTACCCTCAAATTCACTTGGTGTATCTCTGACATTTTTTTGATCTCTTTGTCTCCATCTCAGACACATTATCTGCTGTAATCTGCTACAAAACCCACTGACTCCACAGCTACCTCAGATACACCTCTTCCCATCATTCCCTTCTATGCAATGTAGCTGTCACTCACATAGCTTCTGTTCCCTCAATTCTACCCTTGCCAGACACAACAGGGCTGGAGTTCATCCAGTCTTCATTTACCCCCCCCCCCCCCCCCAAGAACCCCCATATCTCACATAACTTTCTCTGCAACTTTCACCATCTCACACCAGCAAGCGTTTTCCTTCCCTTTCTGCTCTCCATAATTCACCTGCACGCTCATGCCCTCCACCGCTGATTTCTCTCCCCCTCCCCCAAGTCACTGCAACAACAGTTATACCTGCCCTTGCACCATCTCCCTCGGCATCTTTCAGGGTTGTAAATAATCATTTCGGGTGAAGCAGCACTGCACATCTGAATCCATCGGGGTCATTTATTGCATCTAGTCATTCCACCGCTGCCTTCTCTATGTCAGCGAGGCCCAGCACACATTGGGAGAATTGCTTTGTCGAGCATCTTGGCTTCATCTGCCATACGATCCAGAATCTCCTGGTGGCCAACCATTTCAACTCCTCTTCCAATTCCCACACTTACATGTTTACCCATGCCTTATTCTACTGCGAAAGTGACACGAGACACAGGTTAGAGCAACAGCACCTCGTATTACGCCTTGGTAATCTCCAGACCAACAGCATGAACATTGATTTCTCTAACTTCCACTAACCTCACCTCTGTCCTATTTTCTCTATCCCCAGAACCCCCATCACTCGGTCTCTTTCCATCTCCTGCCCTCTTGATTTTTCATCCTCTATGCATTACTCCCATTGGTTTACCTTGTCACCTCCTTCCCTTTATTCTTTGGTCAACTGTCTTCGCCTATCAGATTCCATCTTCTTTAGCCCTTTGTCACTTCCACCTATCACCTCTTAGCTTCTTGCATCCTTCCTTTATCAGCCCTCACCTGCTAATTACTTCCTCACCTGATCCTCCTATCACCTGCCAACCCTGCTCCACCCCTTCTCTCCACCTTTTTAAAATTTCACCCCTTTCTTTCTAGGCCTGATGAAGGGTCTTGATCAGAAATGGTGACTGTCCATTTCCCCTCCATGAATGCTGTCTGATCAGCTCATTTCTTTCGGCTTTTTATTTGGTGCTTCTGAATAACATTTTCCAATTGGAATTGAATATTGACTTGCATTTTGTTTTTTCATGGATGTTTGATTTATTTTTGCTGCTGTCTCTTTGAAGGTTAGAAATTCTTTGCCTATGCATTGCTCACACTTCAGCCACATTTGCTGTATTTTAGCCATAGTGTACTGAGCTAAAATCCATGGGTACTTTGACATCATAGAAACATAGAAACATAGAAAATAGGTGCAAGAGCAGGCCATTCAGCCCTTCGAGCCTGCACCGCCATTTATTATGATCATGGCTGATCATCCAACTCAGAACCCCGCCCCAGCCTTCCCTCCATATCCCCTGACCCCCATAGCCACATGGGCCATATCTAACTCCCTCTTAAATATAGCCAATGAACTGGCCTCAACTGTTTCCTGTGGCAGAGAATTCCACAGATTCACCACTCTCTGTGTGAAGAAGTTTTTCCTAATCTCGGTCCTAAAAGGCTTCCCCTCTATCCTCAAACTGTGGCCCCTCGTTCTGGACTTCCCCAACATCGGGAACAATCTTCCTGCATCTAGCCTGTCCAATCCCTTTAGGATCTTATACGTTTCAATCAGATCCCCCCTCAATCTTCTAAATTCCAACGAGTACAAGCCCAGTTCATCCAGTCTTTCTTCATATGAAAGTCCTGCCATCCCAGGAATCAATCTGGTGAACCTTCTTTGTACTCCCTCTATGGCAAGGATGTCTTTCCTCAGATTAGGGGACCAAAACTGCACACAATACTCCAGGTGTGGTCTCACCAAGGCCTTGTACAACTGCAGTAGTACCTCCCTGCTCCTGTACTCGAATCCTCTCGCTATAAATGCCAGCATACCATTCGCCTTTTTCACCGCCTGCTGTACCTGCATGCCCACTTTCAATGACTGGTGTATAATGACACCCAGGTCTCGTTGCACCTCCCCTTTTCCTAATCGGCCACCATTCAGGTAATAATCTGTTTTCCTATTTTTGCCACCAAAGTGGATAACTTCACATTTATCCACATTAAATTGCATCTGCCATGAATTTGCCCACTCACCCAACCTATCCAAGTCACCCTGCACCCTCTTAGCATCCTCCTCACAGCTAACACTGCCACCCAGCTTCGTGTCATCCGCAAACTTGGAGATGCTGCATTTAATTCCCTCATCCAAGTCATTAATATATATTGTAAACAACTGGGGTCCCAGCACTGAGCCTTGCGGTACCCCACTAGTCACCGCCTGCCATTCTGAAAAGGTCCCGTTTATTCCCAGTCTTTGCTTCCTGTCTGCTAACCAATTCTCCACCCACACCAATACCTTACCCCCAATACCGTGTGCTTTAAGTTTGCACACTAATCTCCTGTGTGGGACCTTGTCAAAAGCCTTTTGAAAATCCAAATATACCACATCCACTGGTTCTCCCCTATCCACTCTACTAGTTACATCCTCAAAAAATTCTATGAGATTCGTCAGACATGATTTTCCTTTCACAAATCCATGCTGACTTTGTCCGATCATTTCACCGCTTTCCAAATGTGCTGTTATCACATCCTTGATAACTGACTCCAGCAGTTTCCCCACCACTGACGTTAGGCTAACCGGTCTATAATTCCCTGGTTTCTCTCTCCCTCCTTTTTTAAAAAGTGGAGTTACATTAGCCACCCTCCAATCCTCAGGAACTAGTCCAGAATCTAACGAGTTTTGAAAAATTATCACTAATGCATCCACTATTTCTTGGGCTACTTCCTTAAGCACTCTAGGATGCAGACCATCTGGCCCTGGGGATTTATCTGCCTTCAATCCCTTCAATTTACCTAACACCACTTCCCTACTAACATGTATTTCGCTCAGTTCCTCCATCTCACTGGACCCTCTGTCCCCTACTATTTCTGGAAGATTATTTGTGTCCTCCTTAGTGAAGACAGAACCAAAGTAATTATTCAATTGGTCTGCCATGTCCTTGCTCGCCATAATCAATTCACCTGTTTCTGTCTGCAGGGGACCTACATTTGTCTTTACTAGTCTTTTCCTTTTTACATATCTATAAAAGCTTTTACAGTCTGTTTTTATGTTCCCTGCCAGTTTTCTCTCATAATCTTTTTTCCCCTTCCTAATTAAGCCCTTTGTCCTCCTCTGCTGAACTCTGAATTTCTCCCAGTCCTCAGGTGAGCCACTTTCTCTGGCTAATTTGTATGCTGCTTCTTTGGAATTGATACTATCCCTAATTTCTCTTGTCAGCCATGGGTGCACTACCTTCCTTGATTTATTCTTTTGCCAAACTGGGATGAACAATTGTTGTAGTTCATCCATGCAACCTTTAAATGCTTGCCATTGCATATCCACCGTCAATCCTTTAAGTGTCATTTGCCAGTCTATCTTAGCTAATTCACGTCTCATACCTTCAAAGTTACCCCCCTTTAAGTTCAGAACCTTTGTTTCTGAATTAACTCCGTCACTCTCCATCTTAATGAAGAATTCCACCATATTATGGTCACTCTTACCCAAGGGGCCTCTCACGACAAGATTGCTAATTAACCCTTCCTCATTGCTCAAAACCCAGTCCAGAATAGCCTGCTGTCTAGTTGGTTCCTCGACATGTTGGTTCAAAAAACCATCCCGCATACATTCCAAGAAATCCTCTTCTTCAGCACCTTTACCAATTTGGTTCACCCAATCTACATGTAGATTGAAGTCACCCATTATAACTGCTGTTCCTCTATTGCACACATTTCTAATTTCCTGTTTAATACCATCTCCGACCTCACTACTACTGTTCGGTGGCCTGTACACAACTCCCACCAGCGTCTTCTGCCCCTTAGTGTTACTAAGTGTCCCATCATTCATGGGATTGCTGGAATTACTGAATCACGTACACATTGCAGTCACTTTCCACAGTGCATACTGCTAACTCAGCGGCTTTCAGCTCCAATTAGTTATCATTCCTCTATAATGTTCCTCGTCTTTTTCTACCTGCCTAGGCTATCTAACCTGAAGTGTTTATCTGCCAGCCATGCCCAGCAGGAAGCTGCCTGTGGTTAAATGTCACTCACACTGTCTTCTAAACTCTGTCTGTCTTTGTATTAGTAATGACCACTGAACACAAGACCAGAAGTGTAGAAGTGCCCATTTGGCCCTTTTGAATGTTCTCCACCATTCAAACATGGTTGTTATTTTATTTTTCTCTCAGCTCTATTCTTCTGCCTTCTCCCTGTAATCTCTCACCCCCTTACCAAGGAAGAACCTATCAATGTCTACCTTAAAAACGCCCAATGACTTGGCCTCTGCAGTTCATTGTGGCAATGAATTCTGCAAGTTCACCATTTTTTTTAAATACAGTGTACCAGTGTTGTCCATTGCTCTGTGTCCTAGTGGTCCCATCACACTAAATAATTTCATCTCAGTCTTCTAAGTTAAGTGAAGAGCATCTTTCCCTGACAACAGAGAAGTCCTCCTGTTCCAGTTCCACCAATGTGGACCCCCAGTGTTCCTCTGCATTCTGGACTCTCCTTTTGAGAGATTTTTGCAACTCAGGCTGGAGGAACAACGGCTTATATTCCGTCTGGGTAGTCTCCAACCTGATGGCATGAATATTGATTTCTCAAGCTTCCTGTAATGCCCCAGCCCCTTTCACTATTCACCATCTCCTTTTCCCTGTCTCAACTTACCTGTTTGCCTGCCTATTGCCTCTATGGTGATCCTCCCACCTTTTCTTCCATGGCCTTCTGTTCTATCCTATTAGACTCCCCCCTTCTCCAGCCTTGAATCTCTTACCAATCAACTTCCTAGCTCTTTACTTCATCCCTCCTCCTCCCAGTTTCACCTATCACCTTGTGCTCCTCTCTTCTCTCCCCCCCCCCCCCCCAACCTTTTAAATCTATTACTCAGCTTCTTTTCTCCTGTCCTGCCGAAGGGTCTCGGCCTGAAACATCAACTATACTTTTTCCACAGATGCTACCTGGCCTGCTGAGTTCCTCCAGCATGTTGTGTGCTGTTCCTTTTGAGATGCCTACTTCATCCCTCACACTTGGACTCAAACTCTGCCATATAGTGTTGATTTCTTCAATTACTCACAAACCTGTGTTCTCCTTCTCTCCCTCAGCACCTTCCGGCTCTCCTACTACCCACACCGTGTAGATGCGTTCACCAAGCTCCTGAAGGATGCCTTCCATGGAAAATGCCAGCACACCCTGTACGGTGACTTTAAGCCTCACCCAACTGAGCAAGGCAATGTTCCATGTTATTTCATCCATGTAGTGAAGAAGATCGGCTGAGTCAACAAAGACCACAGCTTCAAATCTGGGAAAGCTGGGACACAAAAAAAAAAAAGCAAGGTTACAGAGCAAATAGCAACAGAAGAGGCAAATGCATGGAGGAACAATGGACAAATAAAATGTATTGGGGGGAAACTACAAAGATGATTACTGTAACAGGAAATAGCTTTGTGCCTTTAATTGACTTGATCATAGAAAGAAGACCCAATGTAACGATTCTGTAATTAGTAAAAGTTGTAATTTTATGTGTTGATATTGGTACTGCCCCAGTAATGGGCTGACAGGATGAAGTTTGTCATCAGAACACCAGCCACTTTTGCCTACTTATCAGGGGCCACACTCCCCACCCAATCAATCACCTTAACCTGGCAATAATAGGGGAGGTGTGGTAGGGTGGGCCTGACAATCTGAACCCATAAGCTTTGGCTAGTACATTTGTCAGATGTGGAGAACAGCTGCTCTAGCTTTTGTTCACAAGTTTGGTGTTGGGTGTGTTCCAAGAGCCGATTGATTGTGGAGTGGAGTGCTCTCAGTAAGATGAGGGAGAGAAACAATTCCAACCTGTCTTATCAGAGCAACCCAGTGAACGAATGCCAATAGGCCTTCTCAATCTAGTCAGACAAAATCAAATTTTCTTCTCAGCACTTGACTGTTAAACAATTCTGGAGATTTCTTAACCCCCCCCCCCCCCCCCCCCCCCGTTAGACTCCAATAATCCAGTTATTTGGAAATCCTGATGGTTGGGCTCCTGGTTCATTCATTCATCTGGAATGTGATTGTGACTGTGGATGAGTGCAGCTGGAATTGGACTCTGAACGGTGGGCTGGGAGTGTGCCACCAGCTAACAGAGTGCTGAACAACATGATTTGGATGTTTTAGATTAGATTATGAGGACACACAGTCCCCTTTTATTGTCATTTAGTAATTCCAAAAAGTTGGCAAATTTGTAGCCGGAGACAGTCCTGAGTTCTTGTAAACTTACTGCCCTCTTTAAACTCACCAACTGTGTAACATGGGCAAAAAAAGTAAGAGTACTACCAGGATTAATATCTAATATAACCATATAACGATTACAGCACAGAAACAGGCTATCTCGGCCCTTCTAGTCCGTGCTGAACACTTACTCTCACCTAGATCCACCGACTTGCACACAGCCCATAATTCTCCATTCCTTTCCTGTCCATATAGCTATCCAGTTTTACTTTAAATGACAGTATCGAACCTGCCTCAACCACTTCCGCTGGAAGCTCGTTCCACACGGCTACCACTCTGAATAAAGAAGTTCCCCTTCATGTTACCCCTAGAAACTTTTGCCTCCTAACTCTCAACTCATGTCCTCTTGTTTGAATCTCCCCCACTCTCTAATGGTCTTCAAAATCTGCTAGTCCACACCAACAATGTCTAGAGTGTGCTCAATCATTTGAGTTTTACTCTCTGTGACCACGCTGAGCAAATATCTTACTGAGATTAGAGTTCAGTTAGTCCTTTGCCACTTTGGCTCACCACCCCCCCATTAGATTTACATCTTTATTCTTTCTGTGTACAATCTTGGTTTAGTATTTTTCTCAGATCTGTTGAGATGCCTGCTGACCCTTTTTAACACACCTATTCCAATATCTGTCCCCCACTTTTCCTTCGCTACATCGACGACTGCATTGGCGCTGCTTCCTGCACGCATGCTGAGCTTGTTGACTTCATTAACTTTGCCTCCAACTTTCACCCTGCCCTCAAGTTTACCTGGTCCATTTCTGACACCTCCCTCCCCTTTCCAGATCTTTCTGTCTCTATCTCTGGAGACAGCTTATCCACTGGTGTCTACTATAAGCCTACTGATTCTCACAGCTATCAGTACTATTCCTCTTCTCACCCTGTCTCTTGCAAAAATGCTATCCCCTTCTCGCAATTCCTCCATCTCCGCCGCATCTGCTCTCAGGATGAGGCTTTTCATTCCAGGACAAGGGAGGTGCCGTTTTTTTAAAGAAAGGGGCTTCCCTTCCTCCACCATCAACTCTGCTCTCAAACGCATCTCCCCAATTTCACACACATCTGCTCTCACTCCATCCTCCTGCCTTCTCACTAGGAATAGGGTTCCCCTGGTCCTCACCTACCACCCTACCAGCCTCCGGGTCCAACATATTATTCTCCGTAACTTCCGCCACCTCCAACAGGATCCCACCACTAAGCACATCTTCCCTCTCTTCTCCCCCCCCCCCCCCCGTCTCTGCTTTCTGCAGGGTTTGCTCCCTACGTGACTCCCTTGTCCATTTGTTCCCCCCCCCCCAATCCCTCCCCACTGATCTCCCTCCTGGCACTTATCCTTGTAAGTGGAACAAGTGCTACACATGCCCTTACACCTCCTCCCTTACCACCATTCAGGGCCCCAGACAGTCCTTCCAGGTGAGGTGACACTTCACCTGTGAGTTGGCTGGGGTGATATACTGCATCCGGTGCTCCCGATGTGGCCTTCTATATATTGGCGAGACCCGACGCAGACTGGGAGATCGTTTTGCTGAACACCTACGCTCTGTCCGCCAGAGAAAGCAGGATCTCCCAGTGGCCACACATTTTAATTCCACATCCCATTCCCATTCTGATATGTCTATCCACAGCCTCCTCTACTGTAAAGATGAATCCACACTCAGGCTGGAGGAACAACACCTTATTTTGTCTGGGTAGCCTCCAACCTGATGGCATAAACATTGACTTCTCTAACTTCCACTAATGCCCCACCTCCCCCTTGTACCCCTTCTGTTATTTTTTTATATACACACATTCTTTCTCTCTCCTTTTTCTCCCTTAGTCCCTCCGACTATACCCCTTGCCCATCCTCTGGGTTCCCCCCCTTTTCTTTCTCCCTGGGCCTCCTGTCCCATGATCCTCTCGTATCCCTTTTGCCACTCACCTGTCCAGCTCTTGGCTCCATCCCTCCCCCTCCTGTCTTCTCCTATCATTTTGGATCTCCCCCTCCCCCTCCCACTTTCAAATCTCTTACTAGCTCTTACTTCAGTTAGTCCTGACGAAGGGTCTTGGCCCGAAATGTCAACTGTACCTCTTCCTAGAGACGCTGCCTGGCCTGCTGCGTTCACCAGCAAATTTGATGTGTGTTGCTTCTTTTTAAATGGTGTTTCACCACTAGGTGGCAGTCTAATGCTGGGCAACAGTGGAATTGGTACCTGGTTTATTATTGAGAAATCTTGTTTTGTATATTATCCATACAGATCATTGTCACACATAATTACATTGAAGCAGTAAGCAGAGAAATGGAATGCTGAATATGTCAAACCAAGGTTCAACCTGGTCAGGGTTCTGAAACAGTGTTGCACTGCTTTCTTTGAACTGGTTATTGTTTGTGTGAGATGAACTGGTGAGATTGGTTTTTGAGTAATGTCACTGAAGATCGTAGGCTTGATTTATAGAATCTTGGAAGCTAATTGATATTAACTTTATGTTGTGGGTTCTCTGAAGTAGGAACCTGGTCCTGAACTCTGACTTGCATCCAGGTCTTTGTTGGGGATTGGCTGGCACAGTTGTCGATTAAAGCTGCCCTTGCCCTATAAGCTGGATGCTGACAAACCTCTCTCCCAACCTGTCCTATACGCGGTTCCACCCCCTCCCCTCATTAACCATAGTGGGAAGAGGTTGTTTCCCCTGCACATTGGGGTGATAAACCACTTATGACAGTCACTGAATCTTTGGCACTGTGAGACTGGCTCCACCAGCTGCCCCACTTGGCAGAGGTTTGGGTTCAGTCCTGCCCTCTGGGGCAGACTCTGCGGAGTTTACATGTCCTCCATGAATTTATAGAGAACTTGTGGGAAACCTAAATTCCTCCTACTTCCCAAAGATCAGGATCAGAATTGGGTTTAATATCACTGGCATATGTTGTGAAATTTTTTTGTCTTTGCAGCAGCAGTACAATGTAATACATGGGGGAGAACATGAATTGCAGTAACTATGAATACTTTACATTAAATAAGTAGTGCAAAATAGAAATAAAAAGGGTGCTGCAATATTCATGGTTCAATGTCCATTCAGAAATCAGATGGCAGAGGGGAAGAAGCTGTTCCTATATCATTGAGTGTGTGCCTTCAGATTTCTACCTCCTTCCTGATGCTAGCAATGACCTGGGTGATGGAGGCATCACTCCTTGAAGGTGTCCCGGATACTACAGAGGCTAGAGCCCATTGCAGAGCTGACTAACTTTGCAACTTTCTGCAGCTTATTTTGATGTGGGGATTGGTAGGTTGATGGGCCACTGTAAATTACCCCGACTGCAGGTGAGTGGCAAAATCTGAAGGGAGTTGATGAGAAATTGGGAACAATTACAGTTAATATGGGTGAATGGCATTTGTGTAAGGGGCATAGAAGTCAGCATGGTCAGCAAAGGGCCTGTTCCTGTACTGTGCAACTCAATGGTGGTGGTGGCATCCGTTAGTCTCGCAAGACCATGGATCTGCACCTGGAAGTTCTTGCTTTAGTCTTTATTAGAGCAGCGTCTGTTGTGGCTGTAGAGGCCCAGACGGGAGTGACAGGCTTGGCTGCATCGACTGCACTTGAAGGCGCTGTCCTCCGGTGCTATTTTGGCGCTGTTTTTCCGACAAGTGTGCTTTTCTTCAGCAGCAAGCCTCAGCTTCTCTTTAGACCTCTGCGTAGTTCTGTAACAAAATAGGGTTAATGCCAGATTAGTGCATTGGATGGTGGTTGGTGGGTATGGATTTGGAAGCCCAGGTGCTGTTTTCTGTGCTGTGTTTATGAGCACAGACTGGTTGTCAATGATACTGATAGTCTTCAGTAAGTAACCTGATGACTGGACAGATCTTCAAACTTTGTTGTCAGACAGTACGTAGTGCAGTGTAGAGATCTGCATGCTTCACCTGTGCAGTGGAGCGAATGCTCATGCAGCTTTTGCACGAGGAGTTTGCCTCATAATAATTTTAATAGATAAGAAAATTGGGAAGAATACACTCATTTTATAAGTTTTTATGATTTCCTTTTCTCTGAAGCAATCCTTAAGGCTGGGGATATAGATCCAAAGTAAGCAAGCAGAATAGATTTTCTGGATACCGGGTTGAGGTCATTTGAATTCTTACCAATATTCAGCCTTGACATATAGAAAGACACCTCATTTGGGCTGATTGCTCAGGGCTGCACTGTCAGGTTCTGTCTTCCAGTTGAGGAAACTACTGCTCTCAGCCAATGTAAGAGGAAGCTTAATGGAATTACCTGATAAAGAGCAATTTGTTTCCCATAGTGTTTTGGCCAATAATCATCCTTCAGCTGAACTGAAAAAGATGTTTTATCACATTGCTTTTATGTGGGGCTGTAAGTGACTGGATTTGTTGATGACATTTGATTGTGCTTAAAAAGTGCTTTGTGATGTGCTGGAAACTACTGATATAACTGTGAAGACAAAGGGAGAACTTTCAACTTTAACAATAATCAGGACCTGGATCTCATTGGCATGAGATGCATCCCCAGTAAGCTGTGAGCTGGTTGACCTATCTTCCAACTCAAATCCCCTCTCCTAAACAACCCACCTCTAACCTCTACTGAGATGTGCTGAGGGGAACAAGGGCTTTTTGGCCTCCACATTGTGCTATTGAATTTGTTTACAATATCCCTCATCCAGAGGGTTGTGCTGATCACTGGGGAAGTTGGGGAGGAGGTCTGATTGGAGCAACCGGACCAGTAAAGAGTGATTGGGATGAACAGATTGATTCTGTGTTACATTATTCCATGTGCTTCAATGCAATAAAGTGCTCTGTAATGTAATTTCCTCTTTACATTGACATGTATCAATGCATCCAGAAAATGATGGGCTGAAGCACTCCCCTCCCCCACAGTATTTGCTGTGATGGATTGCACCAGCTATCTAAAGCACCAGGTTAAATAACACCAGATGACATTATTTTTAAAGTGTTGCTTCCTCAATTTTTTTTGTAATTTGTCATGGACTGCTTGAAGCTGAACATAAATATAAATTCAGACTATTTGTATCATGTAGGAATTTGGAGAAACAAAAAATTAACTTTATTGAATATAATGCATTTAGTTGCATAACAGTGCTGATTGCAATTGTTCAACTAATGTAAATAAGTTTTGATGATTTTCATTTGTACTGAGTGTCTGAGGCTTCTTAAGCATCAAACATTAATCAGCCAGCATTGATGCTTTCCAGTTGTCCTGATACCGTTTCTCCATGATCGCAATATCCTGGTGAAAACTTTCACCATGCTTGTCACTGACAGCGCCAAGATTTGTAGGGAAGAAGTCTAAGTGGGAATGCAGAAATAAATCTTTAGTGGCATGTTTGCACTTCATGATTTTTGTAAGCTTGTAGCTGCATTCAGTTTGATGCTCTGTAGTTCCCAAGAAAATTTTCAACACCATCCTTCAATGTCTTTCAAGTGATTTTTCTCTAGTCCCACCAGAAGTTCTTTGAATTGCCTGTCATTAATGACCTGTTTGATTTGTGGACCAGCAAAATTGTCTTCCTTAATCTTGACATCAGTTATTCTGACTTCAATTATGAATTAAAATAACAATTTTACATGTGACTTTTTTTTAAAAGGTGCATGACAGGAAAATATCATGATTTTCATGATTAGCAGCCCAAAATCCATAGATACACCCAAAAGTATTGAGGAAGCAAAATCTTTGTTGTCCAGTGTAATTGAACTAAATTCACAGAGCAGCTTAATCCCAATACGATCTTTGTCCTTTCCATTCATCCATCTCTATACTGTGTTGCAACTGAGTCATTATTCCATGATATGACTTATGGTTCTGGGAAGATGAGGCTCTCTATTCCAGAACACCTTAGAACCTCCTTCAAACAATGGGGTTTCCCTTCCACCACCACTATCTGCCCTAGCTGCATCTCCTGCATTTCCTGCACATCTGCCCTCACTCCATCCTCCTGCCCTTGTAACAAAGATACGTCTCCCTTGTCCTTGCCCATCACCCCACGAGCCTCTGTATCCAAGGCACCATCTTCAGCAGGATTGTACAGCTAAACACATCTTTCTTCCACCACTCCCCACTCTCTGGTTTCTGCAGGGATCACTGTCTCTATGTCTCCCTTGTCCAGTTGCTCCTCCCCACTGATCATCCTCCTGGCACCTATTGTGCAACACCTGCCCAGCACCACCTTCACTGCCATTCAGGGGTGCAAGCAGCCCTTCCTGGTGAGGCAACACTTCACCTGAAAGTCTGTTTGGGTCATCTACTCTATCCGGTGCTCCTGGTGTGGCCTCCCTACATTGGTCAGACCTCATGTGGACCGCTGGACATTTTGAACACCTTTGTTCTATCTGCTACAAAAGGTGGGCCACCCATATTAGTTTGATTTTCTGTTGGTCCATAGCCTCCACTATGGTCATGATGAGGCCACACTCAGATTGGAGGAGTAACACTTCATATTTGTGGGTACCCACCAAACCAATGGCACGAACATTGATTTCTCTAACAGCTCTGGTATTTTCCCCCTTCCCCTCTCCCTTTCTACATTTCTATATTTCCCCTTCTGGTTCCCCTCTTAGCCCTTTGTTTCTCAGCGCCCATCACCTCCCTCTGGTGTCCCCTCCTCCTTCCCTTCTTCTCCTGGTCCACTGTCCTATCAGAGATTCCTCCTTCAGCTCTTTACCCCTTCCATCTTTCACCTCCCAGCTGAGCTCCTTACATCATCCACCCTCCCCCATCCGCCCACCTTCCCTCTTACCTGGTTTCAATTATCATCGATCAGCTTGTTCTCTTTCACCTCCCTCCAGTCATGGTTACAGGAGCAGAACCCTGTTGTAACCTGAAGAGGACTAGTAACCACACAGAATATAATGAAGGAAGCTTCATAAAGGAGTCTATTAAAATTGCTGTGCTATACTGAAAAGTTTATCCATGTCTATCATTTAATACTGGCACCCTTCAGGAGGCATCTGTCTAGGCCTGTGAAGGCAGAAACTAGGGCTGTACATTGTACACTGTCCTGCACAACCAGAGATGTGGGTTCAATCCTGACCTCAGGTGCTGTCTGTGTGGAGTTTGTATATACTTCCTGCGACAATCTGGGCTATCTGCAGGTGCTACGATTTCTTGGTTGGTTAATAGAGCACTTTAAATTACCATGAGTGTGTAGGTAGCTGGTAGAAATTGGAGGGGGGTGAGAGGAATATTAAGAGAATAAAAATTGAGATTACTGAGGGATAAGTAGTCAGTGTGGACGTTGTGGGCTGTGTGGCTATTTTCCATGCTGTACCTCTACGAGAAGGTCAGAGTAATAGTTTGGGGGAACAGCAGAGGCTTGAGGAGCCACGTCTCAACAAGCTCCTTAGGGTCAGGTACAATAGTCGATGATTATGAAACTCAAAATAACCACAGTTATTGGAAATCTGTGATAAGACAAAAAGTGTTGGAACTACTCAGCAGTTCTGGCAGCATAGACTCATGGCACTACACAGCACAGTAGCCAGACCTTCATTCCAACTGGTCTATGCTCAGAAAGATGCTCCATCCAAGCTCATTCCATTAGCCAGCATTTGGCCCATAACCTTCTGAACCTTTCCTATCCAGGAACATGTCTCTCTGTCTTTTAAAAGTTGTTTCTGTGTCTGCATCAAACATTTCCTCTGGCAGCATCTATTAATTTATTTCTATTATAAGTAACCATTTAATGATACAGAAGGTGGAAATTCAATTAATTGTAACAATTTGCTGGAGGAACTCAGCAAGCTGAGCAACATCTCTGGGGGGAAAGGAATTGTCAGCATTTTGGGTTAAAACTCTATACGAGGTCTAAGGGTAGAGAGGAAAGATAGATAATATTACTAGTAGACACAGACCAGTGGACCTTTGGCTTCAACCTAGAAGAATAACTCCCACTCCTATCTTGGTGACAAATACTGCTCTACCTGCAGAGCTTTGCTCTAGATCTGCACTATCTTGTGTCTCAGTTTGATTCTTTGTGCCAATGCAATATGAGAGGGTGTAATTGGAGAAGCCACATGGAGCAGATTCCATTCATTGACATCTAGACCAATTCAATTTAATCCAATTACTGTGCACGGACAACCACACAACCCCTCATTGTTAAGCACAGGTGATGGTAGCAAATGCTAAAATTTATTATTCAAGTATCCCCCCCCCCCCACCTCCACCTTCCTTTTCAGTCCTGAGGAAAGGTCTCAGCCTGAAACGTCTGCTGTTTACTCTTCCATAGATGCTGCCTGACCTATTGAGTTCCTCCAGCATTTTGCTTTGGACTTCCAGCATATGTAGATTTTCTCATGATTGTAGCAAAAGTATACTAGCTTTTGTTTTTCAGAGACTCACTCCAATGCCCTGTGTTGGTGACATTTTCCACACTAAGATTAGTGTGAGGAACTGATCATAGTGAGCATCAGAGATGTGCACAGTCACTTTCACAGTTGAGATTAACCAGCATGCACTTTCAGTGAAGATTAGTAATGAACAAGGTGTCAAAGTGCACCATGTCCATGGTTGTTTTGAATTGTTACATTATTGAATCAGGAACAACAAGACAGAAGTTGACCATTCACTCCCTGCTCTGGAAGCTGATGCATGATTGATATTTTCCAGAACTCTATTGCTCTGTCATCCTTCAATGTTCCTCATCCAACAAAGTTCCATTCTTGAATTTGTTTGAAAGAAAAAGATCCAGCCCTTTGAGGTGAGTTCAGGATTTCCAGTACTCTTTTTGTGGGGGGACACAAGAGACTGCAGAATTTGGAACTTAAAACTGAATAATAAACTGCTGGAGAAGCCTTGGTGGGTCAAGCAGCATCTTTGGCAGGAAACCAATAGTCAACATCTCTTTCAGGACCTTTCTTTAATCCAAATGTAGTTTTTTTTAGCCTCTTCTGGCCCTTTGAGCCTCACTACCCAGCAACCCCTGACAACACCAATCCTAACTAATTACAGGAAAATTTACAATAACCTACCTGATCTGCTTTGGACTGTGGGAGAAAACTCATGCATTCCACACTGACTCCTTACAATGGGTGCAGGGATTGAACTCTGACATCCCAAGCTGTAAAAGTGTTGTGCTAACCTCTACACTATTTTGCAAACAAAATTGCTGTATTGACTTTTCATTTAACTCTGTAAAATTAGCCCTGCTGCCTTCAGTCCTAAGAGAGAAGCACTTGCAGATTGGAAGTGGAGCACAGATGGCATAACCTTGGAGTTTTTCTACATCCTGTTAAGTTAATCATTTTAATTCATTCTTAATTTTAATCATTTAAATCATTTTAATTTTTCTACATTTCTGTTTAAGTTAATCATTTTAATTCATTCTACTCATTAGGTCATTGATCATTAGCACCTATTTGTTATCTTTGTTTAATCATGTACTGGGCTATATACCTGCAAAGCAATTAAGTTTTTATTTCAAAAGTAGTCTATTACTTAATATTATTTTCTTTAGTGGAGAACAAAAAATTCTCTAACATTTAATTTTTGATAAATGAATATTTGGAAATCTAACATTTGCTCTTTTCTACTGACACACAAATGCAAAAGGCAAAAAAAAAATCTAGAACAAAACATAGATTAAACAGCTGGGGTGTTTAATCACAGATGTGGACTGACATGCAGAATATTTCCAGCAGTATGTTTTTGATTTAGATTTCAAGTATCTGCAAGTGGTATCCATGTGAAACCCATTGCTTGCTTCAGCAGCTGCATGTTACAATGTAGCAAGAATGGACTACTGAACAGGTTGTCGTGGACAGACTACTTTGTATTCCAAGCATCTTGCAAGAAAGGTCAATAGATCATGTACTTTCCCAAGTGTCCACCGAGCCAACTGTGAGACCACCGTTGTGAACAGAGACCAGTTCGGTTTCTGAGTAAGAATCAACCCAGAGACCGAGTGTAGTGACGCATCGCCCTCCTCATTTCACAGTGAGAATACATTCCCAGCAGGTTGGAAAGCAGAAGACAGACAAAGCCTCAGAAGACAAATGTTTACCAGATCCCCAAGAACTGCCGCCTGTGAACAGGAACAAAGGCCCATGAACAGACTCCTCCAGTCAATGAGGTGTTTGTCCTTCAGCATCCAGTGTATCACCCTTCCATATTCTAGAGGGCAGGACATTGTATGTGTTCCTGGATACTGGTTACTCTTTTTTTTAAAACTGTTTTTGAGCAGTCTGATCATGGCTATTGATGCAAAAATTTGGATCCTTGAAATTGCAACATTTCCTTTTGTATTTTAGACACTAACAAGCTCGTGGTGAGGTCTACAGTCCAGATCTGTTCCTCTCAGGGGTTTCATCCACCACATCCCAAGTGCTCTGTGCACCCATCATTTAACAGAAAGTCAGCGCTTTCCACATCATCTTTATCTGTTCTGCTCCGTGTGATTGAGGTAAACACACATTTTATCATACAACGCTCGTGGGTCTGACTAGAATTTGTACTAGTGCAAAGATTGAGTGCTCTGTAACAATATCTGAGAACTATCACAATCTTAGACTGTGCACAAATTGTTTAGAGCAGGATTAGAGGAAAGGGGTGATTCCGTGAGTGATTATTCTCTGTCTCCCAGAGGCCCACACACATGTACAACTGAGTTAATTGTAAATGTAAAATAAAAAAACATTGAATGGGCAAGGAAACCTCACACTGATACTAATGTCACTAGTAATTGTGAGTGATTTGTGAGCTCCCAGCATTGCAGGCTTTTGGTTCATTGGTTGGATGGTAGGAACTGGTAACCACCACTAGAGGGTTGTGTTTATACCCAGAACTCTGGCGATACTCAAAATCTCAAAAGTTGCATTCAGACAGAGTTAAATCCAATGTGTGTAAATCACTCTGGAGCTTGGTTTAATCAATAACGATACCACAGATATGTTATTGCAAGTGAGAGAATGTATAAAATTACGAGCAGAGTTTAGCACATCTCTCTGTTTCATAACGGTAAATGTAACAGGTTGTCTAGGAAAGAAATTCTGTTTCATTTCTGAGAAATCCAAGTAGCACAAGCCCACGAGTGTTGTACCATAAGATGCAAACACCACTGCTGTCAAAAGGACATGGGTTATTTTCCAACTCCATTTGAATTCATTGACAAGTTGCTCGTAGCTATTGTCTGACCTCTCAAATATGCTGTGACAAATTGGAATAAATTTTAAACAATTTTAATGTTAACTTTACTAAAGAACACTCTTCAAATCTCTCAGGTTGAAAGGGAGCTGCTTTCATCACCCCTGCTGGGCTTAGAACACAGACAACTCCAGACACTGAAAAACAAAGGCTGCTTCACATTGGGAGGCTCTGAATTCACATCTCACTCTCTCAGTCCTTTTTTACATCTACCCTCATCATCCTCCTCTTGGACAAATGAACTTCATGGTTACAACATTCACGGCCTCCCTCCTGAGTGTGACCTCTGCCCTCTGTTTGGAATTTACTAAGTGTAGGACTCATGTCAGGAATCCTTTGCACATGTTCTTCATAGAGTCGGCACCCAGTCTCCGTTTGGTTGCTGCAGTGCAGTGGAGACCATATAGTCAACACTGAATGTAATACTCTAGATTGGGAGACGTGCAAGTGAATTACTGCCGTATGTGGAAAGGCTGGTTGGGTCCTTGGGTGGTGGGAAGGGATGAGTTGAAAGGACATCTGTTACACCTCCTGCAGTAGCTTGGGGAAGTGCTAGACATAGGCAGCAATTGCCTGGGACAAGAGGTCTGATCAACTAGCTCAGAATGGAGAAATCCCTTCAAACTACTGAAGGAGACCATGAGGGAACATTAGTTGGTTGTTGAACCTTGATGGAGCTGATGGAAACTGGGAACAATGATAGATTGAAAGTGGAGAAAAACTGTAGGAAACACTGTAGGAAGGATGTAATGAAGATGGAGAGGGCGTAAAGGATGTTCACCAGGATGTTGCCTGGGATTAGTGTTCAATTACGAGGGGAGCTGGAAAGTCTTGGTCTGTTTTCCCTTGGAGGGACGATGTTTACATTGTCTGATAGAACTGTGGGTGCTGAGTCACTGACGGCATTCAAGAAGTATCTGGTCAAGCACTGCAATTGCTCAGACATATAACATATAACCATATAACAATTACAGCACGGAAACAGGCCATCTCAGCCCTTCTAGTCCATGCCGAACCCTCACTCTCACCTAGTCCCACCGACCTGCACTCAGCCCATAACCCTCCATTCCTTTCCTGTCCATATATCTATCTAATTTAACTTCAAACGACAACATTGAACCCGCCTTAACCACTTCTGCTGTAGGCTCATTCCACACAGCTACCACTCTCTGAGTAAAGAAGTTTCCCCTCATGTTACCCCTAAACTTTTGCCCTTTAACTCTCAACTCATGTCCTCTTGTTTGAATCTCCCCCACTCTCAATGGAAAAAGCCTATCCACGTCAACTCTATCTATCCCCCTCATAATTTTAAATACCTCTATCAAGTCCCGCCTCAACTTTCTACGCTCCAAAGAATAAAGACCTAACTTGTTCAACCTTTCTCTATAACTTAGGAGATGAAATCCAGGCAACATTTTAGTAAATCTCCTCTGTACTCTCTCAATTTTATTGACATCTTTCCTATAATTCGGTGACCAGAACTGTAAACAATACTCCAAATTTGGCCTCACCAAGGCCTTATACAATTTCAGCATTACATCCCAACTCCTATACTCAATGCTCTGATTTATAAAGGCCAACATACCAAAAGCTTTCTTCACCACCCTATCCACATGAGATTCCACCTTCAGGGAACTATGCACCATTATTCCCAGATCCCTCTGTTCTACTGCATTCTTCAATGCCCTACCATTTACCATGTATGTCCTATTTTGATTAGACCTACCAAAATGTAGCACCTCACATTTTTCAGCATTAAACTCCATCTGCCATCTTTCAGCCGACTCATCTAACTGGCCTAAATCTCTCTGCAAGCTTTGAAAACCTACTTCATTATCCACACCGCCACCTATCTTAGTATCATCCACATTCTTACTAATCCAATTTATCACCCCATCATTCAGATCATTAGTATATATGACAAACAACATTGGACCCAGTACAGATCCCTGAGGCACACTGCTAAACACTGTCCTCCAATCTGACAAACAGTTATCCACCACTACTTTCTGGCATCTCCCATCCAGACACTGCTGAATCCATCTTACAACTTCAATATTAATGCTTAATGATTGAACCTTCCTAACTAAACTTCTGTGTGGAACCTTGTCAAAGGCCTTACCGAAGTCCATATAGACAACATCCACGCTTTACCCTCGTCAGCTTTCCTAATAACCTCATCAAAAAATTCAATAAGATTTGTCAAACATGACCTTCCACGTACAAATCCATGTTGACTGTTCCTAATCAGACCCTGTCTATCCAGATAATTATATATACCATCTCTAAGAATACTTTCCATCAATTTACCCACCACTGATGTAAAACTCACAGGCGGATAATTGCTGGGTTTACTCTTAGAACCCTTTTTAAACAATGGAACCATATGAGCAATACGCTAATCCTCTGGCACCATCTCTGTTTCCAATGACATTTGAAATATTTCTGTCAGAGTCCCTGGTATTTCCACACTAACTTCCCTCAAGGTCCTAGGAAATATCCTGTCTGGACCCAGAGACTTATCCACTTTTATATTCCTTAAAAGCACCAGTACTTCCTCTTCTTTAATCGTCATACTTTCCATAACTACCCTTCTTGTTTCCTTTACCTTACGCAATTCAATATCCTTCTCCTTAGTGAATACCGAAGAAAAGAAATTGTTCAAAATCTCTTTTGGCTCCGCACATAGACGTCCACTCTGATTCTCTAAGGGACTAATTTTATCCCTCACTATCCTTTTGCTATTAATATAACTGTAGAAACCCTTAGGGTTTATTTTCACCTTACTTGCCAGCAGCTTTGTATCTTCTTTAAGCTTTTCTAATTTCTTTCTTAAGATTCTTTTTACATTCTTTATATTCCTCAACAGAGGGGAGAGTATCCTTGTTCAGTGAGGGACAGAGGGAAGAGTAATGTTATTCAGTGGGGGACAGAGCGGAGAGTGATGTTGTTCAGTGAGGGCCACAAGGGAGAGTACGTTGTTCAGTGAGGAACAGAGGGGAGAGTAACTTTGTTCTGTGAGGACAGAGGAGAGAGTAATGTTCACTGTGGGACAGAGAGGAGAGTGACTATTGTTCACAGTGGGATGTGTATATTAGCTATGTATATTAATTATGCTCCCTGCAAACAAGATCCAGGAAATTTTGGCATCAGTAAGTGGGGTTCATTGGGACAATCTGAGAGAGGAATGACCAGCTACCTGACTGGGAAGTTTTAGATTCCTTACCATGGAAGATGTCAGGTGATATTGTATGTCGGCCACATACAGAGCTCCATCTGAACCAGTCAGTGTGGAGAGTGTCAATATCCTCAGAAGTGGTAGTGAAGTTTATGAGATTTGAACTATCTAATTCTTGACTATGATAATGATGGTCATACTCCCCGCCCATCCTGACTAGCCCTTTCACCACAGACTGACAGCACCTGAGTTTAGGAATGTCAGAAAGACAATGGGCAAGTTCTTCAACAGTATAAATGCCAACAAATCTCATCTCTTAAATTCTGAATGAAGAATCAATGTCTACACAAGCTAATGGAATTCTTGATTCAGTTGGACTTTGGACCTCAAGTGGCAATGAAATAAAAAAAGTGAATTCTGGTTTTATAATGTCATTTTCCAATGGGATATAAATTGCCCAAAGTGCAGAGATGGGAATGATGGTATCTGTGGAGGAAGAGCCATTTACAATAATAGCTTTGTATAGGCAGGTCATTCACTGCACAGATCAGGGGGCGATGAGTTATGGGTGCAGCCCTGATAAAACTTCAGTGACCTGAAAAATTAATTTGCTTCTCTGCACAGATGCTGCCTGACCTGTTGAGTATTTTCAGCTTTCTCTAGTTTTATTCTAGTTGAGGACACGGCAAAAGACTCTGGGTGTTGGAAAAATCGTGACCCAACTCATCAAACAAAAATCAACAACCAGATCCACAGGTCCACAGGGCTCTGAACAGTGTTGTCAAACAGAGGAACCAATGGGAATACACCCATTGTCCAATGAAAATGGAGACACAGGGACCGTGGTGAAAAAGGTATTTTTCACACTTTCCTTCTTTGTTGAGCTTTGCTGTAAGAGCTGCTATCAGTTATGTAGGATCTGAATCAAAGAAAGCATGAAGCAGCCTTCTGGACTCAACACTGAATTCTCCAGCATCAAACAGCTCATTTCCTCTCTGTATTATGACTGGCCATTCTGCTGTGTGTCATCCATCTATGATATTAGCTCAGTTTCTCTGTCCTGATTCATACAGCTAAACCTTTTGGATATGTCCCAACATCCCTGTCATAAGCAACATGTAATGGAGATGTGTAAGGATACTAACTCTCTAAATATTCCTGTAAATCCACTCCACATGGTCTCACCCTTTCACCGACATTCTCCATGTCCAAACCATACCCCATTCCACCTTCTCTGCTAATTAAAGCTGTTTCTTTTTTTCCTCTCTTACCAATCCTCACGAATGGTCATTTATCCGAATCATTCAGGTATTTTCCCTTTCCACAGATACCACCTGGCCTGCTCAGTGTTTGCACAAACTTTGCAGTTGAAATTCAGATTTCCAATATCAGCAGTTTCTAAGTTTACATTTATGAGCTAAGAGAGTCAAAAAAAGTCCATTGAGGAGTTTAGTGACTGGATATAATTGGTCTGTTTTGGCCAAAGGAATTGACTCAGTTGTCAGACATCACTAGATTCAACACAGAGAGCTCATTCCACTCAGTCTATGACAGATATGGAACTAAACAATATTTCCACCAGAAAACAACTGCCCTTTTAGAATGGAGATGAGGAGGAACTTCTTACAACAGAGAGCGAGGAATCTGTGGAATTCATTGCCACAGTCAGCTGTGGAGGCCGTCATTACATCAACTGTCCTTTCATTTTTCTGCAGGGCACTGGATGATGAATAACTTTACACTGGGGTTAACTTTACTCAAACAGCAATGGCTCTGGAATGATATCACTAGTATGGAAATTCGTCTCAATATTTTGTTACGTTACGCACCCGACCGTGCCAGCTTCCAGGATTGAGACGTTCTGATGCTCCAGGATATGGAATTCGGGTGTGGTACCATTAAAGACTCAGGCCTGCCCCTCTAATTGGAGGCCATGTTTTGGCTCCATGATTTTAATATTTAACAAGCACCTGAGTTGAGGTTTGGTGTTCAGTCACTAACTCTACTTTAAATTTTCATCTGCGTCTAGCTTAGAACCCTGTCCTCATCTCAGTCTTGTATCATGTCTCGCGTCTAGTCTCAAATACTCCACCACATCAGTCTTAACTGTCTTCACCTATGTCTCTCACCACAGTGAGAAAGCTTCAAGACAAATCTTGGAGATACACAAACTCCAGGTCCACATGCACCATCTGTCTTTACGAGGGAGACAGAATCGCACAGGTGAACCTGTCCGTCGCCCTGTAGATTCACCCCATCTTCTGATCCTGGAGAGCTTCGACAGTGACCCGTGCTCTTGCCGTGGCTTCATTACTCATTGTTCCCTAATACCATAACAACATAAGATACAGGAACAGAATCAATCCATTCGGCCCATCAAGTCTGCTCTGCCATTTCATCATGGCTGATCCAATTTTCCTCTCAGCCCCAACTGCCTGCTCCCCGTATCCCTTCATGTCCTGACCAATCAAGAATCTATCAACTTCTGCCTTAAATATGCATAAAGACCTGGCTTCTACAGCTGCCTGTGGCAAAGAAATCCACAGATTCACCACTCTCTGGCTAAAGTAATTCCTTCTCATCTCCGTTCTAAAAGGACACCCCTCTATTCTGAGGCTGTGACCTCTGGTCTTAGACTTCCCCACCGCAAGAGACATCATCTCCACGTGCACTCTTTCAAGGCCTTACACCATTCAA
Organism: Mobula birostris; assembly: GCF_030028105.1. Lineage (NCBI taxonomy): Eukaryota > Metazoa > Chordata > Chondrichthyes > Myliobatiformes > Myliobatidae > Mobula > Mobula birostris. Next base: position 126,677,208 of record NC_092371.1, read on the forward strand.
GAGGTTTCAATGAGGTCACCCTTATCTTCTGAATTGTAGTAAATACGGGCCCAGAGCCATCAAACACACTTCATATGTTAAGCCATTAAATTCTGCAATCATTTTCATGAACCTCCTTTGAACCCTCTCCAATTCAGCACATCCTTCCTAAGATAAGGGGCCCCAACCTGTTCACAATACTCAAAGTGAGGCCTCACCAGTACTTCATAAAGTTTCAAAATTACAACCTTGCTTTTATATTTTGGTCCTCTTGAAATGCTAAAATTGCATTTGCCTTCCTCACCACAGACCCGACCTGTAAATTAACCACTTGGGAATCCTGCAGAAGGATTCCCAGGTCTACTTGCACCCTGTTTTTCTCTCCGTTTAGAAAATAGTCAACCCTTTCATTTATTCTACCAAAGTGCATGATCATATAATTCACAATATTACTGTTCCATCTGTCATTTTGTTCCCCATTCTCCTAATCTGTATAAGTCCTCTATAGGGTCCCAATTTCCTCAAAACTATCTTCATATCATCAAAAAACTTTGCAACAAAACCATCAATTCCATCATCCAAATCATTGACATATAATGTAAAAGTAATCAGTCCCAACACAGACACCTGCAGAACACTAGCCACTGGCAGCTAGTCAGAAAAGACTGCCTTAATTTCCACTCTTTGCCTCCTGCCAATTAGCCACTACATTATCTATGCTAGAAACTTTCCTGTAATACCATGAGCTCGTAGCTTGTAAAGCAACCTCATGTGTGGCACCTTGTCGAAGGCTTTCGGAATATCCAAGGCCATAACATCAACTGATTCTCCTTTGTCTATCCTGCTTGTTACTTATTCAAAGAATTGCATCAAATTCGTCAGGCAAGATTTTCCCTTGACGAAACCATGTTGATTACGGTCTATTGTATCATATGCCTCCAGCTACCCTGAGGCAACATCCTTAATAATCAACTTCAACATCTTTCCAGCCACTGAGGACAGACTAACTGGTCAATATCTTCCTTTATTCTGCTTCTCTCCCATCTTGAAGAATGGAGTGACATTGGCAATTTTTCAGTCTTCCGGAACCATTCCGGTATCTAGTGATTCTTGAAAGATCATTACTGATGCCTCTACCATCTCTTTCAGCCACCTCTTTCAAACTTCAGGGTGTACACCAACTGCACCAGGTGACTTATCTACCTTCAGAGCTTTTCGTTTCTCAAGAGCCTTTTCCCCAGTTAGGGTAACTTCACACACTTCATGCACCAGACACCTAGAACTTCCACCATACTGCTTGTGTCTTCCACAGAGAAGACTGATGTAATATTCTCACTCAGTTAATTCGCTATTTCATTGTCTGCCACTACTAGCTCTTCTACATTGTCTTCTAGCGGTGTGATATTCACTCTCACCTCTCTTTGACACTATATATATAGGAACTTCTGATTTTCCTCTATAATATTATTAGCTAGCTTACTTTTTTATTCCATTCTTACCATATTAATATCTTTTTCAGTTGCCTGCTGTTGGATTTTAAAAACTTCCCAATTCTCTGACTTTCCACTAATTTTTGCTCTATTATATGCTCTTTGACTTTCATGTTGGCTTTGATTTCTCTTATTGCTTATGGCTGTGTCATTTTTTCCTTTCAAATACTTCTTCCTCTTTGGGAAGACCTGCGCTTGGCTTGTATCATTAACTGGTCACCGCACTCCTTATGTGAAAATCAAATTACATAGTACTACACTTGGTGCTAATAGGACATCAGAAGCTCTAGGTATGGGAAGGAGGCAGTTATTGGAAAACACACACTTCTGTTGGTAAGTTTGTTTATATAAAAAAAATTACAAAATATTTACATGACTAAGAACAATTCAAATTTCCAACATTCTGTCTTAAATTCCCAATATCAAATTTCAAACAAAAACCAAAATCCTGTTCAGTTAGAATCAGTGAGATTCGTTGGTTTAATCTTTAGTACTGTACTCCAATTTCTCTAACTATTTAGATATAGTGTCATTCCCTATTTAAATATTACAGTCTAACTTTTCCTTTTTATTTAACCCTAGTTACTTAGAACACTAGTAGTTTTATACACACACACAACTTAACCCCTTAACCCCTTTCACAACAAATTCTTAAACATCACAACTTTTAAACAAAGTAAATCTCACTTAGTCACTTATCAAAGTCTTTGCAAAAATAACCAGTTCTAGAAAATCAAATTCAGATCCTTCAAATGAAAAATAAACCCATACATCCAACAGTATTAAGTCCTCTGTGTCCTGAAACATTTTATTCCTATGCTGCCTCTTCGATGTTGGGTGCCCCACCATCTTATTTCGTTAAATGAAGTAGTGGATCATTGAGGGAAGGTCGATTCACAAAACTTATATAAAAATCCCCTCCTATAAACAACAGAATTACAATCCGCAAGTTCTTATACACATTCTATTTCAATATAACTCAATATCATATTGACATTTCAAAACATTTCTCAGTTACAACACTACTGAACATATTTCACACAGAAATTATTTCACCCTGAGGATTTCCAGTAAGTAGGGTAGAGATACTAACTACTAATTCCACTTTTATCAGTTTATATCCTGAGTTTCTGGTAGTTTGCTACATTTCTTTCACTTGATCGCTTCTGTGTTGGTCATGCCTCGTTCTCACAGACCACATTTTTGCCAAGTTCTCTTTTTCTAAAATGATAAGTAAACCTCACATTCGTCCCTCAACTGGTGGAGCTTTCTAACATATTATCTTTAGGTTTAATTTACCCATGTGCCTTCTGAATTACTTCCAGAAAATTTGATTTTGTTGTACCAGGGTCAATCTTTTGATTCCTAACTTTGTCTGAGGTCTTACCAACATCTGCCCCCGAACTGCTTCACTAAGCATTCTGGCACTCTGGTTCCCATCCCCCGACAACTCTACCTTAAACCCCAATGTGCAGCATTAACAAACCTTCCACTACCTTACAACATCATACCTATCGATCTACAACTGTGCTGCAATTTCGTCTTACAAACTTGGCTGACACAAGAAGTCCACGCTAAGAGAAAAGCAAAAGTGGGGGAATGTAACAGCAAAAACTAGTGGTAAGTTAGAGGATTGGGAAGCTCTGAAAAGCCAGAAGAAGGCAACTAAAAAAGATCTACTGAAGGAAAAGGTAAGCTGGCCAGTAATATTAAAGAGGATCCCGAAATTTTTTGCAACAGTCTTCACTCTGGGCCGAAGTGAGTGTTGCGATTGCTAGTGAGATGAAGGTTGAGGAACTGAAAGGTGTAAGGTAACAGCATGGTAGTGGAGTGGTTACGCAATGCTTCACAGTATCAGTTCCCATTGCTGCCTGTAAGGAATATGTACCTTCTCCCCGTGACCCTGTGGGTTTCTTCCGGGTGCTCTAATGTCCAAAGCTCAGCATGTTAATTGTCCCACGAGTAGGCTAGGATTAATTTGTGGGATTGCTATTCAGTTTGTGTCAAAGGGCCAGAACAGCCTATTCCACGTTTCATGTCAACAACTAAATCAGTTCCCTGGACCAGATGGTCTCCACTCTGAGGTGGCTGGTGAGATTGTGTAGCCATTGGTAATGATCTTTCAAAAATGAATTGATTCTGGCATGGTTCTGCAAGCCTGGAAAATTGCAAATGTCATTCTACTCTTCAAGAAGGGAGAGAGACAGAAGAAAGGAAATTATAGGCCGGTTAGTCTGAACTCAGTGGTTGGGAAGATGTTGGAGTCGATTATTATGGATGTAGTTTTGGGTTACCTGGAGGCACATGATAAAATAGGCTGTAGTCAGCATGGTTTCCTTAAGGGAGAATTTTGCCTGACATATCTGTTGGAATTCTTTGAAGAAATAAGAAGCAGGATAGAAAAAAGGAGAATCAGTGGGTGTTGTGTATATGGATTTTCAGAAGGCCTTTGACAAGGTACCACACGTGTTTGCTTAACAAGTTAAGAGACCATAGTATTACAGGAAAGATACTAATATGGATAGAGCATTGACTGATTGGCAGGAAGTAGAGTGGGAATAAAGGGGATATTTACTGGTTGGCTGCTGGTGGCTAGAGGTGTTCCAAAGGGTCCATGTTGGGACTACCTTTCATTTTATATCTCAGTGATTTGGATCATGGAATTGATTGGTTTGTGGCCAGGTTTGCAGACGATGCAAAGGTAGGTGCAAGGGCAGGTAGCTTTGAGGAACTAGAGAGTCTACAGAGAACTTGCTTAGAGTATTGTGAGCAGTTTTGGTTCCCTTACCTAAGCAAGGATGTGCTGACATTGGAGAGCATTCAAAGGAGATTCACAATAATTATTCTGGGATTGAAATGCTGAAGAAGTGTGAAGTGTTTTACGACACTGGGGTCTACTCAGTGGAATTCAGAAGAATGAGAGAAGACCTCATTGATACCTATCAAATGTTGAAAAGCCTCGATAGAATATATGTTGAGAGTATGTTTCCTATGTCAGGGGAAGTCTAAGAACAGAAACATATCATCAGAATAGAGGGACGTCCATTTAGAATGGAGATAAGGAGGAATAACCAGCTAGAGAGTGGTGAATCTGTAGAATTCTTTGCCACAGGCAGCTGTGGAGGCCAAGACTATATGTATCTTTAAGGCAGAGGTTGATAGATTCTTGATTGATCAGGGCATGAAGGGATACAGGGAGAAGACAGGAGATTGAGGCCGAGGGAAATGGGATCAGCTGTAATGAAATGGTGGAGCAGACTTGATGGGGAAAATAACCTAATCCTGCTCCTATACTTTATGGTCTTGTGGTCTTAATATCTTTCTGATATCTGTTGGGATATCTTACACGAATGGAATCATCACACAGAGAGTTAATTCCAAAAGGTCCATCACAGGAATGCAACTAAAAAGCATTTCCATAACATTTCAGCTGTCCTTTCCTCCAGCATTGAACATCTCTGCCTGAATTAAAGGGCACTGGATTAAAAAAAGACATCTTTATGGATGGGTTAAATTTGCTAACCTGGAGTACAGTGATATGAGGTGTCTGTAGATTAGTTTCAACAATTTGGCAAGAGATTGATTTGCTGAACACATTATGTTCCAGTATTAAAACTCCATGCATATTCAACAGCAGCACACACGCAAAGTTTGTCTCTGAATTTCAGCCTCAATCCACTGAGCAGTGGGACAGAGAATAGCTAGGTTCCGCAAACCCATGTCTTTTGAAGCTGTGCCAGTAAAACACCAGCACTCCAAATGCCTTCCTTGACTTCACTGTGACGTATCCTTTGAATTTATAAATGTTTCGTTACTGCTTTGCCTCATGAACTTAAAAGCACAATACCTCTTAGTTTCCTAGTTCCTTCTTTTTTTCACAGGATGATTCTGCATCAGAGAACTCATGTGAACTACATACTGAAGTACCACAGCAGGTGAAGTAGCATCTGTAGGAGGAAAGGAATTTGTCAATGTTTCTCTCAAAACTCTGTATGACATCACCTGATGACCAAGATCTTCCCCAGTTATTGATGGATAATGCGGTTAACATAGACTGATATTTTAATTGACTTTCCCAGTCTGTTTCACTCAATTATTTGTTACATGTCTAATCCCCTCCAAAACCTGACCGCCAGCGTGTTCAGCTCATCAGAAGGGTATCTGGATGAGAGGAGCTGAGGTAAATAATCAGAATTGTGTGGAGCAGAAAGAAATGAAGAGAATGTTAAATCAGTCACGGCTGTTATGGAAAAGCATGGCTTTGTCTCAATGCCAACACAAGCTGGTTGCAGATGATGATTAGTCTGCGAACTGACTCCGGAACTGAAGGAAGGAAGAGAAGATCTTCTATATGCAGGGATCTCTGACCTGGGTGACTCCACTAAATATGCAGAAGGATTTGGCAAAAATTTGTATGCAGGAGAGAAAACAAAATGGAAGTGTTAAAAGACATTAATGGGACTTGTACACAGGCCCCAAAACAGTAGTCAGGATGTGGAATATAAATTTCAAGATGTGGAATATAAATTTCAAATGTGGAATATAAAGGTATGTAATAAGGGCAATGCTATGACACGGGGTTTGAATATGTCGTAAATTGGAAACATTAGTTTGGTGCTGGATACAAAGAGGTGGAATTTGTAGAATACCTACAAGATGGTTTGTTAGAGCATCTTATAGTCTAACCCATTGGGAGAAAGGCAATTCGGGATTAGGTGATGTGTAACAAACCAGATTTGATTAGGGATTTAAAGGCAATGGAACCCTTGGGAGGCAGAGATCATAATTTGATAGAATTTACCCTGCAGTTTGAGTGGAAGAAGATAAATCCAGGTATATCAGGAATACATTGGAGTAAACAGAATCACAGAGGCATCAGTTACGAGGTAACAGAAGTTAATTTGAAATGGACACTAGCACGGCTGATGGCAGGATAGCAATACCAGGTGTTTCTTGTGGAAATTCAGAAGGTGCATCACGAACAAGAAGCATTCTGAAGAAAGGATGTTGCAACTGAAGGTGCTAAGGGAAGTCAGAGATAGAATAAATTCAGAACTTAGGCCCTATAATTTAGCACAAAATTAGTGAAAGCTTAGAGAATTAGAAAGCTTTTAAAAACCCATCAAAGGCAACTATAAATACCATAAGGAGAGAAAGATGAAATATAAAGTTAAGCTAGCCAAAAATAACAAATAGGATACCAAAGTTATTTTCAGATGTATAAAGAGGGAAAAAAAAGGTGAAAATGGATATTGGACCGTTAGAAAATTACTCTGGAGAAGTCGTATTGGATAATGAAGAAATAGCAGACATACCTACTAAGTACTTTGCATTTGTCTTCACTCTGGAAGACACTAGCAGAATGCCAGAAATGCGAGAGTGTCGGGGGCAGAAGCAATTGTCATTGCTAATACTAAGGATTATTTGCTTTGGAAACTGGAAAATGTGACAATCGATAATTCACCAGGACTAGGCATATTTTCACATTATATGTCAACAGTTTGGATGAGGGAATTGATGGCTTTATGGCCAAGTTTGCAAATCATAGAATGAAAGGAGGACGGGCAGGTAGTGATGAGGTAGCAGGGAGTCTGTAGAAGGAATTGGGCAGATTAGGAGAATGGGCATGTGGTGATATGATGTGTAAGAACGTGATTGGAGAGAGTTCTGAGCATGCGCAGGAATGATAGAAAGATCGAGAAACATGGTATTGTAAAAACGTGGTGGTTGTTGTTAAATAAAAGTTCATTCTTCCAGAATATGGTTCTTTATTAGTAACCCATGATACGTATGAATATAAAAAACACAACACGGTGTCGGAAGTTGGTTTTTAAGTATAATACGTTTCCTAACACGGGAGAATCGAAGATAATTTTCTGAAAAAAGAGTTTGAACTGTTTTGGTGTTTGCTAGCAGTTTTACAAATGGAAGGTTTGCAGCCTCCTTAAGCACTTCAATTGTCTGGGAATGTAGCTGAGAACTGGAGAAAATTTAAGCAACATTTTGAATTGTATTTATTGGTGATTGCTGTGGATTGAAAACTGGAAAAAACGAAAGCTGCACTTCTACTCCACGTAATAGGTGACAACGCAATTGAGGTATATAATTTTATTTTTGAAAATGCAGATAATTTAAAGTTAAAATCAATAATGGACAAATTTGAAGCATTTTGTATACCAAAGCATAATGTGCCGTACGAGCGGCACAGATGTTTTACATGTATGCAGAGAGCCGCTGAAACTATTGATCAATATGTTACCGAGCTGAGACACCAGAGTAAAACATGTGAGTTTGGAGAACTGAAAGACTCTCTCAATAAAGACAGAGTTGTTTGTGGCATTCTGTATAATGGTCTGACAGAAAGACTGTTAAGAGAACAAGACTTAGACTTGGCAGAATCTTTGATGCTCTGCAAAGCTTCGGAAACTGTGACATCACAGACTAAAGAACTTTTTATTGAGAATTGCAACATAGACACTGTGAGGAAGCACAAACATATTAGACAAAATAATAAAATGACAAAAAAAGCGACAGAGAGCAAGACGCCATCTGAGAAAAAAAAGCTATGTGATCACTGTACGTGGCAGCATCGGCCGAAACAGTGTCCAGTGTATGGGAAAAAGTGCAACGACTCCGGTAAGTGTAATCATTTTTCACGCAGTTGCAGAAGTAGAAAGAAAATAAAACAAGTAAATGCAGTGCTTGAAAATGAACTTGAGGAGTTTTATATACGAGGGGTGATTGATAAGTTTGTGGCCTAAGGTAGAAGGAGTCAATTTTAGAAAACCTAGCACGTTTATTTTTCAATATAGTCCCTTCCTACATTTACACACTTAGTCCAGCAGTCGTGGATCATACGGATCCCTTCTTTGTAGAAGTTGAAGTCCACAGCAGGGGTGATTGATAAGCTCGTGACCTAAAGTAGAAGGAGATGAGTTATTAACTTCAAACTTTCTGCATAATCGCTCAAAGAGTTGAACTGCACGTGCATGTAACAAGCAACGTATAACTCATCTCCTCCCACCTTAGACAACAAACTTATCAATCACCCCTGCTGTGGCACTTCAGGAGGTCCAAACGCCAACTTCTACAAAGAAAGGATCAGTATGCTCCACAACCATAATCGCTCAAAGAGTTGAACTGCACGTGCATGTAACAAGCAACGTATAACTCATCTCCTCCCACCTTAGACAACAAACTTATCAATCACCCCTGCTGTGGCACTTCAGGAGGTCCAAACGCCAACTTCTACAAAGAAAGGATCAGTATGCTCCACAACCACTGGACTAAGTGTGTAAATGTAAGAGGGGACTATGTTGAAAAATAAATGTGCTAGGTTTTCTAAAATTGACTCCTTCTACCTTAGGCCATGAACTTATCAATCGCTCCTTGTAGATGTGCTTTATGAAAACAAACTAAGTAACAATGACTGGACTATTCCATTGCAAGTGAACCAAAACAATATTATGTTTAAACCTGATACTAGAGCACAAGTAAATGTTTTTGCAGAATCTGAGTTTAATGCATTAAAGCCAAGACCAAAGTTACATAAGACAAATATAAAAGTGACTGGGTATTCAGGTGCAGACATTCCAGTTAAAGGAACATGTGTGGCAAAAATATCACACAAATATATTGTGCACACGCTTTCATTTGTGGTGGTGCCAAAGAATGTACAGTCAATACTGGGTCTATCTGCCTGTGAGAGACTGAATTTGGTGAAACCTAGACCTGGATGGTGACACAGAGTCAGAATACGGTGATTTGATGAAGGAGTATGAGGACGTGTTCAAAGGGCTTGGTTGTCTTCCAGGAGAGCACTCGATTAAAATTGACAACACAGAGCCACCCGTAGTACATCCATGTAGAAAAATGTAGAAAAGTAAAAATTAGGTCATCAACTGAAAACAGAGCTTGACAGAATAGAACGGTTCGGAGTCATAAAAAAAAATTGATGGGTCAATTCCCTTGTCATTGTTGATAAGAAAAATGGAAAACTGAGGATCTGCTTAGATCCAAGAGACTTGAATCGAGCCATTAAAAGAGAACATTTCAAATTGCCTACTCATGCAGAAATTATGTCACAGTTTGCGAATGCAAAATACTTTAGTAAATTAGATGCATCCTCTGGATTCTGGTAACTTAAACTAGATGAACCGAGTTCAAAGTTGTGTACCTTTAACACTCTTTTTGCCAGATACTGTTTTCTTCGGCTTCCGTTTGGAATTGCATCAGCTCCTGAAGTGTACTATAAAACAATTCACATGTTATATGAGCACATTGAGGGCATGGATACTTCCATGGACGATACTTTTGTTTGGGGATCATCTAAACAAGAGCATGACGCCAGACTCAGACAAGTCTTTGAGGCAACACGCAAGGCAAACCTCAAGCTGAATAAAGACAAATGTCAGCTAGGAGTGACTGAACTTACCTTTGTGGGTGATATCATCAGCAATGAGTGTGTGCATCCTGATACATTGAAGGTTTCTGCTATTGAGAACATGCCAAGACAGCAATGTAAAAAGGATGTTTAAAGGTTCCTGGGAATGGTCAACTACATGGGAAAATTCATACCCAATCTTTCGGAACAGCTTGCTCCATTGAGGCAGCTAACAGAAAAGAGAAACAAATGGAGCTGGAATCATGAACAGGAGAAGGCATGGCAAAATCTCAAGAAAGTGCTCACTAAAGAACCTGTGTTGAAATTCTATGATGCTGAGAGACCCATCAAAATCTCATGTGATGCATTTCAGCAGGCTTAGGGGCAGTATTACTCCAGAAACATGATCAGGAATGGCTACCAGTGGCACATGCACCTCGTTCATTATCTGATCCAGAAACAGTGTATGCCCAAATTGAAAAAGAATTGCTCAGCATTATGATTGCTTGCAAGAGATTTCATCAGTTTGTGTCAGGGCAATCTATTGATGTTGTAACTGATCATAAGCCTCTGATTGCATTGTTTCACAAACTTTTAAGTGACTGTCCTTTGCAAATTCAGCAAATGGTGATCAAATTGCAAAGATATGTATTGCAGGTATCATACACACCTGGAAAATTCATATAGACGGTTGACACACTTTCCAGAGCTGTGGATCCAACAACAAAAGACAGTCAGAGGGATGCAATTGATGTTCAGGCGTTTGTTGATAGGATCATAGAGACTGTACTTGTTGCTCCCAAAAAGTTGGAACTGCTGCGTCTTGAAACAGAGAAGGACAAAATTCTCAGTTAGGTAATACAAGTAGTGATGGATGGACGGCCAGATAATAAGCTCAGAAGTACAAGAATATTGGAACCACAGATGAGAACTTTCTGTTGTGGATGGGATATTGTACAAAGGTAGCAGAATTGTGATTCCCAAAAGTTTCCGAAATGAAATGCTTGGGAAAATTGATGAAGGTCACCTAGGTATTGAAAAATGCAAGAGAAGGTAAGTGATGTTCTCTTTTTCAATAATTTATTGATTTTGATTTCTATATATAGAAGAATACAGAGTTCAAGAGAATACATATTATAAAACAAAAGACAAAATATAATAATACCAGATACAGTATATTGAATCACATTAATGAAATCCTTACTCTATATTCATATGGATTAGGTTAGCTTGTATATTAGAATATAAACAATTTTATTAAGAAAAAAAAGATCTACACCAACTACCAAAGCTGAAGCTGTTTGGGAAAAAAAAGAAAAAAGAAACTTATCAGATAGTAAAATATACTATTAACCTACTTCGGTACTTTAACAAGAAGTCAAAGATTATGAAGATAATTTAAAAACAGCCCCCACAAAATTTTGAAAATCTTGGTTAGATTCAGAAATTGAACAACGAATCTTTTCTAAATTTAGACATGCCATAACATCTCGTAACCACTGAGCATGATTAGGCGGAACAGCATCCTCAATTTCAGAAGAAACGTGGAATGAGATTTTTAAATTGGTTAATACTTCATTGCTATGTGCTCGTCATTCCCTCCTACAATTTAAAGTGGTTCATAGGGCTTATGTGACCAAGGATAAATTATCTCATTTTTATAGAGATACAAGTCGCTATTGTGATAGGTGTAACAATGGAGAAGCTTCACTTATTTATAAGTTTTGGATTTGCCCAAGTCTTGGAAGATATTGGAAGGAAATATTTCAAACTTTTTCTGTATTCTTTAAAGTAAATTTCAAGCCTAATCCTTTGACTGCCCTATTTGGTTTTGTTGGAAGTAAAGATATCATTTTGAAGACATCTGATCTGCACATTCTGGCTTTTATCTCTCTTATGGCTGTGAGGGCGCTTTTGTTTAAATGGAAAGTAAGTGATGTTTTGGCCCAGGATGAATCAAGAAATTGCAGAATTAGTGTCTTCTTGTCAAATATGCCTTAAATACCAACATAGCAACCCTAAGGAGCCATTGCATCCACATCCTAGTCCTCAGAGACCTTATCAGAAGGTAGGTGTTGATGTTTTTGTAACTGACAACAAAGGTTATCTATTAGTAACAGATTACTACTCATTGTATCCTGAAGTGTGTGGTTTGAGCAGAACAACAGCAGAGAATGTAATTACATGCATGAAATCAGTTTTTCCAGACATGGTGTACCTGAAGTCCACAATTCAATGGCGAATGCATGAGACATTTTGCTCATGAATGGGGCTTTGCACATACAACATTGAGTCCATTTTTCCCTCAATTCAATGGATTAGTTGAGAAACCGGTAGGAATGATCAAGAAACTGATGCACAAAGCAAAAGATAGTGGAGGTAATTTTTATATAGCTTTGTTAGCCTATCGCGGTACTCCATTTGAATGCTCAAGTCTTGATAGGGTGCCGTTTGAAATCCAATCTGCCAATAGATGAGAGCCTTCTGAGAACAGAGGGAGGTGAACAAGTGAAAAGATGGAAAGATGAATACAGAGCAAAGTAGAAAATGTACTTTGACAGATGTTCTCATCCATTACCTGAACTGCACCAAGAAGATGAAGTAAGGATACAAGACAAAATGAGCACATGGACACAGAAAGCTACAGTACTTGAAGTACAACCCAGATCATACATGGTCCAAACAGAAGAAGGAGCAGCGTTAAGAAGAAATTGCAAAGACCTCATGAAAAAGCCAACTTCAGAGTTTCAGTTAACTGACGCAGACCAGACAGCACATGGAAATAACAACGAAACACAAGAACTGTGTGAACCACTTAGAAGGTCTACTCATATTCATAAACCCCCAGAGAGACTAATAGAGACATGTTAAATTATGCATTTGCTCAGGTCAATGTTGCTAATTGTTTTTCTTTTTAAAGAAAGGAAGATGTGGTGATATGGCGTGTAAGAACATGATTGGAGAGAGTTCTGAGCATGCGCACGAATGACAGATAGATCGAGAAACATGGTATTGTAAAAACATGGAGGTTGTTGTTAAATATAAGTTCTATACATCCAGAATATGGTTCTTTATTAGTAACCCATGATACATATGAATATAAAGAACACAACAGGGCAAGGAATTGGCAGATGATATAAAATATAGGGAAGTGTATGACCATACACTTTGTTAGAAGGAATAAATGAGAAGACATTTTTCCAAATGGAGACTAAATCCAAAAATCAGAGGTGCAAGGGAACTTGAGAGTGCTCAGGCAGGATTCCCTGAAGATTAACTTGCAGTTTGCATTGATGGTAAGGAGGCAACTGCAATGGTTTGTACTCATTTGGAGATGACTAGAATATAAGTGCAGGGATGTGATGCTGAGTCTTTACAGAGTTTTGATCAGACTGCACTTGAACAGTTTTGGGCTCTTTATCTAAGAAAAGATATGTTGCCATTGGCGATGATTCCAGAAGTTAATAAGGATGATTCCAGGAATGAAAGGGTTAGCATATGAGAAGCATTTGATGACACTGGCCTGTACTCAATAGAGGTTAGAAGAATAAGAGGGAATCTCATTGAAATATATTGACTATTGAATGAGCTAAACAGAGTGGATGTGCAGAGGACGGTTTCTATGGTGGGAAAGGTCTAGGACCCAAGGGAAAACCTTCAGAATAGAGGGGTATCCATTTACAACAGAGTTGAGAAGGAATCTATTTAGTGAGAGGGTGATGAATCCATGAAATTCATTGCCATGGATTGCTCTGGAGAACAAATTATTGATTATATTTAATTCTGAAATTGATAGGATCTTGGTTAGTCAGAATGTCAAAGGTTACAGAGAGAAGTCAGGAGAATGGGGTCGAGAGGGATAATAAATCAGCCATGATGGAATGGTGGAGTGGACTTGATGGGCCGAATGGATTGAACTCTGAACTCTGACGCCCCAAGCTGTGAAGTCATCGTGCTAACTGCTACACTGCCCTGTGAACCAAAACATTGACTTTCCTGTTTAACCCCTTATGTGAAATTAGCTGTGCTGTATTCAGTCCTAAGAGAGAAGCACTTGCAGTCAGGAAGTGTAGCACAAGAAGGCATGACCTTGGAGATCTTCTATCTGAGAGATTTATTCTGTACCTGTGCAAAGGATTCCTGACATGGTAGCGTAGTCTACGGTGAAGCTTTGTTCTGCCTATATAAAGGAAGCAAATACTTTATTGGAGACTAGTCAGAGCAGACACATTAGGATGGGCTCAGTTTGAGGGATTATCCTATAAATATTTGGTGTGACCAACACACAACCTTTAAAACTGCATTAATTCTCTCCGGTACACTTCTGTGCAATTTTACAGGAAAATAGACTAATAGGTTTTTCCAAATATCTTGGAGAAATTTTTGACAGATCTTCTACAGACTTTGGCTGTCTTGCTTGCTGCTGACCATCCTGGTAATACTAGATAGCCTTGATGATCCAGAGGTCAGAACACTGTAGAGGACATTGCATCTGTTGTAGTACTCTTTGTTGTGGTTTTACTGAAGGAAGTTCTTGATGACCTTGGACATGTGTTTGGAGTAATTGGCGTGCTGCGGAATGAAATTCGGACTGATCAAATGCTGCCTGGATGGCATTACATGATGGATGACAATCTGCGAGACTGCCCCTGTCTGCAAATGGAGCAGCAGTAATTTTGTGCTGCTCTTAGTTTTCTTTCTCTCCCCCTAGTTTAAACTTTGAATTTAAAATTTTTATTTGCTGATTCTTGAGGGGGAACAATATGTCTATGTCTACGAGAAGAGGGAAGAATTTACCTGAAACTAGTGATAAAGGTAATGGGAAGGGAAAGGTGCAAAAGGAAAGATCTGATGAAATGCCATCATGGGCTGAAGATATCGTTCGGACACTGAATTCAATTAAGGATCAGAATGGGTCAATTAAAGACCAACTGGAAAAGAATAGTAATGAAATGAAGTCATTTCTGGGAAAACTTAAAGACCTGGAAACTCAAGTTATTACACATGAAGAGGAATTGAAGATAATTAAGCAAAAGTTGTCTGAAGCTACAACTCATTCGGAAAGATATCAAAATAAGATTATAGACCTGGAAACTAGGTCTCACTGAAAGAATACATGAATTGTTGGGCTGCAAGAAGGAGCTAAAGATGGAGATTTAACTGCTTACTTGGGTAAGCTTTTCCACGCTTTATTTCCTACTATTTTATCAAAGCTGCCTGCTATAGAAAGGGCACACAGGGCGTTTACTTCGAAATTGAAGGATTCTAGTAAACCAAGATCTGTTCTGGTTTGTTTTCATCACTTTAAAATTAAAGATCAAATAATGCAACAGGCAAGAAAACAGAGAGTTTTTATGTTTATGGAGTCTGAGCTCCGTTTTTACGAAGATTATCCAAGGGAGATAATGGAACAAAGATCAAAATTTGCCCTGGTAATGAAACAAGCATATGATAAAAACTCTTTCCCTCTTTGAGGTACCCAACAAGACTTAAAGTTTTTCCTGCTAATTCTCCTCCTCGTACTTTCTTTGATCCAAAAGTTGCACTGGACTTTGTTCAGGCTATACCCACCACTGTTACTGACGCCGCTGCTGAATGAACTATCTGAAAGGTGGTTTGGCTATCTGTATATTATTCGCATTTTGGAAAGAAGATTTATGAAGGTCATTTGTATATTTCATTGAGGGACTAATTAAAGAAGTTAAGGAGAGTTGTTCATTATTGCATATTGTTGGTTTTCCTTTGGAAAGAAGATTTACGGCTCAAGTATGACTGCCTAAACGATCATCTGAACCTTCGACTAAGAGAAGAAGATAAGGGGATTTGTTCCTTTAATTTAATACTTGGTTTGAGTTTTTTTTGTTTCTTCTTTTTAATCAACTAATTGGTAGTTTTTTCTTACTAATAGAGCTATATATATATTTGGGAGGGTTTAATTACTTATGATATTATTAATTAGTATTTTTGAAAATTCAGCTAGGTCAAATATACTATTAATTTTTTTCTGTTTTATTATAACATTTTATAATTGAATTTAGAGTTTTTTTAGGGAACTAATATTAAACTTAATGATGACGCTGGTTTTTCACTCTAAGAGATAACATTATTTTGGTTCTTTCTTGTTTATCAGATGATTGAATGTAAATACCTTTCTTTGCTGAGACCTTATTGTCTTTTCTACAAGGTCATTCTACTTTTTTTGCTAACTGGGAGGGTGGGGCAGGGAGAAAATACAGACGGAGCGGTCAGTAGCTTTGAACTCTATCGTAGATTGCTTGCCTTTTTTGGGCTTCCGGGTGTGGGTGGCTGGGTTTAGAGTTAGGAGTTTTTTCCCATTGGGTGGTTCCGGAGTATGCGTGTTTTTTATGTGGTTGTATTCTTCATCACCCCCATTTTTGATCATCCTGTATTGGTATGTGCTCTGCGCATGTATAAAATAGAATGAAATTATAGTATGGTATTTAAATGGATTAATATAATAAGTTGGAATGTATGTGGTTGGAATCATCCTATTAACCAAAAAAAGACTTTTAAAATTATTAACTGATTCCAACCTGGTATAATTTTTGCTCAAGAGACACATATCAGGGCAGGAGATCAAAATAGATTTTTTTGATGGTGGAATGGTTTGCAATTCCACTCTACTTCTCAGAGTAAAACAAAAGGCGTGTCTATTTTTATTAAATCTAATATATTTATTCAAGAGGATATTGAATCAGATTCTAATGGTAGATTTTTAATCGTTAAAGGAGCACTCTGTTTACAGAAAAGTTGTTTTGGTTAATTTGTATGGTCCTAACTTAGATGATCCTTTTTTAAAAAAGGTATTTGCTTTACTACCTGATTTAAATGAATATATGCTGATAATGGGCAGGGATTTTAACTGCTGCTTAAATCCTATGATTGATAAGAGCTCAACCAATCAGCGACTTCCAAATCGATCGGCTTCATTTATTAATTCCTTTTTGATTGATTTTGGGTTTATTGATTCATGGAGGTATCTCCATCCCGATAACAGAGAATATTCTTTCTTCTCACATTTATAAAAGATATTTGAGGATCAATTATATTATAACCGATCCCCGCTCTTGCCTATTGTTAAAAATTGTGAATATGATGCTATTGCTATATCTGATCATGCGCCTCTGAGTTTGTCTTTTGAATTTGATGATGTCATTCTGGCTCGTCCACCATGGCGCATGTCTCAGACATTATTGCTAAACTCTGACTGACTGTTTCATTAAAACCCAGATAAAAGAATTTTTTCTTTTTACTGATATGGGGGTATGTCTAAATTAATCATATGGGATACATTTAAAGCATTTTTATGTGGTCAGATTATTTCTTATTCAGCTAAACTTAAAAAACAGACTAAAGCAGAATTAAATAGAATTTCAAAACAAATCAAAGATTTAGATAATATCTATGCAATTTCCCCCAATATTGATTTATTTAAACGAAGGGTAGAACTTCAATCACAATATAACCTGTTATTTGCTTATCCATTGAAGTATATTTGCTTAAGTTAAAGAGCCTATTTTATATGTTTGGAGATAAACATAGTAAACTGCTCGCATCTCAATTAAAAATGGCTGCAGCCAAAACGCAAATCATGAAAATTCGTAGGAAAGATGGTACCTTAGCTCAGGAATATGAAGAAATTAATAAGATTTTTCAAAATTTTTATGCTGAACTTTATTAATCTCAATGTCCGTTAGAATCCTCTGAAATGAATGCTTTTTTACGAAAGATTGTTCTTCCTAAAATCTCGGCTGAGGATCAAAAAACTCTTGATGCTCAAATTACTGAAGCCGAAATTCATAAAGCTATTTTTTCAATGCAATCTGGTAAGTCCCCAGGACTTGATGGCTATCCTGTAGAATTTTATAAAAAATTTGGAAAATTGCTTTCTCCGTATATGTTGGAAT
Source organism: Mobula birostris (assembly GCF_030028105.1). Lineage (NCBI taxonomy): Eukaryota > Metazoa > Chordata > Chondrichthyes > Myliobatiformes > Myliobatidae > Mobula > Mobula birostris. The sequence goes on from NC_092371.1 coordinate 126,694,988, forward strand.
TGTTTAAGGATTCTTTTGTGAAAGGTGATTTACCCTCTACTTTTTATGAGACTTCTATTTCTTTAATTCTTAAAAAAGATAAAGATCCCACTGACTGTGCTTCATATAGACCTATTTCATTACTGAATGTCGACATTAAGTTTCTGTCAAAGATAATGGCCAATCGGTTGGAGAATATTTTGGGTAAAATTATTTTTAAAGATCAAACAGGCTTTATAGAGGGTCGCTATTCTTTTTCAAATGTTTGGAGACTATTTAACATTATATATTCATCCTCTTTTAAAACTCCACAATGTGTTGTATCTTTGGATGGTGAAAAAGCGTTCGATCGAGTCGAATGGAAATATTTATTTAACGTTTTAGAGAAATTTGGCTTTGGTGCTAATTTTAATAATTGGATTAAAATGATATATAAAGCCCCTATTGCTACTGTTATCACTAACAATTGTAGGTCTTTTTCTCAGCTTTCACGGGGGACAAGGCAAGGCTGTCCATTAAGTCCTTTGTTGTTTAATTTGATATAAGAACCCCTTGCTATTGCTCTTCGTGAGGCTAAAAATATCCATGGGATTTTTGTGAATGAGACCATGCATAAGATCTCTCTTTACGCTGACGATTTATTGGTTTATATATTTGATCCTGATGAATCTATTCCTGCCTTGCTAAAATTACTTAATGAATTTGGAGGTTTTTCAGGATATAAAATAAATTTTAGTAAAAGTGAATTGTTTCCTTTAAATGATTCTGTCTCTATATATGATAATACTCCTTTTAAAGTCACAGATTCTTTTAGATATTTAGGTATTATAATGACTAAAAAAATAAGGATCTTTATAAAGCCAATTTTGTTCCTTTAGTAGACTCTATGAAGTATTTATTTAGTAGATGGAGTCCTCTTACATTTTCACTTGTTGATCATATTCATATAGTTAAAATTATGATTTTACCAAAATGTTTATATTTATTTCAGAATATTCCTGTTTTTTTGACTAGGAAGTTTTTTTGATCAGATTGATTCTATTATTTTATCTTTTATTTGGAATAATAAAAGACCAAGAATTAGTAAATGTCACTTACAAAAACTGAAAAAAGATGGACGTCTTGCTTTGCCTAATCTAAGAATGTATTATTGGGCTGTTAATGTGCGATACATGTCTTTTTGGTTATATTGGGTTGATAAGAGTGATCGGCCAACTTGGGTAGACCTGGAACTGAAAGCTGTAAAACAGTTTTACTTAATCTCATTATTGGGATCTGCTTTACCTATGCAATTAGCTAAAGTTGTTAATTTAAACCTATATCCTGTGATTAAGTATTCTTTACAAATTTGGCTCCAGTTCTGCAATTTTTTTAATCTTAAAAAATTTAAACTTTGTAGTTTAATTCATCGATATTACTTTTTAAACCTTCTTTGAGTGATCCAATTTTTTTACTTTGGAAAAATAAAGATATTAATTCTTTTTTGGATTTATTTAAAGAAGATAGATTGATGTCTTTTGAACAATTAATTGATAAATATTCTCTTTCATACTTACACTTTCTGCAATACCTTCAAGTTAGACATTTTTTACAAAAATATTTGAGTAATTTTCCTTACATATTGGAGGCTGACCTGTTAGATACTATCATGAGTATGAATCCTTCAATCAAGGGTTCTACTGGAAGAATTTATAATTTATTATTACAATGGGATAAGCATCCTTTATCTAAGATTAAGCAGGATTGGGAAAAGGAACTCAATTTGACTTTTATGACGGAGGATTGGATGCAGATTTTGAAGTTGGTTAACTCTTCTTCAATTTGTGCTAACCATTCATTAATTCAATATAAAATTGTACATCATTATCATTTGATGAAGGAGAAACTTTCTAAAATCTTTTCTAATGTTGATAGTCATTGTGATAGATGTAAAACTGAGATAGCCACACTGACACATATGTTTTGGTCTTGTCCTATATTGGAACAGTTCTGGAAGTCGTTTTTTTCAACAATTACTAAAGCACTTAAAATTAATCTACAACCTAATAAATTAACTGTGCCTTTTGGAATAATTCCTCAAAATATTCATGGTATTTCTGTGTCTGACCAACATGTTATTGCATTTGTTACATTGATAGTTAGGAGGGCCATTTTGTTGAAGTGGAAGGATACATCAGCTTTCACTTTGCCACAATGGTTCTCTCAAGTGATGCTATGTCTTAGTTTGGAGAAAATTAGAAGTCGAACCTTTGAACCTTTATTTGATTTTGAGAAAAGATGGGGCTCATTTGCTCGTTATTATCATTTGAGCTGATTGATAGATTTTTTCCACCATCTAATTGTTGGTATATTTTCTTTTCTTGCTGGCGGAAGCTTTTTGTATGACGCATGGCTCCGGGGTTGTACACCTAATGGGTTCTTTTTTTTCTCACTTTTTCTGCTTAATAGGTTTTGTTTTGTTATCAAATTTTTTTTAATCTTTAAGATACTGTCTTTTTTGAGACATTGTAAGTGTTGTTACTTCAATGTACTCTAATTATTTCTTTTGTATAATATAACAATAAAAAGATTTGAAAAGAAAAAGAAAGAAAAGAAAGACAATCTGCTTGTACATCTCAACATTGAGAATTTCCTTAGAAATTCCTTTAAGGGTAAGGGAGACAAACCAATATAATGCAGGAGAGTGAAGCTTATTTCAGTCATAATATTGAAGAAGATTCTTAAAGTTTGCATCCATTCACGCTTGGAAAATCATAGACTTTTAGAGGTGGATGGAATTTTTTTGTCAGGAGGAGGTCATGTTTTACAAACCTGATAAAGCTTTTAAGGAAATGACAAAGATGATTGATGGGGGAGGGTCAATGGTTGTGTATGTGCAGCCTATCATTTCCCTGTGTGCAACGACATGGACTTCAGTAGAACCTTTGATAAGGTTCTTTGTGAGAAATTGGTCCAGAAGATTAAAAGAGAGTTGGTATAATCAGATACAAAATTGGCATGGTGATAGGTGGTGGTTGAGGAATATTATTCTGACTGGAGTTCACTGACCACTAATGGTCCATAAGGGTTAATGCTGGGACCTCTATTGCCATTAGGAATAAATGATTTGGATGAAAATTTAAGAAGGTTGTAGCCAACGCTAAAATTGGCAGGCCATTAGCTAGAGAGAAGGGTTGCCAAAGCAATCAGTGGAATATAGGCCAGCTGGAAGTGTGGGTAGATAAATGGCAGATAGAGTTTAATGCAGGTAAGTTTGAGGTATTGCAGATTTCTGGTGCCTGAAAATGGGCTCCATATGGGACCTGTAGCTTGGTTCAGCAGTTGCATATTAGGGTGTGGCAAAATGGACTATGGAACAAGTAGTTGAGGACAGGCTTATATACAAAGAGCAAAAGGTGCAGTCTCAATAAAGCTATATACAACTGGAGTAAGACTGATTGGTAATCCAAGCATTTTGCAAAAGATGTCTGATGTATATGTACTTTCCCAAGTGTCCACTGAGCTAACTGTGAGACCACTGTTGTGAACAGAGACCAGTTCAGTTTCTGAGTAAGGATGAACTCAGAGACCAATTTTGTGATGCATCACCCTCTTTATTTCACAATGAGAATACATTCCCAGCAGGTTGGAAAGCAAAGCCTCAGAAGACAAATGTTTACCAAATCCCCAAGAACAGCCATTTGTGAACAGGAGCAGTCAATTAATAGTTTGTTCTCCAGCATACAGTGTATCACACTCTCCATCTTGTAGAGGGATATTGAACTTATGAAAACAATATTTTTCAAGCCAGAAACCATCTTTCAAGATGGCAACAGCAAACTATGTGATTAATGGTGCCGTCTTGCAAACAATTCACAAAACTAGTTCTTTCACTTCTTTTTCAAATTTGATTCTACTACTAAGCTGTGTGATTGGAACCTGTGATTTACATTTTGCTGATGTATTTTTGGGCCGATTGACATCTTTTGGGCCTTTGCTGTCTCCTAGGGAGTTCGGAGAGGTTGGGAGTGGGCATGAGGCCTGGAGGCCTGCGTAGCTGGAGACAGGGCGTGAGCCAATGATTGACTCCATCGATTCTCTCTAACTGAAGTGACAAACAAGGTTGAAGTCAACAAAAATAAGAGCAGAAGACAGGCGTGTGTTTGGCACCGTCTCTCTGCATTTGAACAGTCTTTGTACCATTCACAATACCTGCTGTCAGAGGAGAGAACAGGAGTGTTGGTGTCTATGTTGCAAGGATTGATCAGCGTGGCCTGTCACTGTGGACTTGTGTTGGGGGAATTTGAGGTTCATGTTGCATGTGCTTTTGGATTCTGGTTACACTTTTTCAATGTTTCTGAGTGATCTGATTGGGGCAAAAGACGCGGACTTTAACTCTTCGAGGATTCAACATTTCCTTATTTTGTATTTCAGACAATAACAGGTTCAAGGTGAGGTCTACAGTCCCCGGTCTGCTCCACTCCAGGATTTCATGCACTACATCACAAGTGCTCTGTGCACCCATCATTTAACAGTTTCAATCAGATCTCTTCACATTATCTTTATCTGTTCTGCTCAGTGTGACTGGGTGAAACACACATAGAAGTGGTCCTAGTGTGGGGATAGGATGCTCTGTAACAGTGTCTGTCCTCAAAACCATCACATTCTCAGACTGTGCACAAATTGTTTAAAGCAGGGTTCAAGGAAAGGGGAATTCCCAGAGTAATTGATCCTGTTGCCCAGAGGAGGCCCCCACCCATGTGCAGTTGTTCAGTGTGGATATTTTCAACAAATATCTCTGCTTTGATGGCTGTTTCACCAGATTGGTGGATTTCTCACCAGAAAGGCTGAAATGTGGAGCTGAGTGAATGATTCTCTCACTGTTCAGTGTGGCTTCTCAACACAACTGGTAGGTCACTGGGCACTGGGAAATAATTTAGGATTCAATGGTAGTTAATTATCAACAACATTAAACAGTTACAGCCAGCACTCCTGTCAGGGTTGGGAAGTAATATCTGTGAAATGGGAGGGAGGATGAAAAAGTGACTTCAAATGATATTTCTCCAGGAAAGGGTGTGTTGACTGGGATTTACAGCCCCACAACCCAGCACTATTGGACACTAGATGATCAGAGGTGACCTTGGTTGAGAATGGTTGATCAGGACTTCTGGCAGGACAAAATCCGTGAACAGTGAATGGGAAAGAAAGCCTTACATTGCTGTTAATTGTGAATGACCTGTGAGCCCCCTGTACTGCTGGCTTTAGTTTTGTTGGTTCATGTTAATAGCTGGTAACTATACACATAGTTAATAAACATAGCCTAGGGGACTTTTCAAAATCCCAAATGTTGCAGAGAGGGTTGGATCCGGTGTGTGTAAATCACTCTGAGCTTGGTTTAATCACTAATGATGCCACAGATGTGTTGTTGCAGGTGAGCGAATGTGTAAAAGTTAAGAACAGAGTTTATCACATCTCACTGTTTGTTATCTGTAAATATAACAGAACGTCTGGGAAAGAAATTCTGGTTTATTCTTTGATAAATATAATTTCCACAAATCCACGAGTGTTATACCATGCGATATAAACACCACTGCTGTCATAGGGTCTTTGGTCTTTGTCCAATTCCATTTTGAATTCATTCACAAGTTTCTTGTAGTCATCGTCTGCCTGCTCAAATACCCTGTGACACATTGGAATAAATTTTAAACAATTTTAATGTTAAATTTACAAAGGAACACAGTCTAAATCCCTCAGGTTGAAAGGGAGCTGTGATTGTCACTGCCTCTGACTTATCATTATCAATCCCAGATAATGATAAGCAGAGGATGTTCACCATTCTGAGGCTTCGAATTCACTTCTCTCTCCCCCTGTTCTTCTCACTCTCCACCCTCATCATCCTCCCCCTAGACAGATAATTTCCATGGTTACAACCCTGATGGCCTCCCTCCTATGTGACTGCTGCCTGCTGTTGGGAGTTACTTGGTGTAGGACTCACATCAGGAATTGTTTGCACAAGTGTTGCACAAAGCTCACACTCCACCTGTGTTTGGTTGCTGCATTGCGGTGGAAACCACATTGTGAACATAAATGTAGTACACTAGACTGGGAGAAGAGCAAGTGAATTCCTGCCCTTTGTGGAAAGGTTGTTTAGATCCTTAGACGGTGGGAGGGGAGGAAGCAGATGGACAGGTGTTGAACCTCCTACAGTTTCCTAGTATGGGATATCAGACTAACAAGCAATCTCTTCAAAATGCTAAAGGACACAGTGAGGGATCATTGGTTGTCAAATTTTGATGGCACTGATGGAAACTGGGTATAATGATACATTGGAAGTGGAGAGAAACCGTAGGAAAAATATCATAGAGATGGAGAGGGCGTAAGGGACGTTCAGCAGGATGTTGCCTGCGATTAGTGTTCAATTACGAAGGGCTCCGGGAGGATCTGGTCTGATGTACCTGGTGAGGGTGATGCTTACACTGGATGAGAGAATTGTGGAAGCTGAGTCACTGACAGCATTTACGAAGGCCATGTTCAAGTTTGCTGATGTCACCACTGTCGTAGGCTGTCAAAGGTGGTGATAACTCAGCATTTGGAAGGGAGAATGAAAATCTGGCTGAGTCTGTCACGGTCCTGATCGGTTATTCCCTGGGTCCCTTTAAATTTACTTTGGGTCACGATCAGGATCATTGACTCCTTGTTTTCCTTAATTCATTGTTTCCCCATGTTTCTTGGGCTCTGTAATTAAAGGCACATGAGTCTCAGCAGAACGAGCGGTATTTAGTGTCGGGCTTACAGCTACTCGGCGTTAGATCGTCATCAGACGTCACCAAAGCAAGTGCAAGCAAGTCACCCTGCCTGAACGAGCCACGTTACATCGCCGGGGCTACTCCAGTCTTCTCCCCGAAGCGAGTGCCAATAAGATGCTTCTCCTCACCATAGACAGCCTGTTAAGTTACCTTGCCTGATCGAGCCGCTAAGCTGCCCCACCGGAGCGGGTCCATCAAGTTAACCCGCCGGAGTGAGACTAGAGCCTCTATCTATAGTTCCTAGACCGCGTCAAGGGTTTGCCACTACTTGGAGCCATTTCGTCTCAAGGTATGAAATGTCTATCGTTGTGTGGTACCGTCTCTTTGTGTGCTCGTCTCTGCTGAGTAGGTCCGACCATTTGCCACTACTCTGAGTTAGGAACTGTCTCCTCGTGTCCTCGTCTCCGCTGGGTAGGTCCAGCCGTTTGCCGCTACTCTGAGTTGGGGAATCCCGTCTCTCAGTGTTCTGCGTCCTGTGTCTAAAAGAAGAGTCCCGGCTCTATGTCTTGTGTCCAAGGAGGAGTCCCGGCTCAGTGTTCTGTGTCTAAGAAAGGTCCAGGCTTCGATGTTTCGAGTTCCAAGTCTAGGCTTCTGATGTTCCGAGTCCCAAGTCCAGGCTCTGATATTCCGAGTTCCAAGTGCGGGTCCCGAGTTCCAAGTCCAAGGCCGGGTCCCGAGTTCCATGTTCCGAGTTTCAAGTCCAAGTCTGAGTCTAGCCATGCTTATTCCCACTTCTGCTTTGTTCACTCCTTTATCTCCCTATGAACAATCCTTGCTTCCCTGCTTTCCTAGTAATGATAAATAAACTCTATTCTTGTTAACGCTACAGAATGTGTTTGTGCCCTGCTTTTGGGTCCACCTGTACCCACACTTGTGACAGAGTCGTGGCATAACAGCAACCTGTTACTCAATGTCAGCAAGACCAAGGAAATGATAATAGACTTCAGGAGAAGGAAACCAGAGTTCCATGAGGATCAGGGGTGGAGAGGGTCAGCAACTTTATATTCCTAGGTGTTATTATTTCGGAGGACCTGTCCTGGGCCCAGCATGCAAGTGCAATTATGAAGAAAGCACGGCAATGCCCTGAGCTCATCCCCCTTTCCTATGAGACCTCTTGCATTGAAATATATGCAGCTCAAGACACAAGTTGCACAATGTTCAGCTTTTTGACTTTTGAAATTGTCTGATGCCTTACCAACGTCTGTCTCCACAACCTCTCCACTGACTGTTCTGGCACTCTGGTTCCCATCCCCCTGCAACTCTAGTTTAAACTCCACCATGTAGAATTAACAAAAATTCTACTAGGATATCAGTCTCCCTTTAGTTCAAGTGCAAGTCATCCCTTCTGCACAGTTCCACCTTCACTGGAAGCAAGCCCAACGATCCAAAAATCTTATGTCCTCCCTCTTACACAAACTCCTTAGCCACATATTAAACTGGATAATATTTCTAGTTCTGGCCTCACCAGCAGGTAGCAATCCTGAGATCACAACCCTGAATGTCCTGCTCTTTAAATTAGCACCTAACCCCCGCACGCCCTCTGCAGAACCTCATCACTTGTCCTGCCCATGTCATTGGTACCAACATGGTCCACACTTGGCCCTGGCACCCAGGAGGCAACATACCATATAGGAATCTCATTCTCACTCTCAGAACCTACTGTCAGTTCCCATAACCAATGAAACCCCCGTCGCCACATAGTGCCTCTTCTACCCCCTGTGCTTCTGAGTCACAGAGACAGACTCAGTGCCAGAGACCTGACCACTGTGACTTTCCTCTGACAGGTTAACCTCACCCCCCAAAAGTACCCAATGTGATGTATCTGTTGTTGAGGGGGATGGCCACATGTGTACTTTGCACTGTCTTCTTAACTCCCTTCCCCTTCCTGACTGTCACCCAGTTTCCCGTATCCTGCACCTTGGTTGTAACAACCTTGCTGTATGTCCTGTCTATCACCCCTTCACCCTCCGGATGATCCGAAGTTCATCCGTTTCCAGCTCCATGTCCTTACACATAATATTAGAAGTTACAGCTGAATGCACTTCTCGCAGTTGTAGTCGTCTGAAACACTGAAGGTATCTCTGCCTTCCCCTATCCCACAAGAGGAGTATTCAAGTATCCTGCCTGGCATCGCTACTGTCCCAGCTGATCAGATATAAAGAAGGGAAGGGAAAAAAACCTAACCTGGAGCTTTTCCTTTCTTTGGTTTCTCTGACTGAAGCCTCAAAGAGCTAAAGCCTTAAGACCACCTCTCTGACTGTCCACTCACACAGCAACCACTGCGATGACTCTGCACTTGCCCCTGCCTTCCTTAAGTTTGCTCTTGCTAATCAAACCCAAGTGCCGATTGGTCACTGGTCAGAGCTCAGTTACACTGCTGCTACCTCCTACTAACTTTTTCTAATCAGGCAGTGGACCTGAGTGAAATCCCCTCCTCTTAAAATTCTGATACCTGGATTTGGATCAATCTTTCTCAAATCCACTCATCGCACGATGCTCAATGTTCAGATTTTTGACTTTGCCTGATGTCCTACCTACATACCTACATCTGCCTCAGCAACCTCTCCACTAATTGTTCTGGCACTCTGGTTAAAGCCCCACCATGTAGCATTAACAAACCATCCATTTGGATATAAGACCCTCAGATCAGGTTCAAACCATCCTTTCTGTGCAGGTCACATCTTCCTTGGAAGAGAGCTGTTGATCCAAAAATCTTATGCTCTCCCTCCCACACCAACTCCTTGTCAGTTCTGATGAAACTTTCACCTGTAATGTAAACCCCTTTCTGAGAAAGGATCTAATGTTTTCCTGGCGTATATGATGAATAAATTCTTCTTGGGCTTCCAGCCTGGTGCAGGTGTGAATTCTAACCGATGTTTTGATGACAAACTCTGCCAGCTTCCTCAGGGATGATGCCCAGATATGTCCAGTGCAGTGGTATTTTTACTCCCGTAGTTAGTTCCTCCTGATTGGTCAGACCTCATCAAATCTCCCACCTTGTTTACAAGCAAATTCCGGTTCTTACTTAGAGCAAGACCTTTGCCTTTGTTAAAGTTCTTTTCCTCTATTTTTATTTCAATGACTTGCTTTACCAGGGTAGTCCCAAAAGCCATTGATGCAGCACAGTAGATTTGTGCTGTTGAAGTCAATCCTGTGGCTATTGTAAATGCAGTATTCTGAAACTGCTGATTACTCTGGGTATCCTCCAGTGCACCTTAATGCAGGTTTCCACTGTGCATCCCATCTGGCCGATATATGCTGCACCACATTCACAGGGAATACTGTAGACACCAGCTGCCCAAGTCCCAGGAGCATAGGAGGTATATCCATTTGGGTTACCCGGAGAAATCAGTGGTAGCAGAACACTGCATTTGCAATGGCGATCAGATTGACTTCAACGACACAAAACTACAGTGTGGTGCCAATGGCTTTTGGGACTGCCTGGTGGAGGAAGCCATTGAAATAAAACTAGAGGAAAAGAATTTGAACAAGGAAGAGGGTCTTGCTCTAAGTACGGACTGGAATTCAATAGTAAATAAGGAGCGAGAGCAAAAATCTGATTGGTAAGTCCTCATCCAATCAAGAGGGACAGATTACGGAATCATAAACACCATTGGACTAGACATACCCAGGCTTCATCCCTGAAAATGATAGCAGAGTTTGTTATTGAAATGTCAGTTATAGTCAATACCTATACCTGGCTGGAAGCCCAAGAAATGTTAATACCACATCCCATTCCCATTCTGATATGTCTATCCACGGCCTCCTCTACTGTAAAGATGAAGCCACACTCAGGTTGGAGGAACAACGCCTTATATTCTGTCTCCAACCTGATGGCATGAACATCGACTTCTCTAACTTCCGCTAATGCCCCACCTCCCCCTTGTACCCCATCCGTTATTTATTTATATACACGCATTCTTTGTCTCTCTCTCTCCTTTTTCTCCCTCTGTCCCTCTGACTATACCCCTTGCCCATCCTCTGGGGTTTTTCCCCCCTCCCCCTTTTCTTTCTCCCCGGACCTCCTGTCCCATGATCCTCTCATATCCCCTTTGCCAGTCACCCGTCCAGCTCTTGGCTCCATCCCTCCCCCTCCTGTCTTCTCCTATCATTTTGGATCTCCCACTCCCACTTTCAAATCTCTTACTAGCTCTTCCTTCAGTTAGGCCTGACGAAGGGTCTTGGCCTGAAATGTCGACTGTACCTCTTCCTAGAGATACTGCCTGGCCTGCTGCATTCACCAGCAACTTTGATGTGTGTTGCTTGAAATGTTTATTCATCACCTGTTTCTCTTTCCAAAGATGTTTTTGACCTACTAAGTGTTTCCAGCAAGTTCTGTTTTGATTTCATACTTCCAGCTTCTTTTGATTTTCATTGAAATAAAGTCATACTTATGTGATAATGATCAAACAAGGGTATTATACACAAATATATACATGGGTATATGTGATAGCGTGATCCAGTGTATTTTCTACACCAGTTAGGAATCCAATCCTGTCGTAAGATCTGAAGTTCAATTGCCAACTATGATAATTACTAACACAAGGAAGTCTTCAGATGCTGGAAATCCAAAGTAACACACACAATGTACTGGAGGAACTCAGCAGCCCAGACACCATTATGGAACAGGATAAACAGTCAATGTTTCAGCCGAGTCCCATGGAATTTTAATTACCAGGTCCAGAATCAACAACAGGAATGGTGCCCAGTGATTTTGTGCGTCAGTCGCATTCAGTGCTCTGCCATGTATTGTCAGTGTGGAAGGAGGCTGTGTCCTCAGAAATGGTAGTCAAGTTTGTGAGACCAGAACCACCTCATTGTTAAAACGGTTAATGATGGTCAAAATCCCTACCTGTGTGTACTAGATCTCTCACCACCAGCTGACAGTACTGGAATTGAAAACTGTCAGGAAGCCAAAGTGAAAATGCTTCAACAGTGCGAACAAGAATAGTTCTCACCTGGTATAGATTCTGTTTGGTACATTTTTAAAATAATGGACCGTTGGATCTATTGGATTAGGTGGATCTTGGACCTCATTTGGTATTACAATAAAAAATGAAAATGGTCGTGTCATCATGCCATTTTTGAATGGGATGAAAACCACCCACGGTGCTGTGATGGGAACGATGGTACCTGTGGAGAAAGAACCATATACTGTAACTGCATTGTATTGGTACATCATTCACCATGTTATTCATGGTGGGACAGCTAACAGGTGGAGAACTGGCAAAACTTGAGTCACCTAAAATGTTAAGTTTCTCTCCACAGATGCTGCCTGACCAGCTGCATAATTGCAGTTTTTCTATCTTTATTTCATTGTAGGACGTGGCAAACGACTTTCAGAAATCTCTTTTGCATTTGTAGTCTAGGAGATAAATATACAGGATATAGAAAGCTATTGAAGGCTGCAGCAACAGACAGCACTCTCCAGCTTTGCTCAGTTTCCCCGATAAAATTCACTCTAATTGCCTCTTGGTCCTTTTCCCAATTTCCTCTCTTGTTCTCTCACCACCAGTAGTTTGAAATAAGATTTGACACAAGGTTTGTTCTGTGCTGTTACACTGAACCATCTCACGTACCTGCTGTATTATTAAAATGTGAATAATGTAAAAATTTCTTCAAGGTGATGTTTGTTGCATTCTTCAAATCTATTCCATCAACAACTGTATAAAGGACTTGTCGGCCTGGAATATGGAACTCTTCATAGTCCTACAGCAATGATAACAGATTTTTATATCAAAATATTCATAATGGAAATATTCACAAGAATAAATTGTGCAATGTTTTTTCATTCTTTACATTCATAGTCAATGTTTTCAGAAATGTTGCATTACATTCCTACACATCAATAGAACAACTGCCACTCATGGTGTGGGATATCACTGCAATAATTGAGAAGCTTTCTCTCCCAGCCCAGATCCTCTCTCTCCAGTAGTAGAAGAACCCAAAACTATGGTCCTTCCTCTACTGAGCCCTTGCTGGCTACACCAATCTTCAGAGCATCCCTCATCACATTCTCCTGCAGCTTGGATTGCACCAGATGGCAAAATTCCCCCACTGACATCTCGATGTCTGCAAAGAGGTGAACAACCATGTTGACACCATTACAGTCATACTGCAGGCAGCACACAGTGTGAGTAATGCTCTGTGTGCAGAAAGATCTGACTGGGAGAGCCCTTATCACCGGCAGCCAGGCAAAGTCTGTTGGAAAGGTTTGGCAATGAAGCATTCTGCAAGATGGTCTGGACTACCTGTTCAGGGAATCACCGCACTGTGTTGATTGAGTCCTTTGCCTGAAGTATATGCTGATCATTTTAAACTGACCACTTACTAATGGACTTGAGGAAAAGATGTTTGGCAAGAAGAACTTTTCCACGAATGACAGCAGAGTGCGGCAATGTCCAGATGAATGGGCCATTGAATGTTAATGGGGATAGATCGATCCTTTGCAACACCAGTGGATGGTTAGAACCTCGATAAAGAGAGGGACATGGTGCACAGAAAGCCTGATGCAGCCAAAAATGAAGGCGGTGATGAAAATGAGGGCAACATTGGGTACATTATTGCGTTTGTTGTCCAGGGACTTGTGTATTGTCACCAGTGTGATCTTCTCCCAGATGAACATGGAATCGATTCCCAAGCTGGAGGAGAAGGCGAAAGGCCATACAAGTGCCAAGCACAGTTGGTCTGAGAGCAGCTGATGACCAGGTTCTTCCTAGATATCAAGAAGGAATTACCTCCCCACAGTCTCGATTTCTGTTTTACCTTCCTAATCTGCTTCGGCCAATTCTTGTTGCATGCCTCGTCTGCTCCAAACCAGATCAACAGCTCCCTCAGGTAATCAGACCTGATGGTGAAGGTGACACTGGACCAGGTCAGTTGCCGAATTGCATAGCCTCACACTTTATGCTGTTCATTCTGGCCCCTGATACCAACTCCAAAGTGTCACAGATGCTGAAGGTTAACAAATGAGACATAGAAAAGGAGTAAAGTTCATGGTCGGCATCTGTGTTGTCGCCATGTGCTGGGTGCCTGTTGAAGTGACAGTCTTCACGCAAGAGTGATCTATTGAGAAAAGTTACTGAATTTAAAGTAATTGTTGCTGATGAAAAATTTTGCTCTTAGATTATTTTTTAAACTATTCTATAAAGTGCAGAGGTTGATTTGTCCTGGGGTGAAAAACTCCTCTCAGCAGCACAGATCCAATGGTGAATGAGCTTGAGGGTCTAAAGTAACATACAGAAAAGCTGGAATGGATTAGGAATGGAGTCTTACTGGTGGGGCAGTGACTGCTCCATCAGATGTGGTCCTGCATTTGGACTTTATTCTGCCGCTGTCTATGGTATAACCAGTTCAGAAAGAGGTGATGCTGACAGGGAGACATAGATCTTTCTAAACACAACACGAGTTATGGCAGTGTACAATAGAGCACATGGCTACCCACAAGCTTTCTTTAAGAAAGATATCCTGAACGTGGTGATTGACAAGACCATGTTGAATAGAACTTCACCTTGCAGAGGATCTCCTCTTCCTCCCTCTGAAAGAACTGACTCAAGTCTTCCCAGGATAAAAGTAAATTAATTCTGATGGGTTAACCAGGTCTAGGCTTACATGCTTTAAACCTTTGAGAAATTGTAACCAGAGACTAGTGTTAAAGAGCACATGTTCAATCTACTTCACTATCCAGTTCTGCTGATTCCCAACAATACTTACATTATGTACAATGACATCTTCATAATGTACACAGATCAAACTCTTACACACTTCCAGCAAACGATCATCTGCTCTTGCGACCTGCAGACCAAAGAGGACAGAGAGAGCGACACAGAGTCTCAGCATCTTCGACTCCCCTCTGGTCACTGATGGATGCAGTGACTCTAGGCACCTACAGGTAGATCTGCTGCCGAAGCTGTGAGTTTAAACGTATTTATATTGTTTCCAAAGATAATTTAGATAATGTGGTTGAGGAATGAAGTCATCCTATAAATCATGCAAAGTTGGAAGCTTATGTTGTAATTTGCAATCATTAACCCTCAGAGTGCTGACTCCGAGGGAGCATCGGTCCTCACAGCAGATTTTTTTCTACATGAATCCAGCTCTCTCCATGAGCCTAGAACTTTCCAGTGGAGTAATACCAGAGGAGAAGAGTCAGGAATGGCTTGTTCTACATGTTGCTATTCAATCTCTCTTCCGAAACATCTTTCTTATCTTCCATGTAGGCCTTTGGCATACCTACAAGTTTGTTTAATGTGCCTATAGTGTAACAAATTGGCTGCCCATTCCATACGGTTCAGTGAAATATTAATACAATATACAAATGTTAGTATGCAGCAACAACATGTAATTAGGAAGGTAACTGGCCAGTTGCCCTTTATTCAATGGGAAGGAATAGAGATCCCTGGATTCTTTGCCCAAAAATACAGTGGAATTTGCTGAAACCTAATCTGGATGAAAGTGGACAATTTGTTTCTCTGATGCAAGGAATGATCTGGGTGTCTTGAAGGATGTGCAAAGAGGGTTCACTGGGTTGTTTCCTGGTATGAAATGTTATCTCACATGGTAATAACCAGATTAGTTTAATCTCTGGAGATTAGGAGGATGAGGGGTTATGTGTTTGAAATACCTCAGGTTCCCTGGGGGTTACAGGATTGAGGCAGATCATGACTTCAGGGAAAACAAGAGTTGAGAGGATCACACAGACCAAGCCTAGAACAGATCTATCATCTAGTCATAGTCATAGTCATACCGTACTGATCCCAAGGGAAATTGATTTTCTTGCCCCAACCGAGAATAGAGTATAAATATAACAATATAAACCCATAAATAATTAAATAATAATATGTAAATTATGCCAAGTAGTAAGTCCAGGACCAGCCTATTGACTCAGAGTGTCTGACCCTCCAAGGGAGGAAATTCCTCAAATTTGAGGAAGGATATTCTTGCTATTGAGGGAGTGCAGCATAGGTTCACAAGGTTAATTCCTGGGATGGCGGGACTGTTATATGTCGAAAGATTGGAGTGACTGGGCTTGTATGCTCTGGAATTTAGAAGACTGAGAGGGAATCTTATTGAAACATACAAGATTATTAAGGGATTGGACACGCTGCAGGTGGGAAGCATGTTCCTGCTGATGGAAGAGTCCAGAACCAGAGGCCACAGTTTAAGAATTAGGGGTAGGCCATTTAGAACGGAGTTGAGGAAAAACTTTTTCACCCAGAGAGTGGTGGATATATGGAATGCTCTGCCCCAGAAGGCTGTGGAGGCCGTGTCTCTGGATGCTTTCAAAAAAGAAATGGATAGAGCTCTTAAGGATAGTGGAATCAAAGGTTATGGGGATAAGGCAGGAACTGGATACTGCTAGTGGATGATCAGCCATGATCACAGTGAATGGCGGTGCTGGCTCGAAGGGCCGCATGGCCTACTCCTGCACCTATTGTCTATTGTCTATTGTAAAGTTTGATGGCCACAGGCAGGAGTGACTTCCTATGACGTTCAGTGTTGCATCTCGGTGGAATGAGTCAGTCTGACAGAAAGAGACCCACAGAAAGTCAGTCTGAAGGCTCTGTATAGTTCACTCTTGCCCTGCCTTCAATGCTGATGCTTCTT
This sequence comes from Mobula birostris, assembly GCF_030028105.1. Lineage (NCBI taxonomy): Eukaryota > Metazoa > Chordata > Chondrichthyes > Myliobatiformes > Myliobatidae > Mobula > Mobula birostris. Next base: position 126,711,358 of record NC_092371.1, read on the forward strand.
TTCTCTGAAGGAAGCATTAAATGGACTGGTGTGTTAACCATTGATGGATGGTGAGGTGTGAGGAAGGTGGAGTCAGCAGTGAGGGTGGTCATTACTGAAATCTGTTTGTGAGTAGTGGAGAGTGGTGTTCCCCGTACATCAGCATCCAAGTTCCACCCTTGGGCTTTCATTCATTTTGAGGGGACTAGAATATAAAAGCATAGATGTGCTGCTGAGCCTTCATTTAGATATTGGTCAGCCCTCTTTTGCAATACAATGAGAAATTCTAGGTCCTGTATCTCAGGAAAGGTATGCTTACACTGGATAGGGTCCAGAGGAAGTTTTCAAAAGTGATTCCTGTAATGAAATGCATAATACATGAGGAGTATTTCATGTCTCTGATGTTGTACTCAACAGAGTTCTGAAGGATGAGTGGAGATCTCATTGAAAACTACCTGATGTCGAAAGACCTGAAAAGAGTGGTCATGGAGTGTTCATTTTCATTTGTAGGAGAGTTTAGAATCCAGTGATGTAGCTTCAGAACAAAGGGAAGTCCTTTGAAAACTGAGATAAAGATGAATTTCTTCATTCATAGGGTGGAGAATCAGTGAAATGTGTTGTCACGTAGGGCTGTGAAGGCCAAGCCATTCTATGTAAATAGACAGAAGATGATTTGTTTCTTAACTAGTGAGGAGGTTAAGGGTTACGGGGAAAGGTAACAGAATGGGGTTGAAAACATGAATCAATATTCAATGTGGGAGGACAGTTGATGAGCTGAATGGCCTAATACTGCTCCTATATTCTATGGCTTTATGGTAATGTTAAGATTCAGGGAATATGTGCGAGTGACGGATAAATTGAAGGATCATGTGGGGCTGGAGGAGAAGTGGTCATATTTGCTAAAGTGACAGATAAAGTGTGACTATGATTTTTTGCCTACATGATGTATTGTAAGTAGCAGGGCTGTGGAACATGCCCTTCAGGTCAGAGTTCACATGTGGAGAAAGAACATCACTCAAACCATCTCACTATAGTATCAATGTCATTCCATAGCCCAAGATAATCCCCTTAACATCAACATGGCCACCAACTTTCATTCTCTCTGCAAACTTAATATTCATATCTCCTCTATGTATAGCCACATCATTACTGTTATGACCATAAAGGATCCAGCAACATTTCCTGTGGTACACCTCTTGTGCCCGGCTTCCAGTTCCAAAAACAACCAGCACACTGTGCCTCATATTACCAGCCAAATTGGGAATCAACTTTCCAACTTGCTCTAGATCCCATGCATTCCATGCCTTTGGACCAATTTTTCATGTTACTCCTTATCAGTGGTCATAATCAATCTGTGCAGACCAGTGATTGGCAGGAGGAAAAGATGGATATCTTCATATAGGGGTTAAATTTACTCAAGCAGCACTGGAATGATATTACCAGTCTGGAAATTTGTCTCAACGTTTTGTTATGTTACAGACGACCGTGCCAACTTCCGGAGTTGTGGCAAAGAATTCCACCAAATTCACCACTCTCTGGCTAAAGAAATTCCTCCTCATCTCCGTTCTAAAAGGGCACCCCCATATTCTGAAGCTGTGTCCTCTGGTCGTAGATTCTCCCATCATAGGAGACATCCTCTGCACATCCACTCTATCAAGGCCTTGCACTATTTGATAAGTTTCTATAAGGTCAGCCTCATCTTCTGAATTCCAGTGAACACAGGGCCAGAGCCATCAAATACACTTCATATCATAAGCCATTAAATCCTGGAATCACTTTCATGAGCCCCCTTTGAACCCTTTCAGTTCAGCACATCCTTTTTACAAACCCCATTTCCAGAAAAGTTGGGATATTTTCCAAAATGCAATGAAAACAAAAGTCTGTGATATGTTAATTCACGTGAACCTTTATTTAACTGACAAAAGTACATGAAAAGATTTTCAATATTTTTACTAACCAACTTAATTGTATTTTGTAAACAAGCACAAATTTAGAATTTGATGGCTGCAACACACTCAACAAAAGTTGGGACAGAGGCATGTTTACTATTGTGTTACATCACCTTTCCTTTTAATAACACTTTTTAATCGTTTTGGAACTGAGGATACTAATTGTAGTAGATTTGCAATTGGAAATTTTGTCCATTCTTGCTTGATATAAGACTTCAGCTGCTCAACAGTCCGTGGTCTCCGTTGTCTGATTCTCCTCTTCATGATGCGCCATACATTTTCAATAGGAGATAGATCTGGACTGGCAGCAGGCCAGTCAAGCACACACACTCTGTGTCTACAAAGCCACATTGTTGTAGCCCGTGTAGAATATGGTCTGGCATTATCCTGCTGAAATAAGCATGGACGTCCCGGGAAGAGACGTCGCCTTGATGGCAACATATTTCTCTCTAAAATCCTAATATATGCCTCAGAGTCAATGGTACCTTCACATACATGCAACTGGCCCATGCCGTGGGAACTGATGCACCCCCATACCATCACAGATGTTGGCTTTTGCACCTTTCGCTGATAACAATCTGGATGGTCATTTTCATCTTTGGCACAGAGAACTTGATGCCCGTTTTTTCCGAAAACTGGCTGAAATGTGGACTCATCTGACCACAGCACACGGTTCCACAGTCTTTCGGTCCATTTGAGATGAGATCGGGCCCAGAGAACTCGCCGGCATTTCTGCATAGAGTTGATGTATGGCTTCCTCCTTGTGTAATACTGTTCCAAGTTGCATTTCTGGATGCAGCAACGGACTGTGTTGAGTGACAAAGGTTTTCCGAAGTACTCCCGAGCCCAGGTGGCTATAATTGTCACAGTAGCATGACTTTTCTGTGCACTTTTCAATCTTATTTTAACTCTGTCCCAACTTTTGTTGAGTGTGTTGCAGCCGTCAAATTCTAAATTTGTGTATATTTACAAAATACAATTAAGTTGGTCAGTAAAACTATTGAAAATCTTTTCTTTGTACTTTTGTCAGTTAAATAAAGGTTCACGTGAATTAACATATCACAGATTATTGTTTTTATTGCATTTTGGAAAATATCCCAACTTTTCTGGAAATGGGGTTTGTAAGATAATGGCCACACTTGCTAATAATACTCTAAGTGAGGCCTCACCAGTACTTTATAAAGTTTTAATATTATATCTTTGCTTTTATACTTCACTCCTCTTGAAATGAATGCTAAAATTGCATTTGCCTTCTTCACCACAGAATCAAACTGCAAATTAATCACTAAGGAATCCTGCAGAATGACTCCCAAGTCCTTTTTCACCTTGTTTTTTGCCCCATTTAGAAAATTTTCAACCCTTTCATTTCTTCTACCAAAGTGCATGATCATACACTTCACAACACTATATTCCATCTGCCATTTCTTTCCCCATTCTGCTAATCTGTTTAAGTTTTCTGTAGTTTTACAATTTCCTCAAAACTATCTTCATGTCATCTACACACTTTGCAACAAAACCATCAAATTCCATCATTCAAATCATTGACATATAACGTAAGAATAATTGGTCCCAACACAGATCGCTGCAGTACAACACTGGCCAATGGCAGCCAGCCAGAAAAGCCTCTCTTAATTCCCAGTCTTTGCCTCCTGTCAATTAGCCACTACTTTATCTATGCTAGAATCTTTTCTGTAACATCATGAGCTCATAGCTTGTAAAGCCGCCGCATGTGTGGTACCTTGTTAAATGCCTTCTGATAATTCAAGTACACAACATCAACTGTTTCTCCATTGTCCATCCTGCTTGTAACTTATTCAAAGAATTGCAACAGATTTTTCAGGCAAGATTTTCCAGGCAAGATTTTCCTTTGCTGAGTATGGCCTATTTTATCAGATGCCTCCAAGGACCTTGAGGCAACATCCTTAATAATGAACTCCAATATCTTCCCAATCGCTGAGGCCAGACTAATTGGCTAATATCTTCCTTTCTTCTGCTTCTCCACATCTTGAAGAGCGAAGTGATAGTTGCAATTTTTCAGTTTTCTGGAACCATTCCAGAATCTCGTGATTCTTGAAAGATCATGACTAATCCCTCTACCATCTCTTCACCACCTCTTTCAGAACTCTGGGTCGTACACCATCTGCACCAGGTGACTTACCCACCTTCAAACATTTTAGTTTCTCAAGAGCTTTCTCCCTAGTAATGATAACCATGCACATCATGCGCCAGACACCTAGAGTGTCCACCAAACTGTTTGTATCTTCCATAGAGAAGACTGACGCAAAATTCTTATTCAGTTCATCCGCTATTTCATTTTCTGCCATTACTACCTCTCCAGCGTTGTTTTCTAGTGGTCTGATATCCACCCTCACCTCTATTTTACACTTTATGTATATGAAGAAACTTTTGTTATCCTCTTTAATATTATTGGATAGCTTGCTTCTTTATTCCATTTTTCGCTTCTCAACTTTTTCAATTGCCTGCTGTTGGTTTTTAAAACCTTCCCAATCCTCTAACTTTCCACTAATTTTTGTTCTGTTATATGCCCTCTCTTTGGCTTTTTATGTTGGCTTTGATTTCTCTTATTGCTGATGGTTGTGTCATCTTTCCTTTCGAATACATCTTCCTCTGTGGGATGTGTATATCATGTCTGTAACACCTGTGCTTGTCTTGTATCATGTGAGTGGTCATCACACCCTTTTCAGAAAATGAAATTACATAGTACTACTCTTGGTGCTAGTGGGCCTTCAGAAGCTCTAGGTATGGGAACCAGGCAGTTGCTGGAAAACACACACTTCTGGAGGTAAGTTTGCTTATAAAAATAACAATATATACAAAACATTTACATGAATAAAAACAATTCAAATTTCTAACATTCTGTCTTAGGTTCTCAATATCAGAATTCAAACAAAAAACAAATTCCTGTTTAGTTGGGATCAGTGAGAATCATTAGATTAACCTTTATTACTCCGATGTCTCCGACTAATTAGATTGTGTCATTCCCTATTTAAAGGTTTACAGACTAACCTTCTCTTTTTATTTATCCCTAGTTATTTAGAAACTAATTGAATTCCTATTCTTAAGTATTATGGTTAAATTCAGTTTCAGTTCTGGTCAATATGACTGCAAATTCAGATTCGGCCACAAATAAAACAAATATGAACAGGCAGGCTTAACAAACAGGCTTACAACATTATACCTGTCGATCTATAACTGTGCTACAACCTCATCCTACAAACTTGGCTGAAACGAGAGGTCCACGCCAACAGAAAATCAAAAGTGGTGAAATGTAGTAAAGCACAAACTTGAAACATAGAAACATAAAAACCTACAGTACAATACAGGCACTTCAGCCCACAGAGTTGTGTGGAACATGTCCCTACCTTAGAAATTACTAGGCTTACCTCTAGGTTAGTATTTTACTGACTCCATGTACCTATCTAAAAGCCTCTTAAAAGACCCTATCGTATCCACCTCCACCACCGTTGCCGACAGCCCATTCCATAGACTCACCACTCTCTGAGTAAAAAACTTTCCCCTGACATCTCCTCTGTACCTATTCCCCAACACCTTAAACCTGTGTCCTCTTGTGGCAACCATTTCAGCCCTGGGAAAAAGCCTCTGATTATCAACATGATCAATGACTCTCATCATCTTATACACCTCTATCAGGTCACCTCTCATCCTCCGTCGCTCCAAGGAGGGAAGTCCAAATTCAGTCAACCTATTCTCATAAGGCATGTTCCCTAATCCAGGCAATATCCTTGTAAATCTCCTCTGCATCTTTTCTATGGCTTCTACATCCTTGCTGTAGTGAGGTGACCAGAACTGAGCACAGTACTCCAAGTGGAGTCTGACCAGGGTCCAATATAGCTGCAACATTACCTCTCAGCTCCTAAATTCAGTTCCACAATTGATGAAGTCCAATGCACCGTATGCCTTCTAATCCACAGAGTCAACCTGCACAGCTGCTTTGAGTGTCTTATGAACTTGGACGCCAAGATCCCTCTGATCTTCCACACTGCCAAGAGTCTTACAATTAATAATATATTCTGCCATCATATTTGACCTACCAAAATGAATCACTTCACACTTATCTGGGTTGAACTCCATCTGCCACTTCTCAGCCCAGTTTTGCATCCTATCAATGTCCTGCTGTAACTTCTGACAGCCCTCCACATTATCCACAACACCTACAACCTTTGTGTCATCAGCAAACTTACTAACCCATCCTTCCACATCCTCATGCAGGTCATTTGTAGAAATCACAAAGAGTAAGGGTCCCAGAACAAATCCCTGAGGCACTCCACTGGTGACCGAACTACATGCAAGATATGACCTGTCTACAACCACTCTTTGCCTTCTGTGGGCAAGCTAGTTCTAGATCCATAAAGCAATGGATCCCATGCCTCCTTACTTTCTCAATGAGCCTTGCATGGGGTACCTTATCAAATGCCTTGCTGAAATCCATATACACTACATCTACAGCTCTTCCTTTATCAATGTGTTTTATCACATCCTCAAAAAAATTCAATCAGGCTCGTAAGACATGACGTGCCCCTGACAAAGCCATGCTGATTACTCCTAATCATATTATACCTCTTCAAATGTTCATAAATTCTGCCTCTAAGGATCTTCTCCATCAACTTACCAACCACTGAAGTAAGTCTCACTGGTCTATAATTTCCTGGGCTATCTCTACTCCCTTTCTTGAACAAAGGAACAACATCCGCAACCCTCCAATCCTCCGGAACCTCTCCCATCCCCATTGATGATGCAAAGATAATCACAAGAGGCTCAGCAATCTCCTCCCTCAACTCCCACAGTAGCCTGGGGTACATCTCATTCGGTCCTGGCGACTTATCCAACTTGATGCTTTCCCAAAGCTCCAGCACATCCTCTTTCTTAATATCTACATGCTCAAGCTTTTCAGTCCACTGCAAGTCATCACGATAATCACCAAGATCCTTTTCCATAGTGAATACCGAACTAAACTATTCATTAAGTACCTCCGCTATTTCCTCTGGTTCCATACACACATTCCCACTGACACACTTGATAGGTCCTATTCTTTCACGTCTTATCCTCTTGCTCTTCACATACTTGTAGAATGCCTTGGGGTTTTCCTTAATCTTGCCCGCCAAGGCCTTCTCATGGCCCCTTCTGGCTCTCCTAATTTCCTTCTTAAGCTCCTTCCTATTAGCCTTATAATCTTCCAGATTTCTAACATTACCTAGCTGTCTGAACCTTTTGTAAGCTTTTCTTTTCTTCTTGACTAGATTTATTACAGCCTTTGTACACCACGGTTCCTGTACCCTACCATAACTTCCCTGTCTCATTAGAATGTACCTACGCAGAACTCCACACAAATTTCCCCTGAACATTTGCCACATTTCTTCCATATGTTTCCCTGAGAACATCTGTTTCCAATATAAACCTAAAATTTCCTGCCTGATAGCCTCATAATTCCCCTTACTCCAATTAAACACTTTTCTAACTTATCCATTCCTATCTCTCTCCAATGCTTTTGTAAAGGAGATAGAATTATGATCACTATCTCCAAAATGCTCTCCCACTGAGAGATCTGACACCTGACCAGGTTCATTTCCCAATACCAAATCAAGTACAGCCTCTCCTCCTGTAGGCGTATCTACATATTGTGTCAAGAAACCTTCCTGAACACACCTAAAAAAAAAAAAAAAATCCACCCCATCTAAACCCCTTGCTCTAGGGAGATGCCAATCGATATTTGGGAAATTAAAATCTCCCATCACAACAACTTGTCATGGTCTGTTCCGTGAAGTCTGCGTTTCGGTTCACGGTCCTGTCTATTGATCCGTATTCCAGGTTTTCTGGTTTTCTCTTGTCCTGTTGTGTGCCTTAATTGAGGCACGATTCTGATTTTGGGCTGGCTACATAAATAGCTCCTGGGTTCATCTTCATTTGCTGGATTGTTCCCTTCCCTTCCCCTTCCTTCTAAAGCCCTTTCCCGCTACCTTTGCCTGAAGCCTTGCCTGCATCCTTGCCTATTTTTGCCATCAAGTTCTACTGCCGGAGCAAGACTGGAGCCATGCTGTGTCCAGATAAGGAACTGTCTACTGCTGTTTGGAACTGTCTCTGTGTCCACATCATCGCTAGGTAGGTCTGGCTGTTTGCTGCTACCTTGTGTTGGGAACTGTCTCTTTCTGCCCTCGCCTCTGCTGGGTAGGTCCAGCTGTTTCCCACCGACTTGAGTGGAGATCTGTCTCTCAGTGTTCTGCGTATGAGTCCTGGCCCTAGGTCCTGCTTCCTAGGAGGGGTCCTGACTCTGTGCAGAGCCCCTCCCGAGGAGGGGTCCCAGTTCTGTGTTCCATGTCCCTGTTCTCCCTCAACCAAGGCTCTGCGTTCCTGTTCTCATCCTGTCCATGTGCTTCACCCAGCCTGGTGCTGGGGTTCCCTCGTTCTGTGCTGGGGATCCATTGTCCTGTCCAGGAGTCTCACATGCAGCCCTGTTGCCGCTCCTCATCCTGTAGCCACAACTTGTCCTCGCCTGGATCCTCGTCTGAGCTTGAGTCACGACCTAGGTTTTGGGTCCTGTCTGATCTCTAGATCGGAGTCCTTGTCTAGGTTCTAAGTTCCTAGTTCCTCGTCCAGGTCCTGCTTCTCTAGTCTAGTCCTAGCCCACGTCCTGTATCCTAGACTTGTCCAGGGCCTGTGTCTTGTCCAGCGTTGTTCCTTCCCCACTGCCCTTGCTTTCTTGACACACCCAGTCCTGTTCTTAGTACTTCAGTCTCTGTGTCTTGCATTTGGGTCTGCATTCAACACTCCGCTAAGGACACGAACCATAGAACCATAGAAACTACAGCACAGAAACAGGCCTTTTGGCCCTTCTTGGCTGTGCCGAAACATTTTCTGCCTAGTCCCACTGACCTGCACACAGACCATATCCCTCCATACACCTCCCATCCATTTATTCTTAAATGTTAAAAAAGAACCCGCACCTACCACCTCGTCTGGCAGCTCATTCCATACTCCCACCACTCTCTGTGTGAAGAAGCACCCCCCTAATGTTCCCTTTAAACTTTTCCCCCCTCACCCTTAACCCATGTCCTCTGGTTTTTTTCTCCCCTTGCCTCAGTGGAAAAAGCCTGCTTGCATTCACTCTATCTATACCCATCATAATTTTATATACCTCTATCAAATCTCCCCTCATTCTTCTACGCTCCAGGGAATAAAGTCCTAACCTATTCAACCTTTCTCTGTAACTGAGTTTCTCAAGTCCTGGCAACATCCTTGTAAACCTTCTCTGCACTCTTTCAAACTTATTTATATCCTTCCTGTAATTTGGTGACCAAAACTGAACACAATACTCCAGATTCGGCCTCACCAATGCCTTATACAACCTCATCATAACGTTCCAGCTCTTATACTCAATACTTCGATTAATAAAGGCCAATGTACCAAAAGCCCTCTTTACGACCCTATCTACCTGTGATGACACTTTTAGGGAATTTTGTATCTGTATTCCCAGATCCCTCTGTTCCACTGCACTCCTCAGTGCCTTACCATTAACCCTGTATGTTCTACGTTGGTTTGTCCTTCCAACGTGCAATACCTCACACTTGTCAGTATTAAGCTCCATCTGCCATTTTTTAGCCCATTTTTCCAGCTGGTCCAAGTCCCTCTGCAGGCTCTGAAAACCTTCCTCACTGTCTACTACACCTCCAATCTTTGTATCATCAGCAAACTTGCTGATCCAATTTACCACATTATCATCCAGATCATTGATATAGATGACAAATAACAATGGACCCAGCACTGATCCCTGTGGCACACCACTAGTCACAGGCCTCCACTCAGAGAAGCAATTCTCTACCACCACTCTCTGGCTTCTTCCATCGAGCCAATGTCTAATCCAATTTACCACCTCTCCATGTATACCTAGCGACTGAATTTTCCTAATTAACCTCCCATGCGGGACCTTGTCAAAGGCCTTACTCAAGTCCATGTAGACAATATCCACTGCCTTCCCTTCATCCACTTTCCTGGTAACCTCCTGGAAAAACTCCAACAGATTGGTCAAACATGACCTACCACGCACAAAGCCATGTTGACTCTCCCTAATAAGCCCCTGTCTATCCAAATGCTTGTAGATTCTGTCTCTTAGTACTCCCTCCAATAACTTACCTACTACTGACGTTAAACTCACTGGCCTATAATTTCCCGGATTACTTTTTGATCCTCTTTTAAACAATGGGACAACATGAGCCACTCTCCAATCCTCCGGCACTTCACCTGTAGACAGTGACATTTTAAATATTTCTGCCAGGGCCCCCACAATTTCAACACTAGTCTCCTTCAAGGTCAGAGGGAACACCCTGTCAGGTCCCGGGGATTTATCCACTTTAATTTTCCTCAAGACAGTAAGCACCTCCTCCTTTTCAATCTGTACAGTTTCCATGGTCTCACTACTTGATTCCCTCAATTCCATAGATTTCATGCCAGCTTCCTTAGTAAATACAGACGCAAAAAACCTATTTAAGATCTCCCCCATTTCCTTTGGTTCCGCACAAAGCCGACCACTCTGATCTTCAAGAGGACCAATTTTACCCCTTACAATCCTTTTGCTCTTAATATACTTGTAAAAGCCCTTTGGATTATCCTTCACATTGACTGCCAAGGCAACCTCATGTCTTCTTTTTGCCCTCCTGATTTCTTTCTTAAGTATTTTCTTGCACTTCTTATACTCCTCAAGCACCTGATTTATCCCCTGTTTCCTATACATTTCATACAACTCCCTCTTCTTCTTTATTAGAGTTGCATTATCCCTTGAGAACCAAGGTTCCTTATTCCTATTCAATTTGCCTTTAATCCTGACAGGAACATACAAACTCTGCACTCTCAAAATTTCCCCTTTGAAGGCTTCCCACCTACCAATCACATCTTTGCCAGAGAACAACCTGTCCCAATCCACGCTTTTTAGATCCTTTCTCGTTTCTTCATATTTGGCCTTCTTCCAGTTCAGAACCTCAACCCTAAGACCAGATCTATCCTTGTCCATGATCAAATTGAAACTAATGGTGTTATGATCACTGGAACCAAAGTGCTCCCCTACACAGACTTCTGTCACTTGCCCTAATTCGTTTCCTAACAGGAGATCCAATATTGCATCCCCTCTAGTTGGTCCCTCTATATACTGATTTAGAAAACTTTCCTGAACACACTTTACAAACTCTAAACCATCTAGACCCCTAAGAGTATGGGAGTCCCAATCAATGTATGGAAAATTAAAATCCCCTACCACCACAACTTTATGTTTTCTGCAGTTGCCTGCTATCTCTCTGCAGATTTACTCTTCCAAGTCTTGTTGACTATTGGGTGGTCTGTAATACAATCCCACTAATGTGGCCATACCTTTCCTGTTTCTCAGCTCCACCCATAAGGACTAAGTAGACAAGCCCTCTAATCTGTCCTGCCTGAGCACTGCTGTAATGTTTTCCCTAACAAGCAATGCTACTCCCCGACTTTTCATTCCTCTGCCTCGATCACATCTGAAACATCGGAACCTTGGAATATTAAGCTGCCAGTCCTGCCCCTCCTGTAACCAAGTTTCACTAATTGCTACAACATCATAATTCCACGTGTCAATCCATGCCCTCAACTCATCCGCCTTCCCCACAATACTCCTAGCATTGAAATATATACACCTCAGAAGATTTTTACCACCACTCACAACCTTTCTATCAGCGGATTTGCTTAGACTCTGTTATTATTACACATTTCCAGGATCTGTTTCCCTATCTGATCCTCGATATCCCTCTTACTATTGGGCGGCCTATAAAAAACACCCAGTAAAGTTATTGACCCCTTTCTGTTCTTATCCTCCACCCACAGAGACTCTGTAGACAATCCCTCCATGGCGTCCACCTTTTCTGCAGCCGTGACACTATCTCTGATCAACAGTGCCATGCAGGCACCTCCATTGCCTCCCTCCCTGTCCTTTCTGAAACATCTAAAAGCTGGCACTTGAAATAACCATTCCTGTCCCTGAACCATCCAAGTCTCTGTAATAGCCACCACATCATATCTTCAAGTACTGATCCACGCTCTAAGCTCATCCGCTTTGTTCACAACACTTCCTTTGTTAGAATAGAGACATCTCAAACCTTTATTCTGAGCGCATCCCTTCCCTATCACCTGCCTATCCGCCCTCTTGCACTGTCTACAAGCTTTCTCTGTTTGTGAGCCAACCTCCTCTTCCCCAGTCTCCTTAGCTGGGTTCCCACTCCCCAGCAATTCTAGTTTAAACTCTACCTAGTAGCCTTAGCAAACCGCCCCGCCAGGATATTGGTCCCCCTGGGATTCAAGTGCAACCCGTCCTTTTTGTACAGGTCACAACTGCCCAAAAGAGGTCCCAATGATTCAGAAATCTGAATCCCTGTCCCCTGCTCCAATCCTTCAGCCAAGCATTTATCCTCCACCTTATTCTATTCCTATTCTCACTGTCGCGTGGCACAGGTAGTAATCCCAAGATTACTACCTTTGCAGTCCTGTTTCTCAACTTCCTTCCTAACTCTCTATAGTCTTTTTTCAGGGCCTCTTCCCTTTTTCTACCAATGTCATTGGTACCAATATATGCCACAACCTTTGGCTGTTCTCCCTCCCACTGCAGGATATCTTGGTCCACAGAATCGCCTGTCTGACCCCCTAACTATAGAGTCCCCTATAACCGCTGCCATCCTCTTCCTTTCCCTACCCTGCTGAGCCACAGGGCCAGACTCTGTGCCAGAGGCATGGCCACTGTTGCTTCCCCCAGGTAAGCTGATCCTCCCCCGCCCCCCAACAGTACTCAAACAGAAGTACTTATTGTCAAGGGGTACAGCCACAGGGATCCTCTCTAGTACATGACTCCTCCCCTTCCTCCTCCTGACTGTGGCCCACTTGTCTGTCTCCCGTGATCCTGGTGTGACCACCTACCTATAACTCCTTTCTATCACCTCCTCGCTCTCCCTGACCAGACGAAGATCATCGAGCTGCATCTCCAGTTCCCTAATTCAATCCCTTAGGAGCTGCAGCTCGACACACCTGGTGCAGATGTGGCCGTCTGGGAGGCTGGGAGACTCCAGGACCTCCCACAACCGACACCGAGCACAGAAAACTGGTCTCACAGATACTTCCTCCTTTCCGCAAATAACACAGGTAAACCTACCCCGCCTCATCCCGTTACTGCCTAAGCCCATTGAGCCAAAGCCCGATCACGCTGCCCACTCCGAATGCTGCCCGCTGGATATGGCAGTCTTCTTTTTAAACCTTTCACACTCTACTGGCTGACGTCACACGCCTGCGCAGTCTCGCCTCTCTTTTACACTGAGTATTAAAAAACTCCCTTCGCTGCAAAAAATCAGCCGTTCACGCGCAGCCTTCTTGCTCCGAAAATTAGTGGGAAGTTGGAGGACGGGGAAGCTTTGAAAAGCCAACAGAAGGCAACTAAAGAAGTGCTGAAGGAGGAAAAGGTGACCTGGCTAGTAATATTAAAAAGCATCTCAAAATTATTTTGCAATGGTCTTCACTGTGGGCAGAAGTGCGTGTGGTTACCATCCCTAGGGAGAAGAAGGTTGAGGAACTGAAAGGTGTGAAGGTAAGAGCATGGTAGTGGAGTGGTTACACAACACTGAACATGGTCCATGTCAATAAATAAAGCAGTTTCTTGGACCAGATTGTCTACACTTCTGGGTGACTGAAGAGATTGTGCAGGCATTGCTAATGATCGTTTCAGAATGAATTGATTCTGGCATGGTTCCGTAGGACTGGAAAATTACAAAAGTCATTCCACAATTCAAGAAGGGAGGGAGGCAGAAGGAAGGAAACGATAGGCCGGTTAGTCTGACCTCAGTGGCTGGGAAGATGTTGGAGTTGATTTTTAAGGATGTAGTTTCGGGGTACTTGGAGGCTCATGATAAAATAGGCTGAAGTCAGCACGGTTTCCTTAAGGGAAAATTTTCCCTGATATATCTGTTGGAATTCTTTGAAGGAATAACAATCAGGATAGACAAAGGAGAATCAGTGGGTGTTGTGTACATGGATTTTCAGAAGGTCTTTGACAAGGTACCACACATGAGGTTGCTTAGCAAGTTAAGAGTATTACAGGAAAGATACTACCATGGATAAAGCATTGACTCATTTTCAGGAGGTAGTGTGGCAATGAAGGGAATATTTTCAGGTTGGCTGCCGGTGACTAGAGGTGTTACACAGGGTCTGTGTTGGGACTACTTCTTCTTATATCATATGTGAATAATTTGGATGATAGAATTGATTGCTTTGTGGCCAGGTTTGCAGACAATGAAAAGATAGGTGAAAGGTCAGATGGTTATGAGGAAGTCGGGCACTGGACAAAAAAACTTCTTTATGAAAGGGTAAAATTTGCTTTACCTAGAGTACAGTGCTAACAGCTGTCTTTCGATTAGTCTCAACAATTTGGCAAGAGTTCGATTTGCTGAACATGTTACGTTCCAGCATTAAAATTTTTACGTAAATTCAACAGCAGCACACATGCAAAATTTGTCTCTGCATTTTATCCTCAATCCTCTGAGCAGTGGGACAGGGAACAGCTAGGTTCTGCAAACCCATGTCCTTTGAAGCCGTGCCAGTTAAAAGACCAGCACTCCAACTGTCTTCTTTGACTTCACTGTGATGTGTCCTTTGACTTTATAAGTGTTTCTTTACTGCTTTGCCCCATGAACTGAAAAACATAATACCTCTTATTTTCCTAGTTTCTGCCCTTTCTTGCAGTATGACCCTGTGTCAGAGAATGTATGTTGACTGCATACTGAAGTCAGAAAACTTTAAGTACCTTTCCTTCAGCCATGGGACAAGAAGCAGAGTGAGATCAAGAGTATCTGTGTTAGAAATGCCAACATTCACTTTGAGAAGTTATAATTGTGAACCAGGGAAAACTGGGGTCTCTGATGTGGTACAGTTAGAGAAAAGAGAACGAATCACCAAAAAATTATTAATACGTGTTTGGTACAACAGTGCACACTGTATGAGGACGTGCTCTTGGATATGGAGACACTAAAGACAGTGGATGCTGGAATCTGGAACAACAAACACTGTTCTGGAGTAACTCAGCAGGTCAAGTAGCATCTGTAGGAGGAAAGGAATTTGTCACGTTTTCTCTCAAAACCATGCATGAGGTCACCTGATGACCAAGATCTCCCCCCATTATGATGAATAATGCCATTAACATAGACCCAATATTTTATTTGACTTTTTCAATCTGCTCCACTCAATTTTTATTCATTGTCTCATCCACCCCAAAACCTGACTGCCAGCATGTTTAGCTTGTCAGAAGGGGATCTTAGTTAGAGGAGCTGAGGTGAGCAATCAGAATTCAGTGGAGCAGGAAGAAATGTTAAATCAATCTGAGATGTTATGGAAAAAAATGGCTTCATCTCAACGCTAACTCAAGCAGGTTGCTAATGCTGATTAGTTTGCAAACTGACCATGGATCTGAAGGAAGGAAGAGAACATCTTCTATGTGCATGGACCTATGACCTGGGTGCCTCTACTGCCTGGCAACACCACCCTACTTATGCAAAAGGATTTGGGAAAGACTTCTGTGCAACACAAAATGAAACTGCAAGGTTAAAAAGACCTTAATGGGAGTTGTATAAAGGTCCCAAACAGTAGCCAGGATGTGGGATATATATTTCAAAGTGAAATAGAAAAGGCATGTAATAAGGGCTATGTTACAATAGTCATGGTGATTTCAATATTGAGGTACAAACAGTTAAGTTAGTGCTGGATACCAAGAGATGGAAATTGTGGAATGCCTACAAGATGGCTTGTTAAAGCAGCTTATAGTTCAGCCCACTGGGGTAAAGGCAATAGTGTAACAAACCAGATTTGATTAGGGATTTAAAGATAATGGAACCCTTGGGAGGCAATGATCATAATATGATAGAACTTACCCTGCAGTTTGAAAAGGAGGAGATAAAAGTCAAGGTAGTACTTTAGAGTAAAGAGAATTAGAGAGGCATCAGGTATGAGCTATCAAAAGTTAATTTGAAATGGACACCAGCAGGGATTGTGGCAGAACAGCAATAGCAGGTGTTTCTAGTGGAAATTCAGAAGGTGCAGGGTCGATATATCATAAAGAAGAAGCATTCTGAAGAAAGGATGAGGCAACTGTAGGTGCTAAGGGAAGTCAAAGACAGAATAAAGTCAAAAGAGAGGAGCTATAATTTCACACAAAAGTAATGGAAATTTAGTGAATTGGAAAGTTTTTAAAAACCAACAGAAGGCAAGTATAAATAACAAAAGGAGAGAAAGATGAAAGCTAAAGTTAAGCTAGCCAAAAATAACAAATAGGATACCACAGGCATTTTCAGATAATTCACCAGGACTAGACTGGGTACACCCTTGGGATCTGAAAGAGGTAGCTGAAGAGATTGTGGAGATATTAATAATGATCTTGCAAGAATCTCTAGATACTGGAATAGTTTCAGAGGACTGGAAAATTGCAAATATGGCTCCACTCTTTATGAAGGCAGGGAGGCAGAAGAGAGGAAGTGAGGTAAATTAGCCGGACGTTAATTGTTCAGAAGACGTTGTCATCCATTCTTAAGGATGAGCTTTTGCAGTACTTGCAGGTGCATGATAAAGTAGGCCAAAATTAGTATGGATTCCCTAAGGGGAAAGCTTGCCTGATAAACCTGTTGGAATTCTTTGAGGAAATAACAGCAGTGTAGACAAAAGTGAGTCTGCTCATGTTGTTTGCTTGGATGTATGTTGTTTACAGAAAGCCTTTGAAAGGTGCCACATATGAAGCTGTTTAACAATATAAGAGCCCATATGAATACAGGAAAGATACTGGCATGGATCAAAGATTAGCTGATTGACAGGAGGCCAAGAGTCAGAATATAAGGGGCCTATTGTGGTTGGTTGACGGTGAAAAATGGTGTTCCGTAGGAGTCGATATTGGGGCCACACATTTTCATGTTACATGTCAACGATCTGGATGATGAAATTGATGACTTGTTGTTCAAGATTGCAAACTATACAATGAAAGGAGGATGGGCGGGTCGTGTTGAGAAAGCAGGGTATCTGCAGAAGGGATTATACAGATTGGGGGAATGGGCAAAGAAGTGACAGATGAAATGAAGCGCAGGGAAGTGTATGGTCATTCACCTTGTGAGAAGGAATAAATAAGAAGACTATTTTCCAGTAAGGTACCAGCGGATTAGAGGATAGCCAATGCTGTACTACTATTTAAAAAAAAAGGCTTTAAATAGAATCCAGGAAATTATAGGCCTGTGAGTCTGACATCAGTGGTGGGAAAGTTATTGGAAAATATCCTAAGGGACTGGACATATAAGTAATTGGTTAGACAGTGACTGATTTCGGGCATGGTGGGTCATGTCTGACCAATCTTATAGAGGTTTTCGAAGAAGTACCAGGAAAGTGGTTGAAGGCAAGGCAGTGGATGTTGCCTACATGGACTTTCACAAGGAATTTGTCAAGTTCATGCATGGGAGGCTGGTCAAGAAGGTTCAGTCGCTCAGTAGAAGAGTGCTGCCTCTCTGACTGGAGACCTGTGACGAGTGGCGTGCCGCAGCCTTCGGTGCTGGGTCCTTTGTTGTTTGTCACTTGTATCAATGATCTGGATGATAATGCAGTTATCTGTATCAGCAAATTTGCTGTTGACACTAATATTGATGATGTAGTAGTGATCAGTGAGGAGGGCTATCATGGCTTGCAGAGGGATCTGCATCAGCTGGAAAAAAGGGGTTGAAAAGTAGCAGATGGAATTTAATGCACCCAAGTACAATGTTTTCAATTTTGTAGGGTCAACCAGGTTAGATCTTACACAGTGAATAGTAGGGCATTGAGGAGTGTGGTAGAAGAAAGGGATCTGGGAACATAGGTCCATAATTTGTTGAAAGTATTGCCACAGGTAGATAAGGTTGTAAAGAAAGCTTTTGGCACCTTGGACTTCATAAATCAGTGCATTGAGTACAGAAGATGGGATGTTATGTTGAATTTGTATAAGATGTTAGTGAGGCCTAATTTGGTGTATTGTGTGCACGTTTGGTCACCTTCCAATAGGAAAGATGTAAATGAGATTGTAGGTTTACAGAGAAAATTTACAAGGATGTTGCCAGGTCTTGAGGACTTGAATTATGAGAAAGGTTGTATAGGTTCGGACTGTATGTGGAAAGTCAGGGCGAGCACAACTGTCCCTGATGACTACACCTATGAAAGGTGCATCCAGCTGCAGCCCCTGATAAACTGAGATAGGGAACTGGAGCTGGAGCTGGGTGAACTTTGGATCATTCGGGAGGCAGAGGCAGAAATGAACAGGAGTTACAGGGAGATAGTCACCCCTTAGAGTCAGGAGACAGGTATCTGGGTGACTGTCAGGAGAGGGAAGGGGAATAGACAGAATGAGCAGAGCACCCCTGTGGCCGTTCTCACCAATAATAAGTATATAATTTTGGATACTGTTGATGGGGACGACCTACCAGGGACAAGTTGCAGTAGTTGCGTCTCTGGCATCGAGATGGGACGCTCATCTCAGAAGGGAAGGAGGGAAAAGAGGAGAGCAGTAGTGATGGGGATTCGATAGTTAGGGGACAGATGAGAGGTTCTGTGGAAGAGATCAAGAATCCCGGATGGTCTGTTGCCTCCCTGGTACCAAGGTGCGCGATATCTCGGATTGAGTTCTCGGTATTCTCAAGAGGGAGGATGAGCAGCTGGATGTCGTGGTCCATGTAGGGACCAGTGACGTGGGCAGGAAGAGTGAAGAGGTTCTGAAAGGTGAGTTTAGGGAGCTAAGCGCCAAGTTAAAGGACAGGATCTCCAGGATAGCAATCTCAGGATTGCTACCAATGCCACGTGCAGGCGGGTTTAGAAATAGTAAGATAGCACAGGTCAACACGTGGCTGAAGACATGGTGCAGGAGGGAGGGCTTCAGATTTGTAGATAATTGAGCAGTTTTCCAGGGAATGTGGGACCTGTTCCGGTGGGATGGTTTAGATCTGAACTGGAGGGGGAAAAATATTCTTGCAGGTAGGTTTGCTAGAGAAGCTCCGGTGGATTTAAACTAGGTACAAGGGGGGAGGGGAACCAGAGTGTAGGAACAGATGTAGGGGAGAAGGAAGAAAAAGAAAATAGTAAAGTTGTTTGCACTGTTAGTGATAAACAGAGAGTAAGAGGTGGAAAATTTCTTAAATACATTTATTTTAATGCTAGGAGCATAAAAAGAAAGGTGGATGAGCTTAAAGCATGGATTGATACCTGGAAGTATGATGTGGTAGCTATTAGTGAAACATGGTTACAGGAGGGTTGTGATTGGCAACTAAATATTCCTGGATTTAATTGTTTCAGGTGTGATAGAATCATAGGGACAAGAGGGGGAAGTGTTGCATTGCTTGTCAGAGAAATTATTACAGTGGTGCTTTGGCAGGATAGATTAGAAGGCTCGTCTAGAGAGGCTATTTGGGTGGAATTGAGGAATGGGAAAGGTGTAGTAACACTTATAGAGGTGTATTATAGACCACCAATTGGGGAGTGAGAATTGGAGGATCAAATTTGTAAGCAGATAGCAGATATTTGTAGTAAGCACAAGGTTGTGACTGCGGGAGATTTTAATTTTCCACACATAGACTGGGAAGCCCATACTGTAAAAGGGCTTGATGGTTTGGAGTTTGTAAAATGTGTGCAGGGTAGATTTTTGCAGAAATACATAGAGGTACCAACTAGAAAAGGGGCAGTGTTGGATCTCCTGTTGGGGAATGAGATAAGTCAGGTGACAGAGGTTTGTGTTGGGGAGCAATTCGGGTCCAGTGATCACAATGCTATTAGTTTCAATATAATTATGGAGAAGGATAGGTCTGCACCTAGGGTTGAGATTTTTGATTGGAGAAAGGCTAGTTTTGAGAAGGTGCAGAAGGATTTAGAAGGAGTGGATTGGGACAATTTGTTTTATGGGAAGAATGTAATAGAGAAATGGAGGTCAATTAAAGGTGAAATTCTGAGGGTACAGAATCATTATGTTCCTGTTAGGTTGAAAGGAAAGGTTAAAATTTTGACAGAGCCAGGGTTTTCAAGGGATATTGGAAACCTGGTTCAGAAAAATTGGGATATCTACAATAAATATAGGCAGCATGGAGTAAATGAGGTGCTCGAGGAATATAAAGAATGTAAAAAGAATCTTAAGAAAGAAATTAGAAAGGCTAAAGGAAGATATGACATTGCTTTGGCAAGTAAGGTGAAAATAAATCCCAAGTGTTTCTACAGTTATATTAATAGCAAAAGGATAGTGAGGGATAAAATTGGTCCCTGAGAGAATCAGAGTGGACAACTATGTGTGGAGCCAAAAGAGATGGGGGAGATTCTGAACAATTTCTTTTCTTCGGTATTCACTAAGGAGAAGGATATTGAATTGTGTAAGATAAGGGAAACCGGTAGAGAAGTTATGGAAACTATGATGATTAAAAAAGAGGAAGTACTGGAGCTTTTAAGGAATATAGAAGTGGATAAGTCTCTGGGTCCTGACAGGATATTCCCTAGGGTCTTGAGGGAAGTTAGTGTGGAAATAGCAGTGGCTTTGACAGAAATACTTCAAATGTCATTAGAAACGGGGATGGTGCTGGAGGATTGGCATATTGCTCATGAGGTTCCATTGTTTAAAAAGGGTTCTAAGAGTAAACCTAGCAATTATTGGCCTGTGAGTTTGACGTCAATGGTGGGTAAATTGATGGAAAGTATTCTTAGAGATGGTATATATAATTATCTGGATAGACAGGGTCTGATTAGGAACAGTCAACATGGATTTGCGTGGGGAAGGTCATGTTTGACAAATCTTTTTGAATTTTTTGAAGAGGTTACTAGGAAAGTTGACGAGGGTAAAGTGATGGATATTGTCTATATGGACTTCAGTAAGGCCTTTGACTAGGTTCCATACAGAAGGTTAGTTAGGAAGGTTCAGTCGTTAGGTATTAATATTGAAGTAGTAAAACAGATTCAGCCGTGACTGGATGGGAGACGCCAGAGAGTAGTGGTGGATAACTGTTTGTCAGATTGGAGGCCAGTGACTAGTGGTGTGTCTCAGGGATCTGTACTGGGTCCAATGTTGTTTGTCATATACATTAATGATCTGGATGATGGGGTGGTAAATTGGATGAGTAAGTATGCAGATGATACTAAGGTAGGTGGAGTTGTGGATAATGAAGTAGGTTTTCAAAGCTTGCAGAGAGATTTAGGCCAGTTAGTAGAGTGGGCTGAAAGATGGCAGATGGAGTTTAATGCTGATAAATGTGAGGTGCTACATTTTGGCAGGAATAATCAAAATAGGACATACATGGTAAATGGTAGGGCATTGAAGAATGCAGTAGAACAGGGGGATCTAGGAATAATGGTGCATAGTTCCTTAAATAAAGGTGGAATCTCATGTGGATAGGGTGGTGAAGAAAGCTTTTGGTATGCTGGCCTTTATAAATCAGAGCATTGAGTATAGGAGTTGGGATGTAATGTTGAAATTGTACAAGGCATTGGTGAGGCCAAATTTGAAGTATTGTGTACAGTTTTGGTCACCGAATTATAGGAAAGATGTCAACAAAATAGAGAGAGTACAGAGAAGATTTACTAGAATGTTACCTGGGTTTCATCACCTAAGCTACAGAGAAAGGTTGAACAAGTTGGGCCTTTATTCTTTGGAACGTAGAAGGTTGAGGGGGGACTTGATAGAGTATTTAAAATTATGAGGGGGATAGATAGAGTTGAAGTGGATAGGCTTTTTCCATTGAGAGTAGGGGAGATTCAAACAAGAGGACATGAGTTGAGAGTTAAAGGGCAAAAGTTTAGGGGTATCATGAGGGGGAACTTCTTTACTCAGAGAGTGGTAGCTGTGTGGAATGAGCTTCCAGCAGAAGTGGTTGAGGCAGGTTCGATGTTATCATTTAAAGTTATATTGGACAGCTAAATGAACAGGAAAGGAATGGAGCGTTATGGGCTGAGTGCAGGTCAGTGGGACTAGGTGAGAGTAAGAGTTCAGCACTGACTAGAAGGGCCGAGATGGCCTGTTTCCGTGCTGCAATTGTTATATGGTTATATGTATTCTTTAGAAAGTACAAATGTAGAATATTGAGGGGAGATTTGATAGCGGTATACAAAATTATGAGGGTTTTCGATAGGGTAAATGCAAACAGGCTTTTTCCACTGAGGTTGGGTGAGACTATATCCAGAGGTCATGAGTTATGAGTGAAAGGTGAAAAGTTAAAGGCAACATGAGGGGAAACTTCTTCACTCAGAGGGTCATGAGAGTGTACGATAAGCTAACTGGACAATTGGAACATGTAAGCTCGATTTCAACGTTGAGGAGAAGTTTGGGTAGGGACATGGTAAGTTGGGGTACAGAAGGCTATGTTCTCATTGCAGGTTGATGGGAGTAAGCAGTTTAATTGGTTTCAGCATGGATTAGATGGGCCTTGGGTCCTGTTTCTGTCCTGTACATCTCTAGGACTCTATGACTTTTCTTTGGACAATCTGCTATTTCAGCCAAAAATGTCTAATTCTGACTTGACAGACAAGGGCACTTGCTGTCATTGTTCAATACTGCAGACCTTGTTGTTCTGTGTGTTGGTCAGTCCATTTTGATTCCGCTTTGGAGGAATAGCTTTTTGGCAGCAATTCTTCCATGACAAGACTTCCCTGGACCGTAGAGGGGTGTTCTTGGGTTCTCGTGGTTTTTGTGAGTTTTGAGCTGCTAGCAGTGTTGTACATCTTCTGATTTATAAGGGATATTAGTTTATATCTCTCGTCTGCTGCACTGAGATTTCATGGCCAACCGCTGCGTTTCTGGTCCTCAAGCTTGCCTATTTCTTCAGAATAGTTTTGACCAAATCTTCAAACATCTGTCTGCTGCAAAATTTCTGCCTAGGAGAGATGTAGCCGAAGTGAATGATCACCATGAATCTTGTTGCTGTGCTCACTCTTGCCATGGTGTAAGTTTAAACAGTTACATCGGCCACACCTTCTAGCAAGAACGCTCCAGTTCTTCATGGTGTACGGTTTCCCCATGGCCACCGCAGAAGGCGTCGCAAGGCAAGTCAACAAGCACCTGTAGATCCCCCACAAAGTTTTTCTTAAGTGGGGCTCTGCATTAGATCAGGCCAGCTGCATTTCCCTTTGTCATCGGTAGTGGAGGAGTTCAAGGTGGTAAAGTATAGAGTTGCGTTAACACCGAGGAGATCAGATTACAAGGTAATAAACCAAGCAGGTGTCACAACAAGATCGTGCCAAAGTGGGCCGCCAATTCGGCCATAGACCAGGTGTTTATCGAAGGCAGTGGAGTTGGGATCACAGTGTGCCTGGATGAAATAGGACCTTCCTAAGTGCAAGATCAGTTGAGTAAAGCATTGAAAACGAAGCCCTTCTGCATTTCTTTCCTCCTGAATCTGTGTATGACACTCTACCTACACCATCACAGCTGCACACATACGGGCTGAGAGAGGATCCCAACTGCAAGCACTGTGCTGAGTGGGGTTTACTGGCACACATACTGCCAGGATGCAGAACAGCTTTAACACAAGGATGGTACCGGTGGCACCATGACAAGGTGCTGCTATCCCTTCCTGACACACTCGAGTGGGAGGAATGTAAAAAGAGACCAGATGGCAGAGAGGTAAACAGGGGCACACATTTTCATGAAGGAGAGGGCCTTGCCAGTTAGATCAACAAGACCTAAATTCAATCTGCTGCAAACTGCAAATAATGGGAGATGAGTGTCAATGTAAGGAGGAAGCTGCAGTTCCTGGATGTGGTGCAAACCACACTTGGGCTGTATATCATACTGTGGTCCACTGAAGACAAAAAAATCATCCTGGTGGAGCTCACAGTACCGTGGGTGGAAGGATGGGAGGAGACGCACGAGTGGACAGACCTAAATTACCAGTCCATAGTCCAGGAGTGCAGGGACAAAGGACATCAGACATGGCTATTCCCTGAGGAGGTTGACCGTGCAGGGTTACTGGCAAGGTTGGTATGCAGTCTGCTGTCCATACTAGACAGAAAGAGCAAGAAACAAGGAGCTCAGAGGATGGGGGAGGAAGCAGAAAGAGCTTCTTCCTCTTGCAGGTGTAAGAAGTTGAGCTGGAAGTCAGGAGCAAATGGGCAGTGGCTTGGCCTGCACTGCTGACCCGCCAACTGGAGAGTGCAGTGGTTGAGGGTCAAAACAGTCTGTGAAGGTTGGGCACCACCTGACAACATCTGCTTCAGGCCAACGGCTACGGTTACTTCATCAGGTAAGTGAAAAGAGCACCCTGGTGTATGATGCAAACAATGACTAATTAACCTACCAACCGCGATGTGTTTGGACTGTGGGAGGAAACTGGAGCACTTGGAGGAAACCCATACAGTCACAGGAAGAATGTACAAACGCCTTACAGATGACATTGGGAATTGAACCCAGGTCACTTTTACTGTAGCATCACACATCAAAGTTGCTGGTGAACGCAGCAGACCAGGCAGCATCTCTAGGAAGAGGTACAGTTGACGTTTCTGGCCGAGACCCTTTGTCAGGATGTGTGTTGCTTGTACTTCCAGCATCTGCAGAATTCCTGTTGTTCACTTTTACTGTAATGTGCTGTCGTAACCACTACGCCACTGTATTGGTCCCAGAATGTTTCTGCATGGTTCTGTCCAGACGATATACAGTACAGTGCCTACAAAGTCATCAAGTTGTTAATTGAAAAACTTTTGTTAAACTTTTTTAATAAAGTGCAAAAACATCTCGTTTTTTTTGAAGAATGTTTGAAAATCTAAAACTTCTTTTCTCCTGAGCTCCAATTGAGAAGACAGAAAATTAACATCTAAATCAAAATTTTACATCAAAAGTGCAGTTTGCCTCAGACTTTTGCTCAGAACTGACTCCTCACATGGCCATAAGAGTATAGGATCAGGGAAGAAGAGCCACCTCATTAAAAACAAAGGGTAACTGAGGAGAGGGGGAGGGAGTACGACCATTTTAGGTACCAGAAGAGGAAATTCATACCTGGAACCAAGAAGAGTTGGCAAAATACTGAATGGGTAAAATCAAACACAATTTGCTGGAGGAACTCAGCAGGCTGGGCAGCATCCAGGAAAAGACTACAGTCAATGTTTTAGGCAAAAATACTTCGGACAATCCTACCGAAGGGTTACAGCCAGAAGCGTCAAATGTACTTTTTTCCTATATGCTGCCTGGCTTGCTGAATTCGTCCAGTGCTATGCGTCTGATGCTTGGATTTCCAGTATCTGCAGATTTTCATTTGTTTGTACTGAATGCGTATTTCATATCGCTATTCATAGAGGACAGGAAGAACAAGATGTGTTAATGCTCCTATCAAGGAGATGTTGGGGCTCTAAAAGAGCATTAAGGAGGATGTCCTCAGGGCCTGATCGTATCTATAGCAGATTATAGAGGGAGAGAAGGTAGGGATTTGTTGGGGTTTTGACAGAGAACTTTATCTTATTTAGCCATGGGCATTTTCCTGCGGACTGGAGAAAAGCTAATACCTGTTTTTACATTCAAGAAGGGCAAAGGAGACTAACCAATATATTGCAGGACAGTGAAACTTATTTCAATTGTAAAGAAATTATTGGAGAAGATTCTAAAAATTAGGACCCATTCACATTTGGAAAATCATGGACTTTTAGAGATAGTTGGAATGGCTTTGTCTGGAGAAGGTCGCATTTTACAAACCTAACAGAGATTTTGAGGAAGTGATAAAGATGATTGATGAGGGTGGGTCAATGGTTGTTGCATACGTGCCAGCTATCACATCCCTGTGTGGATCTACACATGGACTTCAGTAGAACCTTTGATAAGGTTCTTTATGATCAATTGGTCTAGAAGATTAAAAGAGACTTAGTATAATCAGATTCAGAATTGGCATGGTGAGGGATGTTTTTCTTTTCGATTTCCACTGCCTGTGATTAGCATCCATATGGGAGCCACTGCTTGGTTCAGCAGTTGCATGTTCGGGTGTAGCAAACATGGACTATGGAACAAGTTGTTGAGGACATGCTTATATATGAGGAGCAAAAGGGGTGGTTTCAACAAAGCCATATACAATTGGAGTAAGACTAGTCTGTATTCCAAGCACTTTGCAATTAGTCAATCAGTTGTTTGTCCTTCAACACCCAGAGTATCACACTTGCCATCTTATAGAGGACAGGACATTGAACAG
Source organism: Mobula birostris (assembly GCF_030028105.1). Classification (NCBI taxonomy): domain Eukaryota; kingdom Metazoa; phylum Chordata; class Chondrichthyes; order Myliobatiformes; family Myliobatidae; genus Mobula; species Mobula birostris. The sequence continues at coordinate 126,737,495 of NC_092371.1, forward strand.
GAATATTGAACTCAAGAAAACAATATTTTTCAAGCCATAAACTATCTTTCAAGATGGTGCTAGCAAACTATGTGATTAATGGTGCCACCCTGCAGACAATTTCCAAAACTAGCTCTTTCACTTCTCTCTTTTCAAATTTGATTCTGCTACTAAGCTGTGTGATTGGAACCTGTGATTTACATTTTGCTGATGTGTTTTTGGGCCGATTGAGTGATCTGATACTTTGCTGTCTCCCAGGGAGTTTGGAGAGGTTGAGAGTGGAGCATGAGGCCCGGAGGCCTGGATGGCTGGAGACAGGGCGTGAGACAATGATCAACTCCATCAGTTCTCTCCAACTGAGGCGATAAGCAAGGTTGAAGTCAACAAAAATAAGAGCAGAAGACAGTAGCATGTTTGGCACTCTCTCCCTGTATTTGAATGGTCTTAGTACCACTCGCAATACCTGTTGTCAAAAGAGACAACAGGAGTGTTGGTGTCAATGTTGCAAGGATTGATCAGCGTGGCTTGTCACTGTGGACTTGTGTTGGGGGAATATAAGGATCATATTGCATGTGCTTTTGGATTCTGGTTACTCTTTTTCAATGTTTCTGAGTGATCTGATTGGGGCAATTGATGCGGACTTGACTCTTTGAGGATTCAACATTTCCTTATTTTGTATTTTAGACAATAACAAGTTCAAGGTGAGGTCTGCAGTCCCTAATCTATTTCACTCCAGGATTTCATGCACTACATCACAAGTGCTCTGTGCACCCATCATTTAACAGTTTAAATCAGATCTCTTCACATCATCTTTGTATTCTGCTCAGTGTGACTGGGTGAAACACACATAGAAGTGGTCCTAGTGTGGGGATAGAATGCTCTGTAACAGTGTCTGTCCTCAAAACCATCACATTCTCAGACTGTGCACAAATTGTTTAAAGCAAGGTTCAAGGAAAGGGGAATTCCCAGAGTAATTGATCCTGTTGCCCAGAGGGGGCCCCCACCCATGTGCAGTTGTTCAGTGTGGTGAGGAATCAGTTTATTTGGAATGATGATATTAAAGGCAGAGCTGTAATCAATGAAAAGGAGTCTTACATACGTGTCTTTGATATTGGTCCCCTTGGGATTCAAGTGCAACCCATCATTTTTGTACAGATTGCCCAGGCCCCAAAAGTGGTCCCAATGATGCAGAAATCTGAATCCCTGCCCCCTGCTCCAATCCCTCAGCCACACATTTATCCTTTACCTCATTCTATTCCTATTCTCACTGTCACGTGTCACAGGCAGTAATCCCAGGATTACTACCTTTATGGTCCTGCTTCTCAACTTCCTTCCTAACTCCCTGCAGCCTTTCTTCAGGACCTCTTCCCTTTTCCTACCTATGTCATTGGTACCAATATGTACCACGACCTCTGGCTGTTCTCCTCCCATTGTGGGATATCTTGACGCGATCTGAAACATCCCAGACCCTGGCACCTGGGAGGCAAACTACCATCTGAGTTTCTTTCCTGCGTCCACAGAATTGCCTACCTGACCCTTTAAGTATAGGGTCCCCTATCACTGCTGCCATCCTCTTCCTTTCCCTGCCCTTCTGAGCCACAGGGCCAGACTCTATGCCAGAGGCTCGGCCGCTGTTTCTTCCCCCAGGTAGGCTGTCCCCCCCAACAGTACTCAAACAGGAGTAATTATTGTCAAGGGGTACAGCCACAAGGATACTATAGTACCTGATTCTTTCCCTTCCCCCTCCTGACTGTGATTCACTTGTCTGTCTCCCATGGTCCCATTGTGACTACCAGCCTATAACTCCTTTCTAACACCTCTTTGCTCTCCCTGACCAGGCGAAGGTCATTGAGCTGCATCTCCAGTTCCCTAACTCTATCCCTTAGGAATGCAGCTCAACACACCTGGTGCAGATATAGCCATCCGGGAGGCTGGGAGACTCCAGGACCTCCCACATCTGACACCAAGCACAGAAATCTGGTCTCACACATACATATTTCCGCAAACCTAAGCCTGTTGAACCAATGCCCGGTCACTCTGCCGCCTCTCAATCTGCTGCCGGCTCTGTACGCTGCTCGCTGGATATGGCAGTCTTCCGTTTAAACCTTTCACGCTCTACTGGCTGACATCACATGCCTGTGCAGTCTCACCTCCCTTTACCCCGAGTAGTGAGAAACTCCCTTTGCTCCGAAAAATCAGCCATTCACTCGCAGCTTTCTTGCTCCGAATCAAAAACCGTTGAAGATTCCTTGCCTTTTTAAACCTTTCGCGCTGTACTGGCTGATGTCATGCGCCTGCGCAGTCTCGCCTCTCTTTTACCCCGCGTAGTAAAAAACTCCCTTTGCTCTGAACAATCAGCCGTTCACTCGCAGCCTTCTTGCTCCAAGAATTAGTGGGAAGCTCGAGGACTGGGAAGCTTTGAAAAGCCAACAGAAGGCAACTAAAAAAGTGCTGAAGGAGGAAAAGTTGACCTAGCCAGTAATATTAAAAAGCATCCTGAAATTATTTTGTAACGGTCTTCACTGTGGGCAGAAGTGCGTGTAGTTGCCATCCCTAGGGAGAAGAAGGTTGAGGAACTGAAAGGTGTGAAGGTAAGAGCATGGTAGTGGAGTGGTTACACAACACTGAACATGGTCCATGTCAATAAATAAAGCAGTTTCTTGGACCAGATTGTCTACACCTCTGGGTGACTGAAGAGATTGTGCAGGCATTGTTAATGATCTTTTCAGAATGAATTGATTCTGGCATGGTTCTGCAGGACTGGAAAATTGCAAATATCACTCCTCTATTCAAGAAAGGAGGGAGGCAGAAGGAAGGAAATGATTGGCCAGTTAGTCTGACATCAGTGGTTGGGAAGAGGTCGGAGTTGATTTTTAAGGATGTAGTTTCAAGGTATTTGGAGGCCCATGATAAAATAAGCTGAAGTCAGCATGGTTTCCTTAAGGGAAAATTTTGCCTGACTTATCTGTTGGAATTCTTTGAAGAAATAACAATCAGGATAGAAAAAAGGAGAATCAGTGGGTGTTGTGTATATGGATTTTCAGAAGGCCTTTAACAAGGCACCACACATGAGGTTGGTTAACAAGACCATAGTATGACAGGAAAGATACTAGCATGAATATAGCATTGACTGATTGGCAGGAGGTAGAGTGGGAATAACGGGAATATTTTCTGGTTGGCTGCCGGCGACTAGAGGTGTTACAGAGGGTCCGTGTTTGGACTACTTTTTATATCATATGTGAATAATTTGGATGATAGAATTGATTTCTTTGTGGCCAGGTTTGCAGACGGTGTAAAGATAGATGCAGGTAGTTTTGACAAAGTCGGGCACTGGATTAAAAAACATCTTTATAAGGAGGTTAAATTTGCTTCACCTAGAGTACAGTGATATAACCTGTCTGTAGATTAGTCTCAACAATTTGGCAAGAGTTTGATTTGCTGAACATATTATGTTCCAGCATTAAAATACAACATTCATTCAACTGCAGCACACATGCAAAGTTTGTCTCTGAATATGCAAAATCTGCCAGAGTTGATGTGCATCTGATTCCATCTCTCTCCTCAATTTTTTCACTCTTAAAATGCCTATGGGTTGTACCTGGACTTTGTGTATAGTTCTGGATCACTGGTCTTAGTATCACAGATTTAGCCCTCATCAGACTATGAATCTCCTGGTTCATCCACGGCTTTTGGATTGGGTGCGTCCAGTATGTTCTTGAAGGCACATACTCATCCACTCAGGTCCTGATGAAGTTGCTGAAAACTGTGGCTTATTCATTTGATTCAAAGACGAATCCCTGAATATTCCTGATGATAAGATGAGCTTCTCTCCTCTATCCCTGAGATCTTAGAGTTGGGAGAGTCTGGACTTGCCCTGGAGGAACAGACAGTCTCCAGACGATCTCTTGGGTAGAATAAATCTCTTGATTATGGCAGTTTACTGGTAGAGTTGACTCAGCCCTGAGGGGCTGGATGGCCTGGGCCTGCTATAAGTTTACAACACAACACCTGATACTATAGAATCTGAGGAAGGTTACCAGTACCCTCATCTCCAAGCAGAGGGGTGTTAGCAATTGGTGACCCCTCTCATTGTTGAATGTGCATGGAGCTCGTGTCATGGATTCGTGCAGCATAGGAAATAGACCCTTCAGATCAACCAGTCCATCCTGACAAGGTACTGCCTTGAGCTAGTTCCCAAAGACCCATGGCCCTCTATCCCTGTACCCTTCTGAATGTCATCATTCTACCTGCCTCAACCACTTCATTCCATTTTCTCACCACCTTTTATGTGGAAAAAAGTAGCCTTTCAGATCCTCCTTACATCTTTTTCCTCTCACCCTTTTACTATGCCCTCTACGTTTAGACACCCCTATCCTGGTGAAAAGACTATGATCATACACTTTATCTATGCCCCTCATGATTTTATAATGTTACTCTCTAGCCTTTTTCACTCTAGGGGAAAATATGCCCAGGCTATCTTGTCTCTCAAGTCGTGTTCCGTAACAGATGAACCACTTGTACTTAGCAGTGCTGAATCTGGCGGGAAAACAGGAATATCTCTGATGATCTTGTGCCACTCTGGGATACCATTCTTTACATTACAAGGTTGTGGTGGACGCCCGTCTGGTCAGCTCAGACCGGGAGAAGACCTTTGATAGCATATCACACACACATACACGATGGATTGAATGTTCTTTCCCAAATGGGCTTCAGAGAGGGAATCAGGGTTTTGATCCAACTTCTCTACACAGATGTCAGTAACCAAGCCCAAATTGAAGAGTAGGAAACACAGAAATTCCCCACCAGAGCTGGAGTAAGGGAGGGTTGCTTCCCCCTGTTTAGCTAATGTGTAGTACCAAGCCCATAGTAACCCTGGTTCTTATTCTAACTGCCATGTCTGATATCTGTATTAACTGTGTACACACCTAGTGTCAGCACTTGCCCCCAGTATTGCAGAGGTTGGGCCTGGTTTCATTGCCATGCAACGTTCTATTCAGTTGGACTTTTCTGCACCACTTGTACTCCGTAGAAAGCTTCTGAGGGGAAAAAAAAACTCCTTGACAAAAGTCAATCATGCAGTGTTCAGCATAGAATGTTCTGGAGGCCCTGTGGGAGGAGACTGTGTATCTGTCAGATGGCTCCCCAAGCAGACTCCATTCATTTGGGATAATGGCTCATTACTTGAACTTTCAAACAAGCATTAAGGTGTTGTTGCATGGCTGTTGGTGAGAAGGGGCCTTCTATTATATTCTTCCAAGATCACCACCTACTGTCCCAGAGGTGGCTGCAGTACAAGTTGGACAGTCAGTTACCTCATCACTGGGTTGGCCAGGAATGTCTGGAGAGGAAGGCATTGGTCTTCATTGAGGTTCGCTCTGAGCAACTGCATTACAATGACTGGATAAGGTGGATGTGAAGAGGATGTTTCCTGTGGTGAAGGTATCCAGAACTAGTGGGCACAGGCTGAAAATTGAGGGGAGACCTTTCAGAACATGGGTAAGGAGAGATTTCTTTAGCCAGACTAGTGAATCTGTGGAATGCTTTGCCACAGACTGCAGTGGAGGCCAAGTCCGTGGGAATATCTTTGGTGTAAGTTGATAGTTTCCTAATCGGTCACAGCATCAAAGTATATGGCGAGAAGGCAGGTGTATGAGATTGACTGGGATCCGGGATCAGCCATGATGGAATGGTGGAGCATACTTGATAGGCTGAATGGCCTAATTCTGCTCCAATGTCTTATGGACTTATGGTGTTATGGTCATGCATGGGAGGCTGGTCAAGAAAGTTCAATTGCTGGGAAATTAGGATGAGGTAGTAAATTAGACTAGATATTGGCTCTGTGGCAGAAGCCAGAGAGTGGTGGATGAGTGTTGCCTCTCTGACTGGAGACCTGTGACTAGTGGTGTGCTGAAGCATTCAGACCAGGGTCCTTTGTTGATTATCATTAATAGCAATGATCTAGATGGTAATGTGGTTAACTGGATCAGCAAATTTATGGATGACACCAAGTGTAGGAGTGTAGTGGACAGTGAGGAGGGCTATCATGACTTGCAGAGGGATCTGCATCAGTTGGGAAAATGGGCTGAAAAATGGCAGATGGAATTTCATGTAGACAGGTGCAATGTTTTGCATTTTGGTAGGACCACCCAAGTTAGATCTTACACAATGAACAGTAGGGCACTGGGAGTGTGGTAGAACAAATGGATCTGGTAATATAGGTCCATAATTTGTTGAAAGAAGTGCCACAGGTAGGTAGGGTTATAAAGAAAGCTTTTGGCACCTTGGCCTTCATAAATCAATATATTGAGTCTAGACGATGGGATGTTATGTTGAAGTTGTATAAGATGTTAGTGAGGCCTAATTTGGTGTATTGTGTGCATCTTTGGTCATCTTCTGACAAGAAAGATGTAAATGAGATTGCAGGAGTACAGAGAAAATTTACAAGGATATTGCTGTGTCTTGAGGATCCGAGTTATGAGAAAGATTGGATAGGCCAGTACTACATTCTTTAGAATGTAGAATATTGAGGGGAAATTTGAGAAAAGTATACAAAATTGAGGGGTATAGAGAGGATAATTGCAAGCAGGCTTTTTCCATTGAGGTTGGGTGGGACTACAATCAAAGGTCATAAAGTAGATTAGATTATGAGAACACTCAGTCCTCTTTTATTGTCATTTAGAAATGCATACATGCATTAAGAAATGATACAATGTTTCTCCGAAGTGATATCACAGAAAACAGGACACACCAAAGACTAACGCTGACAGAACCACATAATTATAACATATAGTTACAGCAGTGCAAAGCAATACCATAATTTGATGAAGAACAAACCATGGGCATGGTAAATAAAGTCTTAAAAGTCCCCGAGTCGATCGACTCCTGAGTCCCCGATAGCAGGTGGCAAAAGGGAGAAACTCCCTGCCATAAACCTCCAGGCACCGTCAACTTGCCGATGCCTTGGAAGCAGTGGACCACAGCTGACACTGAGTCCATCCATCTGAAAACTTCAGGCCTCCGACCATCCTCTCCGATGCAGCCTCCCAAGCGCCATCCTCTGCCGAGCACCTTCGACCTCGCCCCGGCCGCTGAAACACGCAAAGCCGAGGATTTCGGGGCCTTCTGCTCCGGAGATTCCGGTTACTACACAGTAGCAGCGGCAGGTATAATTGATACCTATACATGGCTGGAAGAGTTTATTCATCATATGTAACTCTTTCCAAAGATATTGTTGACCCCTACGTGTTTCTAGCATTTCACACAAAATGCTGGTGGAATGCAGCAGGCCAGACAGCATCCATAGGAAGAAGCACAGTCGACATTTCAGGCCGAGACCCTTTGTCAGGACCAACTGAAAGAAGAGATAGTAAGAGATTTGAAAGTGGGAGGGGGAGGGGGAGATCCAAAATGATAGGAGAAGACAGGAGTGGGAGGGATGGAGCCAAGAGCTGGACAGGTGATTGGCTAATAAGATACAAGGCTGGAGAAGGGAGAGGATCATGGGATGGGAGACCTAGAGAGAAAGAAAGGGGGAGGAGAGCACCAGAGGAAGATGGAGAGCAGGCAAGGAGTTATTGTGAGAGGGACAGAGAGAGAAAAAAAAAAAGGGAAAATAAATAAATAAATGAGCAAACAAACAATCAATCAGCCAGTCAATCAATCAAACAAACAAACAAACAAACAAACAAACAAATAAATAGATAAGTGATGTGGTAAGAAGGGGAGGAGGGGCATTAGTGGAAGTTAGAAAGCTCAATGTTCATGCCATCGGGTTGGAGGCTACCCAGACGGAATATAAGGTGTTGTTCCTCCAACCTGAGTGTGGCTTCATCTTGACAGTAGAGGAGGCCATGGATAGACATATCAGAATGGGAATGGGATGTGGAATTAAAATGTGTGGCCACAGGGAGATCCTGCTTTCTCTGGCGGACAGAGCATAAGTGTTTAGCGAAACAATCTCCCAGTCTGCATCGGGTCTCACCAATATATAGAAGGCCGCATCGAGAGCACCGGACGCAGTATATCACCCCAGCCGACTCACAGGTGAAGTGTCGCCTCACCTGGAAGGACTGTCTGGGGCCCTGAATGGTGGTAAGGGAGGAAGTGTAAGGGCATGTGTAGCACTTGTTCTGCTTACTGGGTGACCATTTCGCTGAACACGTCTGGGTAGCCTCCAACCTGATGGCATGAACACTGACTACTCTAACTTCCGTTAATGCCCCTCCTCCCTTTATTACCCCATTCCCTTATTTATTTATTTATTTATTTATTTATCTCTCTCTTCCCCCCCCCCACCCTTTCTCTCTCTGTCCCTGTCACAATAACTCCTTGCCTGCTCTCCATCTTCCTCTGGTGCTCCCCTCCCCTTCCTTTCTTCCTAGGCCTCCCGTCCCATGATCCTCTCCCTTCTCCAGCCTCGTATCCCTTTTGCCAATCAACTTTCCAGCTCTTAGCTCTATCACTCCCCCTCCTGTCTTCTCCTATCATTTTGGATCTCCCCCTCCCCCTCCCACTTTCAAATCTCTTACTATCTCTTCTTTCAGTTAGTCCTGATGAAGCATCTTGGCCCGAAACGTCGACTGTGCTTCTTCCTATGGATGCTGTCTGGCCTGCTGCGTTCCACCAGCATTTTGTGTGTGTTGCTTGAATTTTCAACATCTGCAGATTTCCTCGTGTTTGCACTTCTAGCATTTTCTGTTTTAATTTCAGACTTCCAGCTTTTCATGATTTTCATTGAAATAAAGTCATGCTTTTGTGACAATGATCGAACAAGGGTATTATACACAATTATATACATGGGTGTATGTTACAGCGTGATCCAGCGTATTTTCTGCTCCAGTTAGGAGTCCAATAACTTTGGGAAAATCTGACAGATGAATTGACAATGATGTTAATTACCAGCATGAGAATGTTTGCAGGTGCTGGAAATACAGACACCATCTATGAACAGAGTAAACAGTCGATGTTTCAGCTGAGTCCCATGAAATTTTAATTACCTGGTCCAGGATCAACAACAGGAATGGTGCCTGGTGATTTTGTGTGTTGATCACATCCAGTGCTCTGCCCAAAATTGTCAGTGTGGAAAGAGGCAATTTGCTCAGAAATGGTAGTGAGGGTTGTGAGACCAGAACCATCTCATTATTAAAAACTATTAATGATGGTCAAAATCCCTACCTGTGTGAACTGGATCTCTCACCACAAGCTGACAGTACTGGAATTGAAAACTGTCAGGAAGACAAAGTGAAAATGCTTCGGCAGAATAAACAAGAATAGTTCTCACCTGGTATAGATTCTGTTTGGTATATTTTTAAAATAATGGACTGTTGGATCTATTGGATTAGGTGGATCTTGGACCTCATTTGGTATTACAATAAAAAATGAAAATGGTCGTGTCATCATGCCATTTTTGAATGGGATGAAAACCACCCACGGTGCTGTGATGGGGACGATGGTACCTGTGGAGAAAGAACCATATACTGTAACTGCATTGTATTGGTACATCATTCACCATGTTGTTCAGAGTGGGACAGCTAACAGGTGGAGAACTGACAAAACTTCAGTCACCTAAAGTGTTAACTGTTTCTCTCCACAGATACTGCCGGACCAACTGCATAATTGCAGGTTTTCTATCTTTATTTCATTGTTGGACATGGTGAATGACTTTCTCTTTTGCATTTGTAGTCTAGGAGATAAATATACAGGATATAGAAAGCTATTGAAGACTGCAGCAACAGACAGCACTCTCCAGCTTTGCTCAGTTTCCCTGATAAAATTCACTCTAATTACCTCTTGATCCTTTTCCTAATTTCCACTCTTGTTCTCTCACCACTAGTGGTTTGAAATAAGATTTGACACAAGATTTGTTCTGTGCTGTTACACTGAACCATCTCACGTACCTGCTGTATTATTAAAATGTGAATAATGTAAAAATTTCTTCAAGGTGATGTTTGTTGCATTCTTCAAATCTATTCCATCAACAACTGTATAAAGGACTTGTCGGCCTGGGATATGGAACTCTTCATAGTCCTAGAGCAATGATAACAGATTTTTATATCAAAATACTCATAATGGAAATATTCTCAAGAATAAATTGTGTAATGATTTTTCATTCTTAACATTCATAGTCAATGTTTTCAGTACCGTTGCATTACATTCCTACACATCAATAGAACTGCTGCCACTCATGGTGTGGGATATCACTGCAATGATTGAGGGGTTTCCTCTCCCAGCCCAGACCCTCTCTCTCCAGTAGCAGAGAAACCCAATACTATGGTCCTTCCTCTACTGAGCCGTTGCTGGCTACACCAATCTTCAGAGCATCCCTCATCACATTCTCCTGCAGCCTGGAATACATCAGAAGGTAAAATTCCCCCACTGACGCCTCGATGTCTGCAAAGAGGTGAACAACCATGTTGACACCATTACAGTCATACTGCAGGCAGCACACAGTGTGAGTAATGCTCTGTGTGTGCAGAAAGATCTGACTGGGAGAGCCCTTATCACTGGCAGCCAGGCAAAGTCTTGCTGCCTGTTGGAGAGGTCGGGCAATGAAGCATTCTGCAAGATGGTCTGGACTATCTGGTCAGGGAATCACCACACTGTGTTGATTGAGTCCTTTGCCTGAAGAATACACTGAACATTTTTATGATTATGAAGACACGCAGTCCTCTCTTATTGTCATTTAGTAATGCATGCATTAAGAAATGATACATTATTTCCTCCGATGTGATATCACAAAACACAGGACAAACCAAGACTTAAAAAACTGACAAGACTACATAATTATAACATATAGTTACAACAGTGCAACAATACTATAACTTGATGAAGAAGTCCGTGAGCACAGTAAAGTTCAAAGGTTCTCAAATGTCCCACATCTCACGCAGATGGGAGAAGGAAGAAAAACTCTCCCTGCCACGCCGACCACAATCAGACTCAGAGTCATCGAAAACTTCGAGCTCTGATCAGCTCTCTGACACCGAGTACTGAGTGACATCTCTGTCCAAATGATTCGACCTCCTTCTCGGTCGCCAAAAGCAGGCAAGGCCGGGGATTTTGAGACCTATCCTCCGAAAAATTCACGACCACACAGTAATGACAGCAGCAAACGGGCGTTTCAGAAATTTCTCCAGATGTTCCTCTGTGCTTTCACGTCCATTCTCCATCAAATCAGAATTGTCCACGGCCCCTATTTAACAGATACAATATCATTTTTCACTGGAGGGCTGCGCACGCATGGCACGCTGCCATCTTCTCCTCCCTCCATGCTGACCACTCACTGATGAACTTGTGGTAAAGATGTTGGTCAAGAAGAACTTTTCCACAAATGCCAGCAGAGTGTAATGTGCAATGCCCAGCTGACAGGGCCACTGAGTGTTAATGGGGATAGATCGATCCTTTGCAACACTGGCGGAGAGTTAGAACCTTGACAAGTTGTGGTACAGAGCCTGATGCAGCCAAAAATGAAGGTGGTGATCAAGATGAGGGCAACATAGGGTACATTTTTGCCTCTGTTGTCGAGGGACTTGTGCATTGTTACCAGTTTGATCTGCTCCCCAGGTGAACATCAAATCAGCTCGGGTGATTCTCAAGCTGGAGGAGAAGATGATGGGCCATACGAGCGC